>NW_027210669.1:860000-917500 GCF_029030835.1 Brachyistius frenatus | reverse complement strand
TCAGTGAACGCATCACGAAACTGACAGCCTCTGACACAGACGCCTACGGAGAAACATCACATGCATCATGAACCAAAGCGAGGCAAGAAGATGATCAAAAATAGTGATAGTGTTGCCTGCATGCCTGTAATGGTTGTTTCAGAACAGCAGGGGGAGCCACACACATCAGATGGATGGACGGATAGGTGGATGGATGGATGGACGGATAGGTGGATGGATGGATGGATGGAAGGATGGATGTGCATTGTTTGTGAACACAGACGGACGAGCCTGTTAAGCAGATGTAATTACACTTCCCAGTCAACCACAGGCTTCAGAGTCTGACTCCACCAGCTTGTGGTGATGAAAACAACGTGCAGATTGTTTATTTAATGTTGCCCAACACGCCGGAGTGGGTTGTCAGGATTATGAAAGCCCGTTTATACCAGAAAAGAAAATTAGTATGCTAAAATCTCAAGGTAGCCGAAGTCCAACTCAAGTGAAATAATTCCTTGAGAGTCTCAATGTATTTTACTTAAAAGGGTCTTTGTTTTGATCTTGCAATTTTTGCACAGGATTTCAAAATTTTGAAGCATTAGACCATGTTTTCGATTTATATCTTGTCACTTGAACGTAGTAAATCGTAGTTTTGATGCAGTATCTCATCATTTCCACTGGGGAGTTCTGCTGTTTGGTGTTTCATGTTTATCTCATATTTGTAAGCCATCATTTTGATATAGTATCTCATTTTTACTCGGAAAGTCTCTCCTTTGACTTACTAAATCAGATTTTCAACTCAGTATCTCTTTTTTGATGAAGTAAATCATGATTATTTAGTAGTATTTTGTATTTTTGAATTATTTGAAAGTCTGTCTGTTGACTTAGTATCTCGTATTTCAAAGCTAAAATTTGTGTTGCTATTTGGTCTGAGTAAATTATTATTTCATCATTTCTACATTCGCATAATAATTTCATTTTCTTTTTTTTTTTATTAGAATCTGGTAAGCACTCATTTTTTTCACGTAGTATTTAAAAATTTCAACTCACAATCTAATTATGGATTTTGACTTATAACCTGTTCCTTACCATCACATATCTCGGATGAGCATTTAACCCTGCGTTGCTTTTCTGTTTTTTTGTTTGGTTTATTTTTCTTGGCAGATTTACGCTTCAGCGGCTGTTGGGAAGATTACGGGCAGGTTCCTCAAACACCTCAACACCTCCACGAAAAGCAGGCGAGGTTGCCAGACGAGAATACACACCCAGTCTGTGCACGAGAACTCACAGCTCAGTGAAACTGCAGAGTGGAAAACAGCAAGTGGAGAAACGAACTGAGAGGAGGAGAAACAGCCCACGCGGCCGGCTGCATGTAGTTATGATATCAAATATCAGCCAGATTATACAGGCCACTCAACGCTCCATGTTTTCATGCGATGCGACCTGGTGGGAGTTAAGTGAAGGAATCATTAGAGCCTTTGAAGTGTAAACCTCTCATTTTGTGCAGTTTCCTCCTTCAAAACCACAATTTTGCCATGGGCAAGAAACCCGGAAATAGTGAGACGTGAAATGAAGGGGGTTGGATCAAGTGTGTGTGTGTGTGTGTGTGTGTGTGTGTGTGTTGCAGAGAGAGAGAGAGAGAGAGAGACGGCAGTTATCCGGAATCCGTTGATTGAATCTTTCTCACATGTGGAGTATCGATCCGTGCCGATCAATCAAGCATCCCAGTATTTCCAAGGAAACCGTCTCGTCCACCGGAACACGGACCGTCTCGCTTTGCTTATTTTTTTTTTAATTATTATTATTTATTTATTTTAAATTTGGCCGGATAAGATGGTAGTAACGCAATTAACACCCCCCCCACCCCCGAGCTCATTCATAAGTGGTGACAGGTCGCGTTCAGACTGAGATCGGAGGCGAAGACAAAGCAGAAAGCAGAAAGGCGGAGGACGACCAGCGGCAGGAATACAGATCACACAACAACCATGAGCCGCCGTTAAAAGAAGAAGAAGAAGAAGAAGAAAGAAGCCCAGAGCAGATCTAACTTTCTGTCCGTCAGGCTGCTGATCATCTCCGGATCAAAGGGAATAAAAATACAGAAGCGCTTTGGTGATCTCCCCGCGTGAAGGGGATGACAGTGAAGCTGGACTTCGAGGAGTGTTTGAAGGACTCTCCGCGCTTCAGGTAAAGAGTTTCCACCTGTACCTTTTTTGTGTGTGTGTTTTTTTTTTGTTACTTGTGGTGATGTGGCCTATGAAAAAAGGTTGAACTATGACCTCCAGCAGCAGCACAGAAAAAAAAAACACCAAAGAAATCAGAGTTCAGTTTACTTCCTGGGGGGGTTTAAATAAGGAATAATGTGCTTCTACTAACAAAAGAAAAAAACAAACAGACCATTCCTTTGTTATGGAGACTTTTTGGTCTCCAACAAGGAGAGTTTGAGCTGCTAAGTATCAGCTCTGAGGTTAAGCCATGTTATGTAATTGCTGGGGTCGCTATAATGAGACAGCAGGCCTGCAGGTCCGTGGATGCTTTTTTTTTGGGGGGGGGGGGGGGGGTTGTGCTGTATGATGTATCATTGATCCACAGGAAACTTATAGAAGCTCTGGGAATTCAATTTTGTCATTAAAACACCTTTCACAGAGAGTTACAACGATTACTAGGTTTTCCAAACAGGGATTTTATTTAGCCTCTTCCTGAAACTTTTTTTTTAATTTATTTTTTTTAGGCAAAGATTTACTTTCCACGTCATTTTAAAAACTCATTAAATAGCCGAATGTGTAAAGTCCTTAACTTAGCTGTCACTGTGAGCAGCAGACGACAATTAATTTCCCTTTCAACATCAGCATCATGGCGTAATCAAGAGGGAAGTGTCACTGCAGTTGGTTTTGCAAGTGGCTCGAGAGAGCGTTTGGCAGAACTTGGGTGTGCCTCTGCAGCTTCTGGCTCCTTGCCTGAGTCAAAAAGTGGCTGGTGTCACCCGGTCCAGCTGATTTGGCATATTTCAGTTCTTAGTCTCTCTCTTTCTCTCTTTCTCTCTGTTGAATTTACGAGGCATGCAAACAGTGGTGGAAAGTTTGAGTTGCTGTGGCGGCGGCGGCGAGGCCTCGTGTCAGGCCGAGGAGCCGAGGAGGTGGAGAAGGAAGGGGGGGCGTTATCAAACAGTCAATCAAATAGAGAGGCAGGAAAAGGGAAGGAAAACATGACAAAACGAGGGGGGAAACAAACTGTCCTGACAGCCTTCGGGACGGTCGCTCAAATGTGCTACCTCCTGTTGCTGGGTGACAAGCGGGGCGGGAGGGCAGCAGGAAGCGAGTCGAGATGTGCTGAGGTGATCAACAGGAGACAGGAAGTGTGGTTTTTCTGTCTGTGGGGAGAATCGCGGCGGAAACTCGAGCTTCAGCTCTGCCTTAAACTTTCTTTCTTACTCTCTGCCTGTCATGCAGAGAGAGAAGAAAAGGATGTGCCTCCTTCACTCAATTCACCTTTCAATCTTCCTCCACAGGGGCCTCCTTTTATTTGTTTTAAACATCTTCCTCTCTTTGCTCCCCTTCTTTCTGTAGCTGACATGTCATTTGGTCGTATTTCAAGAGGACATGACCTCAGACTTTGATTCAAACCTCCCCGCACCAACAAAACACAAACAGTTACTGTCTGTTGCGGCCCTCCTCTCTTCTCTCAGACTCGCCTCTTCTTTTTTCTTTTTTTTTTTCGTCTTCCTCTGTCTCTCTGTATCTCTGTACTGTTGGTGAAAGGCAGCGGAAACCACATGGGTTGAGCTGTTGGTTTGAGAAGAGACGACAGGCAGACAGAGATACTAACTGTCACGGCAAAACGAAAAGAAATGGCTGCGCAAAATGACTTCTGAAGGGCTTTTTGTGCATCTATCAAACTCTCCTACACTAGAATTGTTGTCCGTGCAGTCATGCAGGCCTACACAAAAGGTCAATGGCTAAAGTGTCCTCTAAACTCTCTTCAAACCCACAGGAATGAATTTCCAAATTCTGCTGAAGGTCACAAAAAGCTTCTAAAAATACCAAATAAAATCAGGCTGAATTACAGTGAAGTGAGTGTAAAAAAGGTGCTCGGGGCTTGAAATAGCAGCAGCCGTGAAATATGTGCAGAATGTCCGAAGGCCGGGGCTGCACTGAACAACATTAAAATAACAGAATAAGCAGTATTTTTGTGCACGTGTAGAAAAATACTTTTATATTTTGAAAATGAAATGAAATTAGCGGCGTTGAAGAATGAAAGATGAGGTGCTGACATTTATCTGAAACCCTGAAAAAACTAAATAAATTATGAATGAAAAGTATTTTATTGAAAGTGGGATTTAGGAAAATGAAACATCTTTTGCAGGCTTATTAATACGTCAGCATTATTCTTTTATTTTCCCACAGTTTACGATGGATATTTCAAATAAAGCTGCAACAAATTATTATTTCTATTATGTAGATATGTTGATTTTATTATTATTATTTTTTTTTTTTTTCATTTATAGATTCATTTTTCTTACCTGGTTTATTCAACAATGACAGTGCACATTTAATCATTGCCCTGAAGGCTTTTAATCAGCAGCCTCTGGATAGAAGGAACACAATAAATAAAAAAAAAAAAAAGACGATAAGTTGATTTGTTGATTGATTGAATCTACAAACATGCAGAGAAATTAATGTCGGTACAAATACACAAGACATTAATTATGGTACTTTGTTAGCTAGAAAAATCAAACATGCAACACAGATGCATAAAGTATTACATCATAAAATGGAGAATAATGTTTATAGAAATTTGCACGAAAGAAGACATTCATTGTGAAACCTGTTTCCAACCAACAGTCCTCAATTTAAAGTGACGTAAAACAGAAAAAGATGCACGTGAGACAAACGTTTTGCTGTATTTGAATGCTTAATTACTTCAAAAATGACTCGTTGAAGCAAAAATGATCAACTCATTTCACCTCTCATGAAGTAATTCATAAACTTTTCACCGGTCAAACATATGGATAAATCCGTTATTAGTAATTCCGTAGTAACCTTTGACACGAGGACGGTGTGTTTTCTGTGTTTTCAGAGCGGACATCGAAGTCGTCCAGAACGATGTGAGTGAACTCGAGACGCGATTGGAGAAGGTGAGATTCACACACCGACACTTGCAGAGGCTTTTATATCACAGTTCTTAGTCACTGCTCAAAGATGTCCCCTTCATCTCACACACACACACACACACACACACACACACACACACACACACACACACACACACACACACACACACACACACACACACACACACACACCTCAAGCGAAGTGAGAGATGGCCGTCGGTGTTTGAGATGTTCTTTCACCTGACAGTAAGCAGGAACTAGCTGCAGCCGCTGCTTCCCCATCATATTGTCCTGCGACAGAGAACTGCACATTGTTCTGCTTTGACCTTATATTTCCCTCCCACGTCGTTTGTGTTAATCCGTGTTGCAGTTTCAGATCTATTCATCTAATAAGACATCAGTCACATCTGCGTTTTCTGTTCCCTGATGAGACTCGATAAGCATCCAAAGCGCCTGATTCGGCAGCAGGGAGTTGAAGTGGTTCAGAATTTTTTTAAAAACCAACTAACTGGGTTTAAAAGCTCCTCGGGTTCATTTCATCTGCTCTGAGGAAGTGCCCTTGAGCAAACGCCTCGGCGGCTGCAGTGTTTCTGCTTGGTCGATGACCTCCCTCCCAAACAAAGAAAAAAGCTTGCTTGAGATGCTTTTATGAGATTAAAAAAAAAACCTAAAATTGCATTATATCCTGCTGCAACATGTTTGTATCTGTCTGTACGTGACATACAGACAGATACAAAAAAAATACTTTTGGATAAAGTTGTGCTCTTTTGACAGAAATGATGTTGTGTTGCAACAGATATGCTTCAGAACAAAGTTACCTAAAACTCCTGCAACACATAAAATAACTAGTAAAAGTAGTTCTCACCATGAGTTGTACCGAGTATATAGAGTTGTTTAATTGGATTATTATCTGCCTACTGATGCATTCATGAATAAATACCAGTTTAATGTTGTAGTTGGCTCTCCATCAGCGCTTCTCAACTGGTGGGTCATGACCCAGAAGTGGGTTTTTTGTGTGAATAACACAGCTCACCTGCCTACCAGCTGAGCATGGTGAGAAGACAGATATTTCACTCAGGTGCTAAATAAACAATGAAGAAAAACACGATTTGAAATTATGGCTAATGTTGCTGCTTGTCTACTGGATGTGTAAATGAGCAGCCACTGATTGGCCAACAGTTTAGCTTGTTTCAAGAGGCCAAATTCATGGATGAAGCTTTTACTCCAGTCCAATTTTTTTTGTGTGGAAATGTTACTATTTAAAATGTAATATATATTAAAAAATAAACTCTCCTCAGTATAAAAATAAACCAAAGATAGTAAATATTTAGAAGTATTTGGTATATTGTTGTCTTCTACGGTTTGATACCTTAAATCTATTTACAGATTAAAAAGCAGGAGGTTAAATTCAGCATGAAAACATCGCTTTAACTTCCTGTTATGTTTTAGTCGTTCATACCGGTTACGACATTTATTGCCTCCGGCTCCTCCTGTCGGGAGTCTCCAGGAGAGATTTAACTGTATTTGTGTCGTGCAGCTTGTGAAACAATGCCAGGCCATGCTGGAGGCCGGCAGAGTCTACTGCCAGACCAGCAAGAGCTTCGTCAACGGGCTGCGGGAGCTGGGACACCACTGCTCCGGGGACAAGATGATGGAGGTGAGGAGCGAACACTCACACGCCACCTCATCGGGGGAGTTATTTATCTCTCACCTTATTTTCCCAACTCAGATGCTCTCAAAAAATTCACTTTAAAAAAAGGAAACTTCTCAGCAAAGAATATTTGCGCATAACTGAAAAGATGGAATTGCACTTGGGATCATAATAACCGCACTTTAACTTCTTAATAAAGACGGTACTTAAAAAACAAAGTTCTGTTAAGATGTGACGGGAGTCCGATTTAAGATGTCTGTTCTTGCAGGAGTGCTTGGACAAGTTTTCCCAAAGGCTGACTCTGATCTCGGAGGCACAGGCGGTGAGTCCGTCCGCCTGTCTGTCTGTCTGTTGCCATGACGCCAATTTATCTGTGCTCGCCGTAAAGCGGTACGTCTCCGTCTCCTTTCAGGATGTGATCGAGACCACACAGAAGTCGGTGAAGACGAAGCTGCAGACCTTTGTGAAAGAGTGAGTGCAGCCCGGCCTGTTTGTCTTATCTGATCCTTTAATGCGTCTCTCTCTCTCTCCACCGGCAACAGCATCACTCAGACACCTTCTTCAGACTGAGTCACTCTGCTCCATGTCTGCCAACCGTCAGCAGCAGCTTATGACCCTTCATCCTCTTCATCCTCATACTTTATCTTGCTCCTGTGACGGGAACCATTTGGGTAGATTAGATACGAGACGGCACGCGATGGCAGAATTCAAACAGTGCGAAACCACATAAAAACTATCAACGCTTAACGTATTTATCGGGCCATGTTAATAAAAGATGACGTGAGCACGATATTCAAATCTGCAAGGAAAGTGAATCCAGAGAATTTCACCAAAACATTTAGCAACTGCCTGCAATTTCCTTGTAGACGTAGAAACGGTCCTCAGCTTAACTTTCTGCTCACTTTGAGGTGAAATACTCGCAGAACCACGAGGACGAAAACCCCAAACTTTTCCTCTCCTCTTCCCTTTCGCGTCCCTTCCAGAGACGTTCGTCGGTTCAAGGACGTGCGAAAAGAGTTTGAGCGCAGCAGCGAGAGCCTGGAGGGGGCGCTGGGCCGCAACGCTCAGGCGCCGCGCGGGAAGCCGCACGAAGTGGAGGAGACGAGCAACGCGCTGCTCAACGCGCGCCGGGCCTTTCGGTCGGAGGCCTTGGACTACGTCCTGGAGGTGAGAAAAGACGCTCGAAGCGGTGAAAAGACAAAAAAACAACAAAATCACCTTATTGACCTGCAGAAAGCAAAATTCAAATGATGCTGGGTTCATTCAAGTTGGTCTGTTGGGAAAAAAAATGAAATAAAAATAGCGGATAAACCACAGCAGCACGTCGGATTATATCATGCTGTGAAAGATAACAGGTTTGCGGTTGTGGCCGAGCTGGCGATGAAAAATAGAAACAGACTCTTTGAACACGGCTTTCTTTTTGTTTCAGATTAATGTCATCGAGTCCAAGAGGAAGACAGACATCCTGATGGCAGTCAGTTCATTTGTTTTGTTCTTACAAATACAGACGTGGATCTTTTAAATTCATACTTTATCGGGCACTTTTACCGGATTTGTTTCGTCCGTCTGTTCCAACTGCTTTCTTACCATTTCTGTCAGATGTTGTCGCTGATGGAGGCCCAAGCTCAGTTCTTCCAACTGGGCCACAAGTCTCTGTCAGAACTGGATGACTATCGACAAAAACTCAATGAAGAGGTGATTATTTCCTGTGTTTCGCAACTCCATTTTGGTTGGAAGTAATCGAGCAGTCATTTCAGACGTTAACTTGGACGTCTGCGACTGAAACGAACGATAAAGGGACGGAAGGAAAAATTTAAAAAAAAACAGACATCTTCTGAAATGAACTTTAAAATCTTAATTTCATCAACACTCTTTCAGGAAAGTGAGAAATTTGCGTTTTAAATTCGTGTATATACAAGTTTTAATCATAAAACATCACAGTCGCAAGCCACAAATTTGTGCAATTACTTCATTTTTCGCCGGAGTTCTCTGCTTACTGCAGTTCGACAGCTGGAGGTCAAAATCTGCTGTAAAAGTTGCCTCGGTTAAACAAAGAAGACAGCTCAAAGCTGATGTAATTATACAGCGTTCAATCATTCACAACAGGCTTTACAGATGTTTTACGTGGCAGGAAATGAGCTCAAGAATATTTGCTTTTTGCTCAGTGGCACATAAAATATAGAGCCAGATGTTAAATGTAACAAAACAATGTTAATAAACCACGTGGTATCTCTAGTGATAAGAAATAAAATTTAAAAAAAACGTTGCTCGGCTAAACCACATGCAACCAGGTCACGAGATGACACCACACTTTCATCGTGACAGGAAAAAGTGAGCAACAACAGGAAATATTTCACATGTCTGTGTCTCTGTGTGTGTGTGTGTGTGTGTGTGTGTGTGCGTGTGTGCGTGTGTGTGTGTGTGTGTGTGTGTGTGTGTGTGTGTGTTAGTGCCCGCTCTCTGAAACTGAAAAAAAATACAAATATATTCTGCACCGTCAGCCTTGAGGATCGGCAGTATTGCTGTTGAGTGTTTCTTTTGTTAAATTAAAAGAATTTCAAACAGGAAATGAGTTGTGAAAACGTTCTCCGAGCCGAATGAACCCACAACACGAGCTCTTCCTTTTTCAACAGGAAATGATAGGAGTCCGAAAAAAAATTAATAAAAGCAGATGAGACGAGAGAGAGATGGAAAGAGACCGGGGATAATACACTAAAGCAGATTTTTCTACAAGAGAAACCACCCGTGTTGTTTCTTCGTTTCAACACTTCCTAATTCCTGTTTCCAGAAGAGTCTGCAGGGGCGATAACTCGACTCGATCTCTTTTCTCAAAGAAGGAAACACGTTAGAGAGGAAAATGAAAGAAAACTACGGTCTGATGGAATCTGCATGAAATCTCGTTCTACACCGACATGAATAAAAGTGAAAGTCAAGATTGCTTAACAGAAAAGAAGAGTTTAAAATAAAAATAAAAAACATTTCATGTTCACCTCCTACAGAAATTGATTTAAATGTATTATGTCTTTTTCTGTTTTGACAGCACACCCAGTTTGTTCTGAACTCTGCCAGGGAAAAGAGGGACATCGAGCAAAGGCATGCGGCAATCAAGAAAAAGGTAATACAGTTATGAAAAATGTACAACCTGAAGGGCAGCCATCCTGTTTAGGTGGCATTGTGGGTAATGTAGTTTCGACAAGAAACGACTGTGAGTTTAGGGAGGTGTGAATTGGGAAAGTTACTATTTGGTAATGTCCTATTTCCACATTAAGACAGCAAACAGGCAACATGACCACCGCTGGGATATCTGGTCTATTTCTGATGTCACAATAAGTGACAAAACAACCTTTTCTTCACGCATATTAACCAACACACGGATAATGCAGTGGAGCCAAGGAGGTTCATATTATTTGTACACGTTTTGACGTACACGTCTCGCCAAAAACGGTCCCCATTTTGGCTACGTTGCAGAAGGGGCGGGGCCAAACAAAACCCAATAACAAACTGCTGAGACTGACGTTTTTTTTTTTTTTCTCACTAAGTACAACTCTGCTGTTGTCGTATCCAAGCCATACAAACAGACAGCACAAAATCGACGGTCATTTTTTTGTTGTATAATGAGCAAGCAAAGCCGGAAGATATTTTCAAGGCGACCCGTTCAAATATTACAAGCGTCACTTCCGGTTAAGCACGCGGGTGGCCGTTTTTGAGGAAAGTGACGAACTTCCGGAAGCAGACTTACACGAACTGAGAAGGAATACTCTTTTAAATGACATACATCTTTTTTTGTTTCGTTTCCCTAAACAATGAAAACTAAAAAGAAATAGGCTCTAAACCAGATAAACAATGATGCAGCTTTAAATAAAGCTTTCAAATCCCTGCAAAGTGACCTGTATCTCTTGAACATTTCAAGGACGTGGCCTACGATGACTCCATCATGGATTTCAATCCTGACGCAGCCAATGGGATTGCAATGGAGGGCTACCTGTATAAGAGAGCCAGCAACGCCTTCAAGACCTGGAGCAGGTACGAGTTTGACCACCGAGTCCTTCCCACGGAGCAGCTGCAGTGTCTGATTACCTCCATAGGCATCACTAAAAGGACTCGGATGTCACCCCTGTGCATCCTGGCGTACATTCAAAAAAATGGGTCTTCTTTGTTGGCTCGTGCGACAACAAATTGTCGTTATTATCTTTTATTGTTGTTGGTTTTTTTTCCACCTCAGGCGCTGGTTTTCAATTCAGAAGAATCAGCTGGTGTATCAGAAGAAGTTCAAGGTAAAACCATTTTTAAAACAAAATGTCACAATTTCTCAAATACACTTTTAAAAAAAAAAAAAAAAAACACGAGCAGCCTTTGGAGTCTGTGGAAACACACAACTGTGTATGTAACGCAAACACACACACACACACACACTGTCTGACCTGATGTGTTTTTGTCCTGTCCACGTCTCTCTCTCTCTCTCAGGACCAGCCCACCGTTGTGGTGGAGGACCTGCGTCTGTGCACGGTGAAGCCCAGCGCCGAAAACGAGCGACGGTCCTGCTTTGAAGTGGTCTCGCCGTCAAAGTGAGTTTGTGTTCGTGCACTCGTGCATACGTGACATACGAGCATCCTGCAAAACACGGTGTTGTGCTGTGAGAATTTGTCCACGTCAGTCTCTCATATGCTGAGAAATTGAATGGTCACTGTGTGTGTGTGTGTGTGTGTGTGTGTGTGTGTGTGTGTGTGTGTGTGTGTGTGTGTGTGTGTGTGTGTGTGTGTGTGTGTGTGTGTGTGTGTAGATGCTGTTTGTTGCAGGCGGACTCAGAAAGGCAGCAGCAAGCATGGATCAGTGCCGTCCAAAACAGCATCGCCTCGGCCTTCCAGGAGCACAGAGAGGACACACACAGCCCTGTGAGAACACACACACACACACACACACACACACACACACACACACACACACACACACACACACACACACACACACACACACACACACACACACACACACACATTTTTCAGTGGGAGTTTAATCCGCACAGATAACGGTAAGTTCTGTGTCCTCATTCCTGCGTTTTCGTGTTGTCAGCGGCAGCGCTGCAGCTCGGTGTCAGCGAACACTTTGGGTGGAGGAGGAGGAGGCGGAGGAGGAGGTGCGAACCAGGAGAACAAGGGCTACAAGGCGCTGGAGGAGGTTCAGGCGCTCGAGGGGAACAGGGAGTGCTGCGACTGCGGAGAGCCCGGTCCCGAGTGGGCCTCCATCAACCTGGGCATCACGCTTTGCATCATCTGCTCGGGAATACACAGGTACAAACACACACACACACACACACACACACACACACACACACACACACACACACACACACACACACACACACACACACACACACACACACACACACACACACACACACACACTTGCCTTGAAACCTGTGATATAATGGTTTCCCCCTCTAACAGGAGCCTTGGAGTCCATTTCTCCAAAGTACGCTCCCTCACTCTGGACTCCTGGGAGCCGGAGCTCGTTAAGGTAATTTAACTATTCAACTACAATAACGACACCAACCTCCATAATGTCCTTTTTCTGTGAACAAAAAGTGTATTTAATACTTTTCTTTAACTAAATCTCCCCCCCCACCCCCGAAAAAAGTCATTTGCACTGAAAGAAATCATTTTGTTCTCATTTCTTTGTTTTCTTTAGCTGATGTGTGAATTAGGAAACACGGTAATCAACCGGATCTATGAGGCTCGCATCGACGAGATCACCATCAAGAAGCCCCACTCCTCCAGTCCCAGGTAAAAAACAATGAACATGACCCGGTGTAGACAATTTAAAGGGGAATTCCACTGATTTTACACACGCAGATCAGTTTTCTTGTCATTGGAGAGGATCCTTTGTCCGTAAAAAAAAAAAAAACATCCTCTGAATCTCTGCAGTCTGAGACGATGATGTCATCAGGGTCGTCTTGGTTTGGACTAGATTACACATTTACAGCAGGAAATACTTTGGAAATGGGGACTATGGAGGGTAAAAGATGTGAGCGTTTACCAGGCAGGAGGAGGCTACGGAAATGCACCACCTGTTGCATTGTGGGAAATGTATAGTTTTTGGAGCTTGACCCATGTTCGGCAGTAAAAGTCGGGACGTCTGCCTTGGCTGCTTTGATTTGAATTATTCTATTCTCTTGTAACTTTGTGGAATTGCAACACTGACGTAGTAGCTGCAGCACCTTTTCCTGCCGTTATTCATAAAGTGGTTGACGCAACATCCCCGTCAGTTCAGCTGCAGAAAACACAGCAAATAAATAGTAGCGCACTCTTCAGTAACGTTGATGGCATTACATAAAAGCATACGTCTGCCGTGAGTGTGAGGAGGAAGCTTCGAGAGAATTAGAGGCTCAGTGACGGGTGTAAAGGTCCGTGTCATTTATCAGCAGCTTTTAAACTCCTTTTAAACGTATTTTTCGACTTCCTCTTCTCTCCTCTGTGTGGTATCGCTGCAGACAGGAAGTGCAACAGGTACATGAGTAACAGATGGTTAACGTTGTGACGAAAGTGTCCTCAGGAAGCTCGATGTGAGGCTGCATGGTTCAAGCAGCATGAGTTTCCAGTCTTGTCTTGTTTTCTTTGTAGCATTATTCTATTATTTTGGTCGGTTTTTATTTTTATTTTATTTTTTCCCGTGTTTTAAGGATCTAAAAAAAAAGTTTGCGATGTATTTAGATACTAAACTAAGAAGGCGAGTTGACTCCTGAACAGTGTTTTTAACTGAATTCATTACTCCATTAAAAGAGTCTCTGCGCCTCAGAAACACGTGTTTTTGTGTCTCAGTTGCGAGAAACATACTGACAAAACACGCACGTCTCACTGGAGACATTTACATCTGTCTCTCATTCTGTCTGTCTGTTCTGAATGTTTCCGTCCCTCAGAGGAGACAAAGAGTCATGGATTCGATCGAAGTACGTCGAAAAGAAGTTCATCCAAAAGCTCCCCGAGACCGGGAGGAACCCCCCGCTGAGGCAATCCAGCGCCAAGAGAAACCGAGCGGCCACGCAGGACCGGACCGCCCAGCGGCCGCCCCTCAAACCCAAACCCAACCGAACCACGCTGGCTCGGGGCACAGGTAAAAACCCCTCGTTGAGTTCGTCGCTCGCTCCTGCTGACGTCGACGAAATAGAAACACACACTTACACAGAATCCTCAAACTTGGCGATCCAGCAGAAGTTGGTAATCTTTGTGGGCCGGTCTGCTGGATCTCATCTGTGCGTGAGCTGCTGTTGTGGCAGTCAGCAGGATAAACCAGTAATCATGACTCTCTCTCTCTCTCTCTCTCTCTCTCGCCTCAGGGCTAAGTCCCAGTGACCTTTTACAGACAAACAATACGGGCTTTAACAAAGGTGAGATAAAATACACACACACACACACACACACACACACACACACACACACACACACACACACACACACACACACACACACACACACACACACACACACCATCTCATTTTTAGCCGCAGACATCAATTCGCGGGTTTCGGGCTCTTCGGCGCTCAACAGAAGGAAGCAGCTCAAACGGCCAAAACTAAAGTTCAACATAAACATCGACCAACTTTTGTGATGATTGGACAAACTCATTGATTTATGAGCACCACGCGCATGCACACGTTTTATACACTTTCTTCAACACTACTATGAAACGTGTTGCGCATGTTTTGTAACAATTGGACAAACAATTCCCAATTTGTAGTCTGATTTTTGTTATGCCACGCCCACCTTTTTACAAATACTTGTAGCGCCCCCCAGTGGTAGTTTTGGATGAGATGACACTCTCAGGGCCTGTATCAGGTACTTATATGGACACGTCCTGCAAGTTGTGTGATGTTTGGCCCAACAGTTGCTGATTTTGGTCCATTTCTGTGCTACGCCACACCCTATTAAATTTAATTGATCAGTATCTTGGAAAAAGTGAGATGAAAAAAGTTCAGGAAAGTTTTTGAGTGTAATTTAATTACTTAACAGTCCTGTACGCCATTTCGTTCCAGTGCCATATGCTGTTTCCGAAGTGTATCATACGCAACCTCCTAAAAGTGGCATGTGCTGTTTCCTAGCAGTGTTTTGAACCCCGATAACAATAAACTGATGCAAAAACTGCGTTTTGCTCCTTCGCGGCTTGAACCCGAAAACTTTAAAAAAAAATGAAATTAAACAAATTAAGATACGTTACCCCATTTCTCCTCTCAGATGTGGAGGAGGAACATGAGGATCTCAGCGGTCTCCATCCCGGGGCGCTGCTGTACCGCTCGGCTGCGCTGCAGAACTTCCCCGTGATGGCTGACGCTTTGGCCCACGGAGCCGACGTCAACTGGGTCAACGTGGGCGAGGAGTCGAGCACCCCGTTGATACAGGCCGTGTCAGTGGTGAGGAGAGACTTCGCTTTAAGTTGATGTTAACCCGGAGGTTGAATCTCGGTGGTTTTGGCAAATAGACTTTGTGCGGAAAAATATCTCATAAGCGACATTAAACCTTCAGAGCACGAGTAAGCAGGGGAAGAAACCCTCAGGATAAGGCTGGTATTTGTATTCATATAATTGGTGTAAGAATAAGAACCAGCCTGGTGCCGTTTCCATCCGACACTTCAAGGCAGTCATTCGGCCTCGCCTGCGGGTTTTTTGGTTTTTTTTTAAATAATTTTTTTTCAAACCTGTTTAGACAAGATTGTAATGCGGAAAGTTCAGAGGGTCGTACACGTAGTTCGTCTGTGAATGACAAAAAAACAAAAATCAACACAGCAGCTCACCTGTTCCTCTGAATCGAGCAGAACGCTTTGGCCGCCTGCGAGTTCCTGCTGCAGAACGGCGCCAGCGTGAACCAGGCGGACAGCAACGGAAGAGGACCGCTGCACCACGCCACCATCCTGGGACACACGGGGTACGACGAGCACACGCTCACACACACACACACACACACACACACACACACACACACACACACACACACACACACACACACACACACACACACACACACACACACACACACACAGACCGATAAACAGAATCCATGACCGTAATGAAGCCAGATAAACTCTGCATCTGTCAAGGAGATTCAGAGGTATCTTCTATGCAGCGGGGGAACAAATAATCTGGACATGATTGATAAGAATTATTATTATTGGTACAGATGTTGACCACTACAACCTTCTGCTGAGTCATCGTGTGAATGTGGATATTTACTTGGCAAACTGAAGCGAATGAAAGCAGCACTACTTATCAGAAAGGCGAGGCTTTAATCTCATCGAGCTCAGGTTTAGATTTCAGACCTCTGTTTGGGCGATAATGTGCAATTTCTGTTCATTTTTTAACCAGATAGTTTCAAGAACTGACGAAACTGAATTCAGTTCCTTTTTCCTATTTTACATTTCCAACCCATCAAATCAAGCGAAGGAGTCCAATAGTGACTTTAAGAGAAATGAATGATTTTGAGATGCAGTTTTCACCCTTTCAACACCATGGTTGTGTTGTTCTCGGTGTTGACTGAGTTTGTATTTGAGTGCATGTAACAAGATTGTTGCAAAGAAGACTTGCACACATCAAAAAGAAGAATAAACTTGTTTTTCCCAGGTTGGTTTGTCTCTTCTTGAAGCGAGGAGCCGACTACAACGCCAGGGACAAGAACCAAAAGGACCCCATTACTATCGCCGTGGACAACGCAAACGCCGACATCGTCACTTTGTACGTGTTCCGAGTCGAGGGAGATGACGCAGACCGGTTCAAAAACAGCAACTCTTCTCACTGATCTTCTGTCGTTTCAGGTTGCGGATCGCCAAGATGAACAAGGAGATGCGCGAGATGGACGGAGCGTTCGGCCAATCAGGTCACTCGGAGGGGCAGAGATCTGAGGGGGTGGTGGGGGGGACGGGAGGTGGGCTGGCCCACACCAGGAAGAGTCTGCAGGCCATAAAGAACCATATAAGCGGCTGGGCTCTGGGGGGGCTAAATGATTAGATTACCATTCAAGGACATTCTCAGATAAAAGATAAATAAATAATGGACTTCATTGTGAAAGAATAAAAAAAAAAAAAAAAAGTCTTGTAAACGGAGAAGGAGCTCGACCGCAGGGTACGACGAGGACGTAAACGGAAACAGGTTGATTGATCGCAGAAGATGAAGAAATCTCTTGTAAAACAAAGAGAGAACTTTGTTTGAAACGTTCTTATTCAGAGTCCACATGCACTTTGAATTACAAATGCACATCATCCTGCACTTTGAAGCCCACAATATATCCCAATACGTTGTCAAAAGAGAGTGCTGCATGTGGGTGTTTTCAGCGTTTCACTGTTGTATAACTGAGCTTTAAGAAGATTTATATATAATAGACCTCAATCTGGTCCATCTGAAGGATATTTTGGATATTTTTACATCCGGTGTGTACAGTGTGCTGACTTTATCAAGAGTTTTTCTTTTTTATCGTTTCTTTTATTCCAGTGATGTAAGCTACATTCAACGTTGGTTTTGGTTCTCAAGGAATATTTTCTCCCACTATTCTGTGAATAGTGACTCAGTTTGAGATTTTACACGCTTATAATTGACCTGTTTATATTTATCGGAGCCAGGCTCGGGAGCTAAAGGCAAATAGTGGGTTTTGTTTGTCATTTTGTCATTTGTGTCTTTTTCAAGCTGCCGACTCCATTCTTTCCTGATTGTCCTCTGGTTCATATCAAAGCTTTTGTTAACTTTCTAGTGGGGGGGTTTTCACTCACGAAGGAATGGAAAGGTGTTTTTGTCCGCTTGAAACAACTGCTGCTCAGTATTTGACGTGCTTTATCCTTGTCTGTCTTTGCTCTCATGTTTCTTTGCCTCCTTCTGAGACGTCCAGCTGGTCTCTGCTGCTTGCGCAGTGTGCCACCCACTGCAAACTAAGAGGTAAAGGTCATGTGCTTGCCATGTTTTATTCGTCCATTTGCATGCGTGTTGCTTTAGGGCTACAGCTCTAAATGTGTTCAGGAAATAGTTGGTGGTGTTTCCGCCATTAAAACTAAATGTGTCTCCAGAGGTGAAAGATGGTTCAGAAACAGCTGCGTCTCATTAATATAGAGGATGTGCTCAGACATTAAATTATGGCATTAATTTGAGCGTGAATTTTTTAGTATTCCTGAAAGCCCGCAGCTTTGAGGCTCATGTCTTCTTCTCTTGTTTTATTCCAGGTGATGAAACCTACCAGGACATTTTCAGAGACTTTTCACACATGGCCTCGAACAACCCTGAGAAGCTGAAACGCCGCAGCGCGGACCCCAAACCTTAACCTCCTCCTCCTCCTCCTCCTCCTCCTCCTCCACCCGGCTGCCCAGTTTTACACCGCCGACGAACATGCTTTCAGACCCGAAGAAAAGATTCAGGTCACAGGCACGCAGACAAACACACATTTTCCCCTGGCAACCGGCCACATGTTCAGTCACAGCTCAGCTGGTGCTGACTTCAGACGGGACCGGCGCTCCAAACACTGAATTCTTTGTGCGAACACGTCAGAGCAGAACAATCGTGTCCAAGTGGAAACACTGGAGCAGCTTTATGAGATCAGCGTGAGGTGTCTTTATGTCTAGCAGAGGGTAACACCATCACTCTGATTAAAACCAGTAAATCTCTTGCTTTTTTTTCTTCTTTTTAACCAAAAAGGGCTGTTTTTTGTTTGTTTTTTAATATATATATATATATATATCTTTCTGCCTTTTCTACTGACTTGTTACATAAAAAAAAAAATAAGTAAAAATATTTTTTAGAAATGTTGCAAAAAGTCAACTTTTATTTCAACTGTCTTCCATCAAGTTGTAATGTTTGCCGATTTTTACATTAGGGACAATGTCCATGTCTATTTTGTCTAAATTATGTGAGATTATTTGTATTAAGATCAAATAAACAACAGCACAAACTTATGTCCTGATGATTGGAACGTACAAGTCTTGTTTTTCTGCCAAAACACCAGCAGGGGGCGCTGTCAGTTTGTGGTATTACCACAAAAATTCTGCCTCATGATGAAAAGTGAAACAAAACTAGAGAGAAAAGACGCATTCAAACAAAATACTTTTTAATTCATGGTTACGTACAAAATATCACATTTGAACATATTGCTGAGAGTTTTCAGGTCGTTTGAGGTAAAATACTAAAGAGTCTGTCAGGACCAATACTTCTGATTTAAACTTTTTTTTCACCTTTCAGCAGTCTCTGCTGCTCCACTGTCGAGTATTAACCGAATGCCTTTTGCATCACAACAACCCTGAAGTCAGTGTCGGTAACCAGCAGGTCAGTGACCCCGTTGCGTTCCTGCTGCAAACACGGTGTTCATCCAGCTGTTCTCACAGACAAACATCTACAGTTTGAACAAAACAGTCGTGGCATATAGTTTATAAAAGTACAGCTAGAAGTGCTTCTGCAAACAAAATTCAGGTATCATCAGAAAATGCACTTCTTTTATCCCTACTGAGAAATATGATAAAGTTCCTGAGGTAAGAGTCGACAGCAGAGAAACTGTCCACATATCTGCGTACACACATTATGCAACAGTGTAAAAACAGTTATCTAAAGGTCTCCTTCAAAGCGGAGTCCAACTGGAAAACATGACCAGCGCCGGGCCTGAGCCGACTTTGATGTGTGTCCTTTGGTTTGCAGTTATTTCACTTCTTTTTTTTTTTTGCAGATTTTTTTGGAATGTGCAGCAAAAAAAAGCCACGTCAGTTTAAACGCTGAGAGCTGAGAGAATTTTTCTATTATCATCCATTCTCTCCGTCGCATATATATTCTTAAATGATTCTTTTCATTTTAAATATAATAAAGTACTGGACGTACAATCCGCAACTGGTATTACTGACTTTTGTACTGGAACTTAATGGGTCGTATTTATAGTGCTAATTGTAATCTGTGCCACGTTAAAAGATTATAGTTTAAATGAGAAGAGTGCAATTAAAGATAAATCGTGGAAGTGCAAATTTTAAATATGCTGGTCAGGTCTTACAGCGACGGATTCACATTTTAAAAATAAAAGTGTTCCGCTTCTCAGTTTCTTCGTAAGTCAGCGGAAATTTTGACGTCCAAAAACAATTCCGATCCCACTTTTCTCCACGTTTTTCTCTCCTGCGCGGCGTCTCACTGGGCACCATACATCGGCCGCATGTACGCGAACGGCGTTTTTCTTTTTAGTCGGGAGGTCCCGGCTCCGACATTAAGCCGAGGTCACGATGTGTAACGGAGTGAGGAACTCGTCGGGCCTCTTTTCTCCCGACTCACAGGAAGCTTCGGTCTTCGTGTCAGAGTCTCCGCGGTACAACAAATACGCCATCACGGCTAACGGACCCTCACCTGACGGTCCCGAGGCCGACGTCGCCTGTCGGATCACTCCGCTCGTCTTTGATTTATGTCCGAGGGCAAACTATTCATCTGTTGCAGCTCCGGATGTGAACCTTTTTCTTTGTCGTCGATGGGGCGTCGCTGCGAAGGCGGCGGCTCCTTGCAGGAGAGGTAGTGAGGCAGAGTGGCCATGGTCAGGCTGCCGACCACCAGGAAGGACCCGGCCATCAGGAAGGAAGCCAAGTAGTTGCCTGTGATGTCCTTGAGCAACCCTTTAGACACAGAAACACTGACATGAATACACAGAATATAGTCACAACAACAACAACAACAACAACATAAACACTGTATGTC
Source organism: Brachyistius frenatus (assembly GCF_029030835.1). NCBI lineage: Eukaryota > Metazoa > Chordata > Actinopteri > Embiotocidae > Brachyistius > Brachyistius frenatus. The sequence goes on along the minus strand of NW_027210669.1, from coordinate 897,091 downwards.
TGTGGCATGAAATATGTGAGAATGAGATAATCAGAGAGAAAATGAAAGAAGACCTATAAGAGACCTGAATAAAGTCATCAAGGTAAAAAAAAACAACTAAAAAACACTGACGGCAAAGAGGAAGAAACACTCGTTAAGAAAATGTGGCTTCGCTCTGAAGTGATCTGTTTGTGCAGAATCATGTGTTTAATCACTCAAGAAACTTAACAAAGAGGCTTTTTAGGTTGAACGAGAGTTTTCCAAAGGTCAGTTCATACGGCAAAAAAAAAAAAAAAAAAAAAAAAAACAAAGAAAAAAGGATTTTCTAACTTCCCTCTGCTGTTTTCAAACCAGTGCGTTATCCAAATTAACATACAAGCTGATTCTATATGTTAAAATGTTATTAATGAAATTACATTCTTCTAATTTGTAATAGGAGGTGGAGACATCGATCTCTGACAAGAACATAATATGTGAAAACATTGAGGTTAAATTTAAATTAAACCTGAGTGGTCAGATATCGCTTGAAGAAGAGAGGAAATACTGTTTTTTTTTTGGTCATTTCTGACCCTTTAGGAGATTCTGCGTTGGCTGATTTGTAACCGTGAGGTTGGAAACACAGGGAGGACTCTTGAGTACTCATTGACCCATCTCACTCCACTTAATGTTTGACTACTGTTGGCTTCGGCGTGTAAATGTGTGTTTATGGACTGATGGCGGTCACATTTCGATAACACGGAACGAGCTGCCATTGGTACACTGGCAGATATAATCACATACCTGCAGTGTAACGGAGTTTACCTCCTCTAACACTCCCTTCAGTGTTCTCCTACCTGACAGAGGTCCCCCCAGCAGTCCCGCGCCGCTCTCGAGGAGCTGCAGCAGCCCGAGGCCCCCCATCATGCGCTCCATGCCCACAACCATGGGCACCACGACGAACACCAGGGAGGTCAGAGCGCCGGAGCAGAAGCCGTAGAGGAGGCTGATCGCCATCAGCGCGGCGTAGGAGCCGGACAGGGAGCTGACGGGCAGCAGCATGATGAACACTCCCGCCATAGCCGTCCAGAAGCTCAGAAGATGAATCAGACGAAAGTGGCCCAGGTCGGAGAACCAGCCCGACACCACGCGGCCCAGGATGTCCGTGGCGCCCGCGGCCGACATGATGAAGGCGGACTGGTACTCCGAGAAGCCGACTTGGCGGCTGTGGGCCACCAGGTGGAAATACGGCACGAAGTAGCCCACGTTAAAGAGACTGACGGCCAGGGTGTAGGTGAGATAAGGCCTCTCGAAGAGCAGCGACAGCTCCAGGTAGGAGGAGATCCGCCGCAGCACAGCGGCACACGAGGACTTGGTCTCTGAATCCACCTGTCGGGGAGGAAAAGAAGGACACGCCGAGCGTCAACTTGGGTCACCCAAACGTATTCTTCTCAGAGCGGCTTCAGTTTTCAGGATGAATTCACTAATTGGTGGCGTCTCCGTGTGATTGTTCTGTGCTGACGGCACAGCTTCATGTGGCCGAGTCTCACACGGGACCAACGGCTGCTCTTACGTAGACGCCGTCTACGTCTGTCTGCTCTACCTTTGTCGGGGCTTTAGCGGGCTTCTGCGGGCGGATGAGCGCCCCGCAGGCCACTATGTTGAGGCTGAGGCCCCCCAGGATGAGCAGCGCCCCTCGCCAGGCATACGTCTCCACCAGCAGCTGGAAGAGGGGGTTGAACGCGAAGGAGGAGAGGCCGATGCTGGAGAACGCCAGCCCCAGAGCCAGCGTGCGCCGGCGGGTGAAGTTAGCCATGACGGTGGCCACCATGGGGGTGAAGACCAGACCCCAGCCCAGACCTGCAGGACGGAGGAAGCAGAGCACACCACGAGGGCTCAGTTCGGCGACTTGTAATTTGACTCCTCAAGCCCTCGTCTATTCCTCGAAAGGGTGGAAAGGGTTAAAAAAACAAAAAAAAAACGAAGACGACCTGCTCTGTGAAGCGACTTGAATTAAATGGAGGGATGTTTTCTAATGAGGACGAGGAACTGAAGCCTTCATCTTCAGTGTCGTTTCGAGACTTCACCTGAAATCACTCCCATCGTGAGGTAGAGGTGAACGAGGCAGGTGGCCTGCGACGCGAGTATGAGTCCGAGTCCGGAGAGAAAGCCCCCCGTCATCACCACCAGCCTGGCGTCGTAGGCGTTACACAGCGCGGTACCCAGTGGACCTGCAAAAAACAAACACACACATTCACACACAACTTCATTTTATCACCCCGACCAACTTCTTCAAGCCAAAAACAGTATCACATGCATTTTGGACCCGCTGGTGCTTTGTAAGACTTTGCTTTGTGAGTTGCAGCTCTTTTTTCGCAAACAATTTTTAGCCAAATAGATTTGACAGGAAAAAAACAAAGTGCTACAACACCATAAATTGACATTCATTGGATCCAGCTTCTTAAATGTGAGGATTTGCTGCTTTTTCTCTTTTTTGTGTTCTCTTTAAATTTAATAATTACATTTTATTTACTGAATGATTAGATTTCTGGTAATAAATAATCAATATTAAACACAAACCGTTATCTGCATGATTACAATCAAGTCGTTATTCGTGTTATTCGTGACTCACTGAAGAACTGCTGCGCTGCCAGGCCGGTGGATGAAATCCAGGAAATGGCTTGAGCGCTCTCGTCGAAGTATTGGACGAACTCCACGAAGAAGATCCCCAAGCTGCGCATCAGGCCGAACACGAGGCTCGTGCTGACGAAGAGGGCCGCCACCAGCACCCAGCCCCAGCCTCCATCTGAACCCTCGGCGTCATCGCTACGGCTCTCCGATTTGGGCTTCGAGTTGGTCATGTCGACGACGAATGTCAGCAGAGCGAGGAGGGCTGGTTCAAAGGGAAGCCCTGCTGTCGTGAATAAATCAGTCTTACGAGTGCAGAACAGGTCTGGGATCATCTCCTTGGTCGTTAAAAAGCCGCAATGATTAACTAAATTCTCAGGGTTGTTGCCATGTGTGTGACCAGGCTGCTTAACAAGCCGGCCTTCGTTTGACAACATGTAGGTGAGAGGTGAAGTCTGGAAGTGACTGCTGACAGGTGGATGGAAATCAGATAAGCCACAAAAAAACAAAAATCCTCAGCCAACTTTCGCTGCATTCTGTTTTTAGGGTGCGAAAGCCCTATTGTTATCCAAGCGATTATTATGATTCTACATAAACAACTGCATTTTTGGAGGCTTTATCATGTTCAAAAACTCATGAATGTTGGTACACCCATCTCTCCCGGCGAAAAATTTGGTATTTTAGTGGAGTCACGAGTGGGCGTGGCCAAATGGCTCGCTAGCGCCCCCTAAACAGATGCCCCGGCGGCTCCATTTAGCTACATGCACGAAATTCGGTGGACATGTGTATCACACCTAAACGTACAAAAAAGCTACATCGCACCATTACGTCAACTCAACAGGAAGTCCGCCATTTTACCTGTTGAGTTAACCAGACTGTCGGTTGAGTCACTGGAAGCTCTGAGTGAACTCCGTGAAACTCTTTCTCCTGCCGCGTGTTTTCAAAGGAGGTCTGCAGTGATATTAAATATCTTCCTGTAATGTGTAGTGTATGCAAAACTTTTTCAATTTCTCCAAACGTTTCAACTTCACTAAAAGTTGAATCACCATCAACAGGCCAAGATGGAATCTGAACCATTAATAGCAACCTTGGTGAAGTAGAATATTTTACCTGTTAAGTTAACCAGACTGTCGGTTGAGTCTCTGGAAAGCTCTGAGTGAACTCTGTGAAACTCTTTCTCCTGCCACAACTCATTCTCCAGCGCCGAAGATAGTCCAGCGGTCTACGACGCCTACTCCGAGCCGGAAGCGACCTCATGAAGACACGGGTTCGAGCCCCGCCGAGGTAATACAACACTCATGGTTTACCCGCCGAGGTAACGCAACACACACGGTCCACGGTTTACCCGCCGAGGTAACGCACGAGGTTCACGGTTTACCCGCCGAGGTAACACACACGGTTCACGGTTTACCCGCCGAGGTAACGCACGAGGTTCACGGTTTACCCGCCGAGGTAACACACAAGGTTTACGGTTTACCCGCCGAGGTAACACACGAGGTTCACAGTTTACTGAGGGTGAATTCCCTTAATATGCCACATGGTTCACGGAGAGCAAATCCCTCTAAGGGTAAGCCACGTGGCTCACGGAGGGTGAGACCTCTTAAGGCGAATCCCTCTAAGGGTAAGCCACGTGCAGTCATACTTATACCAAACCAAAGGTCAACACAACTAAAACTGAACTAAACAAACAAAAAAAAAGTCCAAAAGTGACTTCTCTTTTTTTTTCAGATTTCGGACATGATATAGTATGACTGTGGTGTTAAGTTGCCTCACAGTGAGAAGTAACTTGAGGCATGTCAGTTCAGAAAAAGGTCATACTCCAAAAAGTCAAAAAAGTCATCCAAAATAGCCAAAGTATGTTGTCCGAAATATTCAAAAAAAGTCATACTATAGCACGTCCAAAAAGTGACCCAAAATTCAGTTTTGTATATAGTATATAGTAGAGTATAGAGTATAAAGTATAGAGTATATAGTATAGAGTACAGCCAGGGCGATGTGGCTAAGTTTGATGTTTCGCCGTGACACAGGAAGTTGATGTTTAAGGTCAAACGATGCTACAAACCTCATGAAACTTTGCACGTCAAGCACCAACTTTCATGAGTTTTTGAAGATGTTAAAGCCGCCGAAAAAAGCAAATTTTTTTTAAAAGAAGAATAAAGAACGAGATTGAGAATTTTTTTTTTTTTAATTTAAATTAAAACTGCAAGCTGGAATATGTGGACGCTCGCGTGCTGCACGTCGGGGATCCAGCGGGTCGGGGCCGCCGGCTCCCCGACGTGCAGCGTGCGAGGGCCCGCACATTCCCGCTTGCAGTTTTAATTTGATATTTCTGCTTCATAGTAATCGGCAGAAGTGACAGATTATTAATTATTAAGTTATTGAGCTTCTACGTAGTCAAATACGTATTTTTCTCCATTAAATCAGCAATGAATGTGGTGCCAAGAGTTTATGTAACATTAAGCTGAAATCATGAATATATTGATCTTTACTGATCTGCCGCTCAGTTTTGGTGAGTTTGCGTCGCGCTTTAAAAGCGAGCGAAAGGAACGAGCTGCAAAGTGACCTTATCCTTTCCTGACCTCATGCCTCTCTGTCTGCCTGGCTGCAGGAATTACAGGAATTTGCAGCCGACACACTCTCAGACCGACATTCACCGAAGGATTTAACATAAATCCAGCCAGTGTGCAGAAGTTTGGTAAAATGATCAACAAATTCCACGCTTGATTTTCTTTTCTTTTTTTTATGCATCTGTTTACAGTATTTCAGGATAATTAGCGGGATGGCTGCAGTATTGGAAACCTACCTGCAGAGGCGCGGGGGGGATTACAAAACACCAGGATCCAGGGAAGCAAAAGCTGCGAGACAACAAACAATTTCTCATTATGATCATGTGCTTTTTAAAAAAAAAAAATATTTCAACTTGTATTTGTTTTCTACAGGCAACCAATAATGGACCCACTGCCAGCAAGTGTATTTATGACCAAAATTGTGCCAAAGAAAAACTCGATCTTAATTTATTATAGCATTTCATAATGAGGGCTGTTTGTACTCAAGTCAGTTTAAATTATCCATCCACTCATTATTGGTACCTGCTTTATTCTGTACAGGATCACGGGGTACAATGAAGCTCCAGTACTATGAATACTCTCTGAGTAAATAAAACAGTAATCGTAATAAAACACTAGGTACTTATAGATATTGTCTTTATTTTATTTTATTTTATTGAGTTTTCTATAGACAAAACAAGGTGTTTCTTTCTTTCTGCAGCTGCTCCCGCCATGAACAGGTGGATGAACTCGCGCTGGACACGGTGCATGTGCGCTCTCTCGCCAATCATTACCAGGGTTGTGTTTCCAAATGACATACTTCCCTCAGAGCCACTAAGAAATAAGTACCCTGACATGTTAGTACTCTTACTTGTGTAATACTTGAATTTCAACCAGGTAGTGTTAACAGATCACACACACACTGCTGTTCTGCACTGACCGGAAAAACAACCTCAGCATGTGAACACGCTCGTCAACATATCTACAGCTTTATTTATTTCACCCAGAGGTTGATGTGTTCTTGTGCCCTTTGTTTAACACACCGATGAAAATAAGGACACACTTTCGCGAGATCTTGGGGAACAGCTGCAGCTTCCTCAAGACTCCTTCATCGGTGGTCCTGCCCCTTCTTCTGCTACGCCAAGACGGCAACCACCCCAACCTCTAAAAAACCCCTCACTGACTTAACTGATGTCACTTTGAAGGCGTTCACATAAAAAGGGAGGTGTGTGCCGTCTGACCAATCACAAACATGGACAAGTGTAGCAGCATCTTTTACATCTTTTACACATGAGGAGGAAATGTACATTTTATAAAAACACGGGGAAGGATTGGGATTGGGCGGTTTCACACTCATATTCTGGACCATGCATCCTCCTGGTACATGGAGCACGCTGTATTTTCCAGTACTTCACCACGTGAGCGCACTAATGTACTCAAAAATAACGAGTGTAAGTACTTAAGTACGCCATTTGGAGCACAATACAGTTGAAGTGACGTCGCTGCCCACAGCGCATGCGCACTGGCCCTCAAACAGACAAAAAAAAAAAAAAAAAAATGAGAGCCACAAAAAAAAAAAAATACAGCTAATGCATATTGTTTTTGAGATTTTAACCATGCTGATGTGGTTTGGAGTATTTTCTCTAACTTGTTGTCCAGCTCGTTGCTACATGGTTATGACACCGTTTGCAGGGGAGGGGGGGGGGGATGCACCGTTCAATGGCGCAATGTGACTGAAAAAAGCAGGCCGGTAAATGAAGGTATGAAATATTTGACAGTCTTTTAAAACGGTTCACGGCCTGATAAAAGCTTCGCAGCTCGACAAACTCACCCCGGGTCTGTCAGCTCTCTCCGGGGGAAGCGCACGGTCCGCGCACGGTCTCCGGGTCCTCTGCGGTAAACAGCGACATGGCCTGAGGCACGACGGCGTCACTGCGAGCAGCAGAGGAGGTGAAAGGAGTTCAGCAGCAGAGGAGGTGAAAGGAGTTCAGCAGCAGAGGAGGTGAAAGGAGTTCAGCAGCCGCCGCACAGCTGGGGGCTCAACGGTGCGCGTGCGCAGTGTTCACGGGGTCGCGCTCGCCATAAAAATGTCACATATCATATAAGTCTATAATAACTCAGGCACCAAAATCTGCAGCTAAATGGTCCTGTAAAGGCTGAACAGGTGAGGATATCAACCGAGAAATGTCAATCATTTAATATGATATCTATACATTTAACAATTCCAACTTTTCAGGAGAAAATGTCCTTTTAGTTTGGACTAATTAATAGTTAACTGTGTTCAGGTGACAGACGCTAGAGGGAGGCAACCACAAGGCCTAAAAATGGCACACTGCCTGGAGAGGGGCCTCTGGGTTTATTTTTCTGGTACCAACATTTTAACTTATCCATTTTTTTCTTGGAGTCATGATTGTAAAGGTCGATCAATATATATCACTGACACTCCATGTTATTCAGTTTAATGTGTCAGTCATCGATATAGACACGTATTGATCTCTCCTTATTGAAGTGCTGTTACCCATTCTGTCAATCCGTTTATGATTTCATAAATGGTGATTTTTTTTTTTATTATGCTCAGATGATGCATATTCCTTATCGAATTCATTCAAAGTTTCACGAACTTTCACGAAGTATTAGTTGGTTTGTGGGTTGTCTACCTCATAACGTATCTTTTAATTTCTCATATACACTTTTACGGACATTTAATTTGTAAAGCCAGTTGATTCTGATTCTTTCACTTGACTATATCTGACACATGCTGATGCTTTCTTATCTAGTATATCTATCTCTATACACAGCCTGCAAGTGCAAATGTTGTCTCTTCCCAGAAACACACACACACACTGACATGCAGGAGAAATTATAACTCTGCATGTCAGTTTCATGTTCCCTGAGATTTCCTCTCCTAACTAACACAGAAATGCCCAAAAAATAACTTCTTTAGAATTTTTGATAAAATCACAAGATGATTTCCAGTAATTCTCACTTCTTGAAACAAACTAAACACATTTCCAATCTTATATTCACTTCCTGAAATGTTTCTCACAATGAAATCCTCTTTCCTGACAAACTCTTTGTTACATTTGGTGAGACCTATGATGAATGGACATTTTACATGTCATGTGTATTTAATTGTCTTTATTTTCAATTTTGAAGTGGTAGAAGGGGAATTGAAGGTTGGAAAGTCCCGTCAAACTTCCAGTGTTTGCCTGCTGAGCGCGGACAATAAGCCGAGCTACAGCCACAACTCATCAGGGAGCAGGAAGCGGGGATGACAGAGGGTGAGAGAGTTCAGCAGGAGTCGGCGGACCCTCCGCCGTCACCTTCTCACCTCCAGGAAGCACCGGCAGGCTCGAGCACATGTTGTCAGCTGGCAGTGTTGGGAGTGTGAGGGACCCCCTGGAGGAAACAGGTGCCCTCAGCCTCATTGTTTTCACACCAGCACCAAGAAAGAAAAAAAATGAAAATGGAGGGACAGATGTGACTTAATAGAAGATGTGATTCATGGGTAGAAAAAAAACAACGTTTTTTTTAATGAGAGGAAGGAAGTTCAGGCAGGTGAAAGGCTGAAAGAGGGGCAGTGTGGCAGAGAGAGCAGATAGAACATAAAAATACACACAGTTTGTTGTATACTAACTTGCTTTTTCCATCATATATGACATTACTTATGTCGTAAATAAATAAAACACCAAACACCAAATAGTCCAATTGATATAAAAAGGATTTAATTTAAATTGTACAAAACCATCTTTGTCCAGCAAATGAACTTATACACATACAAATTTAAAATTATTATCAACTATTCAATTGCTTTCAGTTTTCTTATTACATATGCTAACATATGCTTTGATTTTTACACTTAATGTTCAGATAACTACAAATAGTCCTTTGCCTGCTTGGACTGTAAAAGCAGATATCACTGCATGCTCTTTTTTTTTTTTTAAACAACACACAGGCCCCGGCCCATAAAGATTTACATAAATCAAAACTTCAGTAACTTAACACTGATGAAGTCCCACTCCGGACTTCACTCCCAAAACTCCACTATTCCCCGTCTCTCCATCATACAACTTGCTTTATCTTTCTTTCAAACTATTCACATACTCACATTTCTCCCACATTCAGTGTACACTTTTTCTTTAATGTCCTCTTCCTTTCTTTACATCTCTTCGCAAACCTTCATAAATACTTTCTTTAATCATCTTTCATCATCTCCAGTTCAGAAAATCAGCCCAGGAATTCTATTTTAAACCTAAAAAGACTGAAGCTAATAAAGCGTTAACGTGTTAATTTTAGCTCCGACCTCCGAACCTCATCCAACAGCGTGCTAAAACATTTCTGACAGATTTAAATATTGTTCAGATGATGTACTGTGTGTGATTAATGGGTCAAAGGTCATCCTCTTCAGCAGGCCTGCAGGAGAGGCTGGTAGGGTTCGGTGAGCACCTTGTATCTGATCTTGGTGTTGGTGACGGCCCCGTGTTTCTGCCGCAGGTGCAGACGCAGTTGGCTCTTGTGTCGGAAGTGCAGGTCGCACTTCTCACACTGGAAGACACGAGACAATTAATGGGTCATTCTGCGCTGTCATTGGATGATGAGACCGGAGACGTGCATCTCTGACTCACAGTGTAAGGCTTCTCTCCGGTGTGGATGCGCAGGTGGCTCTTCAGGGTCTGCAGGTGGCGGAAGCGGGTGCCGCAGGTGTGGCAGGGGTAAGGTTTCTCACCTGTGTGAATCAAGACGTGGGCCCTCAAGTGGGCAACCTGACACCGGGACACAGCACACAAACAAGGTAAGTCGGGACAGACGGACAGACTAAAGCACCGGACAAGGCAACAGACGAGGAAAAATTCATAAAAATCTAAGTTGAAATTATTTCCCAGACTCCATAGTCATCAACAGAAATACATCCTTTGTATAATTTTCTATTACAGCCTTGAAGAACCACCGAGATATTCCATGAAATGACTCTTTCTTTTGGAGTTTGAGGTTTGGAAATGCTAACCTGCAGAACCTCAGCGGTAGAAACCCAGAGTTTTAATTTGAGAGGGTAAGTTCACATTAATAACTGTCACATGAACCTACAAAATAATTATAAAACAATAATAAGCATTTTGTAAAAACACAACTTACAAGAAATGATCATTTTGGATCGGGTTTCCAATCCACATTAACCAATAACTGTGTGTCACTGCCAACTACACCAATATTGTATCCTGTATCCCCTCACGTGCACACACACACACACACACACACACACACACACACACACACACACACACACACATATGCAGCCCTCACCTGAACGAATCGTGCCCCACAGGTGTCGCAGCGGTAAGGCTTCTCTCCGGAGTGAATGCGGGAGTGAGTCTTCAGGTTGGCCGGCCGGTTGAACTGAGCTCCGCACACGTTACAGCGGTACGGCTTGTCACCTGCCGGGTCAAAGGTCAACGTCGTTAGTCTCTAAAGAGGAGGCGGAACAACAGAGTGATCTCGACTAAGGTGCTTTCTGTCATAGCTTCACCTGAGCCGACAGACTTGGCTCCTTGCAGGTTGCCAGAGTAACAGTAGGGCCCGTAGCTCTCGCGCTTGATTGGATGTTGGTCGTGACGGGCGGCTTCTGGATCAGAAGGGTGAGGTTTGGGGAAAATGGTGCCGGGGGAGACTGGAGAGTCAGACGAGATAAAAGAAAATAAAGATATTTGCATTGTTTTTGATTATTTAGTTTGATAGTGTAAAACTAATCATATCACTTCTACCTACCTGGTCCCTCCTTGTGAGGGGGAGGCACCGCTGGGTGATCCACAGAGGGAAGTGGCCCGACGGGAGGGGCTCGGCCAGAACCCTCGTAGCAGGAGGCCTGCCCCTGTCTGATGAAGAAAGGTTTCAAATATTTAAAAAAAAAAAAAAAACTCCTAAACTTTCAATTTCATTCCTCTGCCATCTCGTTCTCCTCAATGTTTACCTATCAATCTGACCGGGCACTTCTCCAGACCACGCCTCTGTTGGTGCTTTCAGTGTGGAGCCCATCCTTCCGGGCGATGCTTGACTTTGGGGTTCCTCCATCTCCTCTACTTTCACCGTCGCGGCAGCACAGAGAGGGTTGAGGACAATGTACTTGTACTTTTTCCAGTTGCAGGCCTTTGGGTCCGGTGTGGCTTTGCTTTCACTCTGGAGGAACCAAGAAACACAGAGGATTACTACAACTTTTGAAGCTAATTTCAGCACCATGTAGGGCTGCATCCCACAGTCAGTGTTGTCTCTCAGGGCTCCTTGTGCGTTCATACCCTTAAAGTCAACCACATCTTACTTTTTTCTTGACACCTACCACAAGGTTTTTGCTGCAGGTGTTGGACTCGGCTGGAGAGTTCGGTTGGCAGCTGAAGCGGGTGGGGCTGTCTGGAGATGAAGTCGGGGTGCCTGTGAGGGGCGACTCGGGCTCTCCTTTCAGCTCTTTTGACCCGGGCTGGCAGGTCGGGAAAGTCCCTGGCCGGAGAGAGCCCGCAGGGACCCTGCAGGAAAAACAAAGGAAGTGCTGTAATGAGCTAAACCTGTCAACAGACAAGAGGCGCACGAACCCCAGCAGCAGCAGCAGCAGCAGCACATCTGACAATGTGTGAACAAAATACAGAGCAATAGATTGATTCCATCTTTTTCAGTCACACACTTTGTTCTCTCACCTGGTTTCCCCCGCTGTTGGGAGTAATCTCGGGAGTCCTGGATGAGGCAAGTCCGCTCCTTTAGGGGCCACAGAAGCCACAGATACCCTGGAGTCCAGCTCCAACTGGGGGTGTCTAGTATTTATGCTTTCTGTGCTGCAAAAGAAATAAAAACATGTCAAAAACATACAAGATTTCCCATTCAAAATAAATAATACTTCTGAGTTCGTGTACAAGCATCAGCAACACCATCTCCTACATTATCAATCCACAAGATCCTGGCCAGACCAACAGACGCTCTCACCAGTGCAGCTGCATGAAATCCCGGCAGGTATCGGCCACGTGGTCCATCTGCAGGTAGGCGGCGGCCGTCAGCACCCCGGAGACGATGCTCGGAGTCAGAGGGAGGCGGGAGGTGTACATGAAGTCCAGCAGCAGGGAGACGCTGGCAGGGTCCAAGGTGTTGGGGAGAGACACGGTCGTGAGGTGCTCCCCGCCGGCACCGCGACCCTGAAGCAGCACACGGCGGGAGTACAGCGAGTAGAAGAAGCCGCTGAGAGGAGAGAGGAAGATTTAAGATGTAAGAAGTTCACGTGAGCATCAGAGTAACTGAAACTGTCTTCAAGAGAAATAAGGCAGCGGTGGTGGAGAAGGGATGGGAAGAGGAAGACAATGGGTGGAAGGAAACTGAGGACAGATGAAGACAATACAGAAGTTAGAAGGACAAAAGCCAGTATGAGTCAACCAGAGAAAGAAGTCATTGCCCAACATTCAAATGACTGAACATTTTTAAGACACTGGTCTGCACATGGCTGTAAAATGATGAGCCTATTCAACTATGTTTAACCGACCAATGAAATCAGGATGTTTCGGTGACTGTACACAATACAAGTTTTTTTTTAATGAAGATAACTTCTCCATATCACATGGTATACTTCTTTTTCGTGTTTTTCCTTTAGATTCAAAGTGTTAAGCACTTTTTTCATGATAGAAACTGCACAAATTAGAGACAATCTGAAGGCTCCTTGTTGCCATTAAACACAGAAGTGGCTGCTTTGACTTGTGCACCAACCTGCAGGCCACCAGCACAGCGCAGTGCGCTCGCAGGTGCACGCTGCCCACAACCAGGGTGGTGTCAGTCAGGATGCTTCGGTGTCGGAGTTCGTTCAGGTTCAGCAGGACGTCGTTGGAGTGGCGTGTGAACTCTTTCACGTATCCATCGGCCCTCATGGCCTGCCCTCTGTCGACCCTGCGTCCCTCCAACACCTCCATCACGATCTGGATCTGCCAAGGAGACGATACAAGTGAAACAATAAGCGAGGCACTGCACTTTATTTGGATTCAGTATATAAAGTATGATCTGAAGTTTTATTTCATATAGTTTTAGACTTTTACATTATGAGGCATTGCAATGACTTACCTGTATGTAACTGATAGAATAAATATAGTGGAGTGTCCCAGACACATCTGTTAGGTGAGACCAGCTCCCTACTCGTACCTGTATGAAGAAAACAACAACAAATACCCATTAAATGTCACGTGCATATCTGAGTTTCATACTGTAAATATGAAAAAATAAGAAGCAAAATTAAACCATGTCAAAAAGAAAATATTCAAAGTCTTAAATTTATCTTGGAGTGATTTTGAATTAAAAAATATTTAAATAATCAACTGACAGAATGAAGAAATTTAAGATGACTTTCTCCAGATTTCTACCTTTATTGTTACATTTCAATAATTATTCCAAGGACACATAAAACCAAACAAATCAATCCAAGCAAACAACTTATTAGACAGCTCTTAAAACACGTGAATATGCTGGGAATTTCCAACTCACCCCGACCAGCAGGGACGAGAGCTAACGTGAGCCGCGCTGACGTCAGACCCCCTCGGCTCAGCGTTCAGTCTCCAGTCAAAGATGTGGAGCAGGGGCTCACCCGCAGCCTCGGCTGGCTCTGAGCAACGCTGTGAGGGGAGGCTGAGGGGACGCGGCTCTTTATAATGTCGCGCAGGAAGCGCCCTTACAACCAGAGCTGCTCGTTTCCTCTTTCCTCAATGGCCCACGCGTACACTGGAAGCAGCGCAGGAAAGGCCCCGGCGCAGGCTCCGGGCTCTAGGTATTTTTAGTGGTGCTATTAGTTTGTCTAAACCCCCATCGCTCTGTGTGAAGTAATGGCAGGAAAGCAAAGTGTGTTTTTGTGCCACGTTGAGAAAATATATACGTGGACCCTCGGGGAGATGCGCTACGTGCCGGGCTGTCCAGGGGTAAGCCAGAGAACATCCCCCACCAACGCTTTCCTACCCTTCACCCCTGTCCAGGACGGAGGAAACTGTTTGAGAGGAAGCTGGAACACCAGCTTATTGTTGGATAAACAAACTCTGCCCTCATCATTGAGATTTTATCTAACCAAGGTTTTTTTTTTTGTCCTTTTAAATGAATGCACGTTTCACTCATACTTTGATGCACAATTTCTCCTAAACTTTCATGATATTATTTGAATGTAAATTCCAAAGAGGAACTGGCATTGCAAAGTTGATCTGTTGGGTTAAATTGTCATTAATAAGTGCTCCAACAACATTGTCCGGAAGCTTCTGGCTTGCTGCCTCAGAGCAGAGGCAACGGTGTTATGAGGACCGAGAGGAAGGAAGTGAGACAAAATTGATCGCTCTGGATGGGAGACACCTTCTCTTGGTGCTGAAAAACAACCTCTACCCCGCCCCGACTGAGAGAAATGCAGCCGACAGATGTGCAGGAACTTCCGCACACACACACACACGCACACACACACACACACACGCACACACACACACACACACACACACACACACACACACACACACACACACACACACACACGCACTCATGAATGCATCCTGCAAAGTTGCTCAGAGACATGGATGAAAACGCCTGCGCAGGACATCCGTCAATAATAAAGTGAGCAGGAGATAAGGGAGGGGAGATGGAGAATGGTGGGGTGGGGAGAGGGGGTGGGGGTGGTGGTGGTGGTGGTGGTGGTAATAGAGTTAGGGGACGAGGTCTCACAGGTCATGAATAACTAAATAAAAAAATAAGCGGAAAGTTACCTCACCTTCAGTGCAGCCTCGACTTCACAGAGAATCAGACACAAGGACAGTTAATTGAGGCGCCTCAAAAAGTGAATTATGAACTGCGTTTCCTCCACATCAAAGTTCGCTCTGAAGGAGACCCCGGAGACGGAGGAGAGAAGTCTCCGAGGTCGACCTCGGGAAGATAAGCGCTGCTTGCACAAAAAGCCGGGCGAGCTTGGGCATGATGCAAGAAGCGAGTGGTCATCTGATCAACAAAGAGACGGTGATTTATTTTTATGGGTTGTCCATCTTGTCTATTTGTCCCATTTCAGTAAACACGACATCTCGAGAACGCCGTGAGGGAATTTCTTCATATTCGGCACAAACGTTCACTCGGACTTGCAAAGTCAAAGGTCACTGTGATCTCCACATCCAACCCGTCCGTCCAGACCATCTCAAGACCGCCTGACAAACGGCGTCAACTCAGGAACACAATGAAAGATTGTGACCGTGGGTCAGACGCTGAATTGGTGACACTTGTCGGTCACCTTGAAAACGGGTGATTGTAGATTCTCCTGCGCGGTCGGGTCGAGTCCACAGTTTAGAATCTGCTGGTAATTCAGGTTTTCCACTGATGTGTTTGCATCCAGTTCAAATACAACTTGTATAATGTGAAAGAAAAACATGGAACTCCTTAAATATTTGAGCTCCAACTCAGACGTTACTTTTTTTTTATAATGGATGGCAACCACAAAAACAAAAACAACTTATTGTATAACCTGAAATTTGTGTTTTTAAGTGGAGACATGCACTTCCGTATTCATGAATCAAGTGCAAAGATTTGTTTTACTTTTGGCAGGTATACCGGCCTCCCTGTCCGGTTTAATTATAAGTTGCAGCTTTGAATGTAGTAACATTTCCTTTGAGAGCAGCAAACACTATTTTGTGACCACTTCATGGATCAAACATGATTTCACACGATGCATCAAGGTTTGGATATAAATCCTTTGAAAATGTGAATCGGAAGCAGAATGTGGGATGTCGAGTGCTTGTGTGTGTCCTTGTGCTTTTATTTGTTTGGATGGAGGTCGGATCAATTGTGTTTGCTTTGTCAGAGAGAGCTGAAAAAAAAAAAAAAAAAAAAACCATAGACGGAAAACAGCGATTAAGAAAACAGAGAGGGAGATGTAGGTCTCGGCTACTTCCAGGCATTGTGAGAAGAACGGATGAGGGGGGCGGTTGAGGAAAAGTGAGAACATTACTAAACGGGTTCACCAATGGCCGGAAGCCATTGAGTCTATCCCGTTGGCAAGGCTGGGCAACGTTCACTGTGACTTCCTGCATCTCACCCCATCTGTCGGTGCCCATCGGCGACCCACTGGCCCCGTTTGGGATCAAATGCGAAGCTGTTTACCATCAACGTGAAAAATCCAGATGAACCTTCTGCAATTCTAAAACGGAGGGCATCGCCTCGTTTTTGTGGTTTCCTGTTTGCCTGGACAGAACTGCATCTTGATAGTGCGTGGACCGAAGCCACGCTTTGACTTCAAGCCTCTCGGTTTGGTGCCAAATTGTTAATGTGCTCCTGCAACGATGACACAGATCTGCTCGAACTGCCGCTTCCTGCGACTGCAGAGCTCTCTGGACATATATGGGCAAACGGCAGGGAAAAGACTGGGAGGAGGAGCAGGAGGAGGAAGCGGGGAGATCCCAGTGAGCAGCTTCAGTTGTTTGTCCACTTATTGGCACGGAGACAGACTGAGAAGAAGAAGAAAAGAAAAAAAGATAACGTTATGAAACCCTTTCTTTGAAGAAGCGCTTCGGGGAAAGCAGTGGGCCTCCAACATTGTGCCGGGTGGAGCGGTCGGAAGATCAAGAGGAAATAGGGTGAGGGGTAACGAGGGGAGAAGCAGTTGACCCAAATCTCATGACCTGCAAAATTATAAAGCGAAAAACCTGACCTCGATATTAACTGCTGCTCGTGTCGTGAAAAACAACATACAAGCTCAAACCAAACTGTCTGTGCTCAATGGGAAGCTGATGCAATTACAATTAACACCCACAATAAAAGAACCATAAATATCTATATCTATATCTATATCTATATCTATATCAATCAAAGCTCATTACACGGTCTATCACACAACAATAACACTGTTGACTGTGTTTCTTGGTTGTTGTATATAAGATATATAGATATATACTGTACTGTATATACTGTGCATTTTATATTTTATATTTATATTTTATAGTTTTTACTGCTATTTTATTGCTTTTCTATTGTTCTATTATTATCTTATTGCTTCTGTATGCTGCTGTAGCGGAAAAAAAAATCCCCCCCCCCGGGGATTAATAAAGTAAATACCTAATCTAACCTATCTATCTATCTAGAGGAAAGACTTTTTATATATTGATAATAATAATAAACTTCATACAACACTTTTTTTTTTTTTCAAAATAAAGTTCTTTACATGTTAAAGCATCAAAAAAAAGCATCAAAACATGAGACAGACTTGTATAATATAGTCGAGTTGGGTTTTTTTAATTTTTAATTTTATTTTCAACAATGCAGGTTATGTGACAGACACACCACCACCACCACCACCACCTCCTCCTCCCTCCACCCCTCCCTCCACCCCTCCCTCCGCGCGCGCGCGCGCACGTTACGCGCGCACGGCCCTACGTCACGCGTCGGGAATGCAGTGAGGAGCCGCCGCCGCCGCCGAAGGCCTCGGGATCCCGTGACAAAGTAGGTGAACGACGCCGAAGCAGAAAGGAAAAGTGTTTTCGGGACAACTTTCATTGACCTCTGAACGTTTAAACGGAGCTGTAGGTTCGTGTCTTTTCGGCTCTTTTCGGGCGGTAGGTGTCGGTTATTGCATTGTTGTTGTTTTTTCCTCCTCCTCCTCCTCCTCCTCCTCCTTCCTCTCTCAAGTTAGCCCGAAGGCACGAGCTCTGCTCAAAACAGGCGAGCAAACAAGTAAACAAGGCTGTTATTAAAGTTAATTATCGCTAATTATCCTTCATGATGGGGGCTGTTTTTCTTCTTTTTTTTTTAAATCACCTTTAAGTGGTGCGTTTTCTGCAGATTTTGGACGAACAGCTGGGCAGTTTTGTTGGTCATTCATATGGAGACCTTTTACGTTACAGAGCAAAAACAACAACAAAAATATCGCTGACGTGTCTTTTAATGTGTTTTTGTTTTTTAACAGTTTTATGTGTGTTGTTTTGTTTTTTTGTAGATGAGACCGAAGGAAAAGGGAGAATCGCTGTAACGGTACTGTTAAAGGTAGGGGACGCCGATACGAATATAGATCAGCTGTAGGAGTCGTTTGGGTTATATTTCCTAACACATTTTGACCTTAGTCAAGTTGTCTTCCTCCTTATTTTTGTTTAAATTAAATTTAAGTAGCACATATCGCCACATTGACCTACTCTGTCAAACATTTTAAGCTAGCCGGAGCCATTTGATTTCAAAATAAAATCCGAGAACGGCCTATAAATAACGAGAATAACAAGAACAACGTGTAAAAACTGAGAGGAAGAATAAATAGTAATAGCTCCAAATTTGGTTTTGCGTTTGATGCTGTTAATTTGAATGTGGTTTGCTAAAGCGCTTACTTCGGACGTATTTTATTTTGGGGTTTTCAAACATACCGGATGTCCTCCTTTTGTGTATTTCCGGTGGCTTGACGCGCTCTCGCTGTCACCAACTTTTGGTATTTCACGAGTTGCTTACGCCTCATTTACATTAGGGGGGAAAAAAAGCCACAAATGTTCAGGCGTTGCATTTTAAATCACATGGAGGAAAAAAAATTATAATAAATCCGGAACAAATGACTTTAAAACACGGAGAGATAAAAAAAATAAATAAATAAAGAAGGAAAACTGCTGAGATTAATTTTCTGGCCCAGCCATCCCCGGATTTGAGTGTGTGCTCATCCGGATTCAGACTAGGGGGCTTAAATCAGGTCCATACTGAGGTCTTTCCTCCACGTGGTCGTTGTGATGTCATGTGAGGTCCATGCTGGCACCACGGTGCTTTAATGGTAATTACAACGACCCCCATTAATAGAAAACTTTAAAAAAAAAATAAACACAAACAACCCAAAAGGCTTAAATCCCGTGTTTGAGCATTGTGTTTCTGCACTGCCACATCATCCTCTCATCCATCATTATAATCCTCTTACCAACAAGGTCTTGTCACGGCCACACGACTCACATGCAATCAGTCTGAGTGGGCTATTCATTTCTCCGCTCTGACAATACTTGGATTTGATTTGCCGTGGCTGGTGTTGGTGCTTTTAATCCATGTGTCGGTCACACAGCGGCTTTACAACTAGGTTAAGACGAGTACATGCGCTTGTTTAGTCTGTGCACAGAGACTTAATCACAATTGATGACTCGGCTGGAATCTTTATTCATACCGAGAGATGTCAGACCGCAAAGTAAAGGTTTAAAATATACCTGTTAGTATATTCAATTTATAACGATGTGTAACTGGTGCATCTCCTTTGCTTTTGTATAGTTTTGGAAAACCTACGTTTGTTTTTTTTTGTTTTTCCTCCCACAAATTGTTTGAAAATTACAAATCCGTGATCAGGAAACGATTACTTTTCTGACATTTGAATAAGCATCAACTAAAGAAACCCTTCTTGCCGTTTGCTTTGAAATCCAGCTGATGTTTTTTTGGCCCACGGCCTGATGCCCCTGAGGTGCAAATCAGCACTTTGACAGCTCAGCTGTGCACTCAAGTGTTGTTATTTATCCCACAGAGAACACATAATATATTGTTATGAGCCAGGTGTTCACGTGTGCTCGGATAAATATCGTTACACAACATTTCCTGCCCTGTTTTTGTCCTGGTTTCATTTGGAAATAAATGACACTGGTGTGTAAACACCCAAAGACAATAACTATTGTGGTGGATAACAGGCAATGGGTAGCCACAGATTTGCACCTGTTTGTGTGTGTGTGTGTGTGTGTGTGTGTGTGTGTGTGTGTGTGTGTGTGTGTGTGTGTGGAGATCGTCTGTTTGTGTCTCGAAAAACACACTCGCACATGTTTTGGAGCACCCGGCTGGAAATCCCCGAGCCTTTCAGAGTGGCTGCTCCCTTCCTGCTCCTCAACTAGAAGCCTATTGTTCAAAATGAGTGTCCTCGTTGCCCTAGGAAACAAAGTCTGAAGCATCATTGAGTTTCCAATGGTTACGTTGGCGTAAATGCACACAACAGCTGTATTAAATTACGCAAATTAATGGGTAAAAGCTGAAAGCGTAATCGTGCACATTCGGTAAATCGTTATCGTGCAATCGGAGTAAGCCCTGCGTATCATTATTATACCAATAATAATGATAATAAATCAACTTTATTAACAAATGTTTTTCTTTGTCCCTGGATCTCAGAAGTCTGCCATGTCCGGTCCCACCTGGCTGCCACCGAGGACTCTGGATAGCCCGGAGCGAGCCGTCCCCCAGATGTCCCACTCTTCTGGGGCACCGATCTACCGAGCCCCGAACAAGAAGGGCACGTCCGACTTCAGACCGAAATATGGTCCCTACGACCAGAACGGAGGAGGTGGAGGAGGCGGAGGAGGCGGAGGAGGGATGGGTAATAGGTACATGGCGACTGGACCTACAGGTAAGAAGACTACTAGTCACAAAGTGGAAATGGACAATTCACAAGACAAATTTACATGCAGTAACTTCCTCATTATTATGAATAGTGATAATGAAGAGGAACAGCATACAAAGGTGCAGTCAGACCCAAACAGGAAGCCATTTTTATATCTGGGGAACTGAAAAGTAAATTATGTTCTCTAAATGTTTTTAAGCTTCGGCAGTAAAATCAGCATGAAGTCCGTTCTCTGGTTGATCATTTAATACATACTTAAAAAGATCCCTTCTTGAAGCAGTTTCACTGTTGGACAAAAAAAAAGTTGATCTTTTTAAGTCTTTTTTTTTTTTTTTTTGTATGACTAATTTCCATTTTCAGTGTTTTCCTGCTGAGCTGCAATAATCTAAAGAGAGAATTAATTACTAAGAGAAAGATTTCATCTGGTTTTTTTTAGACTGTTGAATCATCGTCTGAGCTTTTCACTCACCCGTCATGCTGTCGTTTACCAGAACACCCGATGTCCTTTTAAAAGTCACGAAGTTTCTGTCAAAGGTTGACGATGTCTGCTCTCCAAACAATAGGTGGACCCATTCATCATTCGTCTAGTGACCATTATTACTCTCCTCCTCATGGTCCCAATGAAGACCGCAACTGGAGCCCTCACATGGACAGCTACGAGCTAATGGTGGGTGTTGTGTTTTTTTTTTTTTTATGCAGCCTGTAGTTCCTTTAAATACTTAAATTTGCACTCATAAGATTAAATGGGAGAAGTGCTGGAAAAATGTCAAGAAATTCTATTTATTTTGAAATTAAATTCACAGTCTTTATACACCGGCGTGTTTCTAATGCTGTTCGAATGTTTAGCACCGTGGTCCCGAAAAGCCAGCAAGCTATCACTCCAAAATCGATGCCGACATTGACTCCCTCACCAGTATGCTGGCTGACCTGGACAGCCACCCACAGGACGCCAGCACTCAAGTACGACGACGCGCCTCATCGCATCGAAAGAATTGACTTCGACGATGTGATAAAATTCTGATGAATTCCATTGCGTTTCGTGCTAATCGGTGTTTTATTTTTGATAACTTCCTGCTCGCCCCTCAGCTCTACGACAACGTGCCTTACAACAAATACCTCTCGGGGGATCACTACAAGCCTGCGCACCAGAGCGCAGCGCCTCCTCAGGGTCGACCATCCATGGGCTACCCCCCTCATCCCCAGAGCCAATACCACCCAGCGCCGCCCTACCCCACCGAGCACCAGACGCCTCAGTACTCCCAGTCCTCCCACCAGCAGGACTACTACTCCTCTTCCACCCCTAAACCCTACCCTCAGCCCGTCCCGGCCTCCTACACCACGGCCTCCACCCCCACCGGGCCCAGGTTCAGCGTCCAGGTCAAGACGGCGCAGCCCGTCACCTACTCTCAGACGGGCCGGCAGGCCGAGCAGGCTTACACCCCGCCGCCTCCTCGCCAGCACCTGTCGCGAGCCCAGACTCAGAGCGGTCCGCAGGGCTGGTACCCGCCACATCCGCAGGTTCAGGACGTGCACTCGGAGGGCGGGTACAAGGGGAGCGGCTCCGGGTCTGCAGGAAGAGTCAACCAGGTTCCCGTGTCTAAGAGAGGGATGGAAAACAGCCAGACGGGATCGGGAGCTGCACAGAGTCCTGCTTATCAGTTGAGCAAGGTAGCGACGCAATCTGCTTCTCCAGTCGGGTTCAACTTTAAATACAAACCGGAACCTCCTCTCACACTTTTAAATTCAAAGTTTGAACTACAACCTGTACTCGATGAAAAATCATACGCATAATACGAGTTTTGGATTCTCTTGTCAGTGTGACTTCAAAAATATGAAAAAAAAAATGTTATGCATTACTTTGAGAACTATAAGCATAGTTTTCTGCAAAAAAAAGAAGCTACTCTGAACACAAGATGTCACATAATCTAAACAAAAGTCTGTACATTTTAATTTTATTGACAGCTAATCCAAAAAATAAGTAAATAAGATTATGACTTTGATCAGATACTGGAGAACAACTTTTAATTTAATCAGTTTCAGATGTTTTTTTATTTAGGTATGTTGAAAAATAACTTTGCAGTAAAAGCTTTTTGTTTTGCCGATACATACGTGACCCATGTTTCCTCTTTCCTCCAGCAGGGGGCAGCGACAGCGAGGCCCGAAGAAGAGCTGGACCGCCTCACCAAGAAGTTGGTCTACGATATGAACCACCCTCCTGCAGAGGACTACTTCGGTACACCGTCCGCTAAACGACTCATCAGTCTTGACACCGCGAGAGAGAAAAACGAACTCTAAAACGCTTCATGAATTCCTGTGCGCAGGTCGCTGCGCCCGCTGCGGCGACAACGTGGTTGGCGACGGCAGCGGCTGCATCGCCATGGAGCAGGTGTTCCACGTGGAGTGTTTCACGTGCATCACCTGCCACGCACGTCTCCGGGGGCAACCCTTCTACGCTCTGGACAAAAAGAGTTACTGCGAGAGCTGTTACATCGTAAGTGAACAAACCTGCTGCGCAACAACGATCTTAGTTTACCTTCTTTATTGTTTGTGTGGTCAAATGTTGGTTTTATTTACGCTTGTTTCAGGTACAACAAAGATGTCTAGAACCTGACTTAATTATTTCTTGTAATCATAGAAATAGTCTTTTATTGTATTTGTATGTCTTTATTTATTTATTTTTCTTCCAGCAGTTTTATTTCCCTCCTTTGATGCATGCTGTTGTTGTTTTTTTTTTTTTTTTTTTTTTTTAGAGTACATTGGAGCGCTGCTCAAAGTGCTCCAAACCCATCCTGGACCGCATCCTGCGGGCGATGGG
Organism: Brachyistius frenatus; assembly: GCF_029030835.1. NCBI lineage: Eukaryota > Metazoa > Chordata > Actinopteri > Embiotocidae > Brachyistius > Brachyistius frenatus. The sequence goes on along the minus strand of NW_027210669.1, from coordinate 873,807 downwards.
GAGGGCTTACCATCCTCGCTGTTTCACGTGCGTGGTGTGTAACTGCTGCTTGGACGGGGTGCCCTTCACGGTGGACGCCACGTCTCAGATCCACTGCATAGACGACTTCCACAGGTCCGCACACAATCACACTCCACGATGTTAAACCCGGTTTTCCTGTCAGAGCGAAAGAAAAGACGGTAGGTGGAAGTGATTTATTTATTTATTTGTTCTTGCTTGTTGTCCCCGACAGGAAGTATGCCCCCCGCTGCTCGGTGTGTGGCGAGCCCATCATGCCCGAGCTGGGCCAGGAGGAGACGGTCAGGATCGTAGCTCTGGACCGCAGCTTCCACGTCAGCTGTTACGTTTGTGAGGTGAGTCAACATTTTATTACAATTCGACGGGCGTAATAAATTATAATATTTAAAAGTAGCAATGAAGGAACACAATGATTGGCACGTGTTGTTGTTTTTTTAAAGAATTGAAGAAGTAACATGCAGTTTCCTGTCTCTAAATAGAGTTGTGGGTGGAAAGAAATCGATCAGCCAATATAAATCCATAACAGTCACCCTTTCATTGATAGTTTCAGGCGTGGCCTCCTCAGAAATACAAAAAAACTCTTCAACTTTAATCTCCAGAATTTACAACACTGAAAAGATTTTATACAAAAAGTCTGAAGTAATTTGAAAAATGTAGAATTAAACTATCAAGTCTCGCACTGAATGGCCCCAAATCAGCTGCTGGCTACAAATACCGAGTCCACTATGAGAGCTGCAGCGACTGACGTGCCTCTGTGTCCGTCAGGAATGCGGTCTCCTGCTGTCGTCCGAAGGCGAAGGCCGAGGCTGTTACCCGCTGGACGGCCACATCTTGTGCAAGAGCTGCAGCGCTCGCCGCATCCAGGACCTCTCCGCCAAAATCTCCACCGACTGCTAACAAATCTCCTGTTTGTCCTTTTTCTTTTCTTTTTTTTTTCACTCTCACAAATCCACAGATGGTCAACACATGATATCACACACGCACATAGAGCACCTACTTTTTTTTTTTTTAAACCCTCCCCCCTCCCCCCCCTGGTTGCGCTGAACACAAGATTTACACACAGTTATAGCGCCCTCTGCTGGTCATGCAGCTGCATTTCTCTTTACTGTTCCTGAGGAGCTCCGGAGTGGAGCAGCCGCATCACCGGTGTGTTTTCATTCACTTCCTTCTACTTTATTTTGGTACATCGTGTTACACGTTTAGCTTAGCACCAGGACGACAGTGGCCTGACCTGCCGGCAGCTCGGGCTCCACTTCCTCATTCACCCACCGACCGGTACCGCTCACGTGTTAACTTGCACATTTATAATCACTTGGACTATCGCCGTCAGAGACAATGAAAGCGGAGGGTGTTTTGCAGATGATATTTAGGACGACGTAATCGCTGTTACGACACGTTAAAGTGCTGAACTGACCTCACGAGAAGCATCTTAAAGGCACGCAACGCAACAGCTGTGACTCCACAACGGGCCGGTGTGGGTTTTGGAAAAGCATGTGGCCTTTAGAGCGCTGAAACGTGCAGTGACGTCGCCTCATAGAACAAGAAATGTAGACGAAAGGAATGTGTAAGTGACTCTTCTTTTAGCTTTTATGAAATAATATTGGCCAGGGCAGATTCCTTCTCGCACGTCACACCATCTTTACTTATTTAGGATTTTTTTTTTTCCCCGTTTTTTTTTTTCTTCTGGTTTTTGTTTTGATATTTGTTGTTTGGTTGATACTTGACTGTTATATTGAAGATGATGGTGCAATGAAGTCAAACGCTCCCCGGTGTTGGACGGTAAACGGGGTCATCGTATGAGGCACCCCGCTGTGTGAAACATGAGAAATAATAACAGCCGCTCGTACCATGACCTTTACGGACCGATTGTTTTAGAGGTTAATGGATCGTTTTCTTCCCCCTAAAAAAAAAAAAAAAAAATGGGTCTTTGTTTTGGATTACGACTCTTCATCGTTGCACTCGTGTGGACGAAGCCGTCGTCGGAGTTTCAGTATTTGTTACGATTGTGTTTAAGCTCTCGTCTCTCCGTCCGCGTTTTTTTTTGTGTACGTTTTTAACTTAATGGGGCAACAAATTTAAAAAGCCTCACCTCAAGGATGTCATTCAGTTTCATAACGATCCCGTTCTGAAACTGGCTTTTGTCTGTGAATTCTTTTTTTTTTTTTTTTTGGTGACAAAACTTTTGTCACGTTAAAACGGTTCAGTTTTTCATCTCTCGTTATTTATCTCGTGATGTATATTTTACTGTGTCGGCATCAATCTGCTTTTTATCATTTTAATAATGCTCAGATTTTAAAATCATGCCCCGGCTCCTTGTGTCATACATTTTGTTTCATCCTTTTTGTCATCCTCACCGCGTGTTCAGTTTAAAATGCTGTGAATCGGAGCTCGTAGTTTTAACAGTGCTGCGGCCGACTTCACTCGGAGGTCGTTTTCTACTGAATAAAACATGTTGTTGAAGCAGAAATGGCAGCTCGGGATGTGTGAGACCCCGGAGTGGATTTTTTTTATTTTTTTTTCCTGGTGCAGGTTGTAGTAACACAATTGATTATTAAAAATGTCAACAAGTCAATCGGTGCATTTGTGGCTTTTTGAACAAACTCTTTGTCATGTTACCGTTCAGTCTGTGAAAACTCTTGACGTCCTCTGGGGATGACGCTTGGGCTCAGAAACGTGAGACGTCGAAGATCAGCTGGTGTTGGAATCATTATGGGATAGATTCAAAAGGGGATGTCTCATTTCCTCTGCTTTAAATTCACCCCTTCTTGTTTAAATGGATCTCTATACACAAAGTTTACAGCCTGACCAACACGCCCTTTTAAATCAGAAAACTTTATTTCAAACACTGTGTACATCCCTGCCAGTCTTTTAAATATACAACCTTTATTACTGCATGCTGCCAAAACATCCTGTTATATTGCAGCAGATCATCCACAAAGTGAGCAAACATGGAGGTTAAATTCTCCTCTTAAAATCAAGACTACTCCAGCCTCAACAGCTCTGGTCTCGCGTCAACACGAGGTGAAGGTCTTCCAGAAGAAGTTGCGGCAGCCCGCCTTGCGCTCTCGTTGGGAGAGTGGAAGGTGTCGCTTCATCACCTCCTCCCTGCCTCCCGCCTCATCTTCCTCCTCCTCCTCTTCCTCCTCCAGGTCGCGGAGCAGCTCGCCTGCTTTCGCTGCGGTCAGGTCAGACATAAACTTCAGCAGGAGCAAGCGAGTCAGAGCCTAAAGGGGGGAGACGGAGACTTCAACAAGTTCTTCAGACGCTCCCTGCGAGTTTGAAGCGGTCCGGAGAAGGTGGGTGTTTAAAACGCCGCGTTATCACGTGAAATGGTTCATATTCGACCCGTTTTGAGTGACTCACCTTGTCGCTTGTGAGGTCTGCTCTCAGTGTTTCCACCAGCAGGTCGCCGTGCGGAGCGCAGCCGACCTGCTGCGGCAGCACGGACGAGCACAGGGCCACCAAAAGAAGCTGCACCAGAGAGCGAAGCATCTCCGCCTCGATCAGAGCTCTTCTCCTCGATCAGAGCTCTCCTCCTCCTCGATCAGAGCTCTCCTCCTCCTCGATCAGAGCTCGATCAGAGTTCTTCTTCTCCTCGATCAGAGCTCTTCTCCTCCTCGATCAGAGCTCTTCTCCTCCTCGATCAGAGCTCTTCTTCTCCTCGATCAGAGCTCTTCTCCTCCTCTGCTGTCAAACGCCGGTGATGCGGAAGGAGGCGTGGAGGTGGACGAGACGAGTGTTATCACTGTTGAAGTAAAGACGTGATGAGCTAATAAAGAGGCCTCTTCATCTTCAAGTCCTCCTCATCCTCATGCCGACAAAAGGACGTGATTGGTGGAGGAGACTGGCCGCGATGGGGGTGAGGTGTGTGTGTGTGTGTGTGTGTGTGTGTGTGTGTGTGTGTGTGTGTGTGTCACTGGACAGGATAAGGTCATCATTAACTGTGACGACAAAGCAGCAACCAAAACAAAACCAACAAAACCTCCCAGAGATGACGACAGTGTTGATTTGTTCCTCATTCTGCAGTGACTTTTAATCTGAACTACGAGATGCAAAAAAATTAAAAAAATTAAAAAAAATTAGATCTAATAAAAACCTAATGGGAACTTAACTTCCGTCAGTCATAATTAGCCACACCGGCTTTGTCGGGGTCCGCAGCACGACGTGAGGCCCGCGCGCTGAGCGGCTCTGTTCATGACACAATGTGACTCAAATGTTAATGAGGCTGCTGACCAGGTCAACACTCCCCCACCACCGCTTTGAGTCACAGGACAATAAAAGGGAATTCATATCTAAATGTCAGACTGCATAAATGAGAACAAGTAGTTGTCACATCATTGTGGGTTTTTTTTGTTGTTGTTTTTTTAAATAGGAAAATAGATTTTAAACCTTAAAAACAAGATGCATGATGAACCTTGATGATACCTTAGTTTTCTGGTTGCCAACCGGAGGGCTGGGACCCCACAAGGGGGCCGCAAGGTCAGTGGGTGCGCCCCTCCACTCAATCTGAGTAATTTATTTAATAAGTAACAGAGTTATGTGGTTCAATAACAGAATAAATGTCATTGTCATCTGTTACTGAGAAAAAATATGTGTATTTAAATTACGGTTACTTTTCAAAATGGGGTTACATCGGAGGATTTGTTTTTCAGGAAAGGTTTGTATGTCGAATCTAATTTTCATTCTGTTGCTTTGCATCAAATTTTGATCCTTGTTTTTTTTATTTTTATTGGTTCTCTTGTTTGTATTTGCCAATGAAATTGCTCAGTTGGCCACTTGGCGGATAAGATGAAGAGATCTTTAAAAAGGTCATTCAAAAAAAAAAAAAGTAATTCAGGAACCAGTGTAAAAACCTTGTGAACAGCAGTTTAATTAATAGTAGTCATTGTTGAGAAGCGTTGGGGGACTTTTCAGCTTTAATGACCAGTTTAAATTATTTTTTGAAAAGTAATAAAATGTCAACAGTTACATGACTTTGACAAAAATAATTAAAATAGTCACATTACTTAATTCTGAACAGGGTAACTCATAATCTGTAACCTTTCACATTTCAAAAGTAACCTTAACAACAACCCCCCCTCAAAAAAACTGACCATGTTATTATAAACCAAGTATGAAAATACACTTCAAATTTTTGTAATATTGCAAATTAAGAAGAAGGCTTTACAATTTTGATTTCTTTATTCTTATCCTGAATAACTTCAGTCATGAAAATGGCATCCATCAGTGCTTCAACGAGCCCAAGAAAATGGACCAAGAATCATTTTCACATCTCAGTCTTTAAATAGCTGGTGACCTTTCCTGTGACTGTGTCTTCTCCGCAGGACTCTCACTCGTAAGTGCAATTACTCGTTGTTAGTTAATCGTGACACGACTTGACTTAAACTAACATTTTCCAAGTCGTGCGAGATGCGGTGTCAACAGGCGTCCAGCTGTGTCCGCTGTGGACGAAGGAGAGGAGTCCAGCACGGTGACGATCATACGCATCCCACATCCGCTGCCTCCGTACCTGCTGCTGCATGATGTAAAAAGGGTGTCAATGTGTCAGCAGTTCGTCAGGATTAATAAGCATCTTCATCTTTTAATCAGCCAGGAAGAAGAAACTCCTCCTGCTGATTTATGTTGGACTCTTTAGTATCCTTCATGTTGTTGTTAAGTTTTCTGTTTTATTCCGTATTTCCAGCTGGTGAGTTTCAACGAGCTCTAGAATTAAGTTGCACTTTACTTATGCAACTTAAATAAAATGTATTATTATTATTATTATTATTATTATTAAGTCATATTTACTGAAAATACTGCCACAACAATGGCCCTTAATGTAAATTATCTTCATGATCTAACTCTTTCATTCTTAGTGCTTCACCACATTTGATAAAACTTTACATTTAGATAAGATTGTTTTTAAAAAGACAGTTTTATCATGTTGATTTAAAATTTGGCAGCCCTGAATTAAGAGCAATATTTCACACTATCAGACAAATAGATGTGAAAAATCAACAGAATTCTGGTTGAATATAGGACCTTTTTTTTATCGTTTGGCTTGAGTTTATATGATTTTCACTTATTCATAAAATGGTAATAGGTGCATTTTATTCTCATTTCTTGTCTTAATAACTGTTAAACTCAGCAACAGCTGTGAGATAATAGTAATAATATCCATCAAACATCATCTAGTGTGATAAACTCTCATCCTCTGCTCAAGACAACCAGGAAAATTAAACTGAAGTGTTTATAGATATTGTTGGACTCTATTTTATCTGTCTCTCTTTAACTGTGTGTTTCTTAAATCTGGATTTTGATGTCGGATGCTTGTCCTGTTGTTGAGACCAACCTCTCCTTTGCTTCACTGTTTGTTTTTTTACTGACTGCTTGATATTTGCACATTTTGATATTTAGTCCTTCATCAGTGCTTCCTGTGGCTGCAGAAGGATTTTCACCCTCGTGATTAACATTTAACAGTGTTCCTCTCATCTTTTCATCAAATGTGGCTTCTTCGTGTTTCCAAATTTATTCTCTGTGACCGAACAGCAAAATCTTTGGCTTCATCGGTCCATTGCACGAGTTTCTAAGTCAGTAATAAAGTGACGAGTCACCCTCTGACCGCTAGGTGTCACTGTAGGACCGTGTTCTCTTTCAGCGCCTTACTTCGGTGTCAGACACAGCACTTAACTCAAATGTCTACAGAAATATCAGTGAATTTACTTTAAGGGTTAATTATAGTTAGTATATCACGTGTGTTTATAAAGAGGACGTCCAAGAAAAACGGATGTAACGTGCTAATTAGCTTCTCAATTAACTGGTGAGTCTGACAAAAATGACGTCAGTTTAATAGCTGCTCCTGTTTTGGCACTTTGCTTTGCTGCTTAAGTTCCTCAGGTAGATATATGGCCGGAAGTCATACTTTATTCATGAGTTTACAACGTCAAATATGGCAAATTTACACACAAGCCCACATAAAGTCATTAAATTCATGGTATGTGTTAAATTACAGCAGTTTCCTCACAGATGTAAATACACTGATTTATGTCACCACAGTACGATCACAGTAAAAAGATAATATGGGCTCAAACATGAATTTTTTTTTTTTTGAGTTGGTTGAGAATTGATGTCACTCTTTATATTTTCAGAAATGTTTCAGACCAAATGTCTGTCAAGTCCAGTTTCCTCGGCTCGATGTCTCCATTTCACTTTGAAGGTACGGCGTGGGGCGAAATCCTCAAAAAGCACCAACCAGGCAGCAGAGAAGGTCTTAGTGGGACTCTTGTTCCAGGCTATATTTTCTTTTTCCTGTCTGCAAAAGGATGCGAATCCATCAAAATGAAAACCTCAGCAGGATAACTAAGGAACTCGACTTGTAGCCTTCTATTTGTTAACTGTGAGAACAATACCTCGTTAATTTAAAGGATCTGTGTGTTATGGATCAAAAGAGATTTGAGATTTTAACATTTTATATTTTTCCTGTAAACTTTATATTCTCTGGGAGTGAAAACTGTTTAAAAAACACAAACCGATGACGGTATTTATTTTTTGGACGACTTGCTCCCCATAGTGATCTACAGGTCCTGCGAGAGATGGACTGCATGTAAGGAAAGTGGAAACAGCTGCATACACCCCCAGAAAACATTTGGTGGAGGAAGCATCCGCTTTGTCCAAAATCCATTTTATGTAATTCTACATAATACTTTGCAGGGTGTACTAAACTGTGTATTTTAGCCCAAAACTAAAATTATACAATACATGAGATGCTGGAATCAAATCGCTGCCAGTTCTTCCTCAGATTAGATACTCGAGTTTTTCCTTCTAAACACTCAAATAAATAAATGCAAGTTAAATTGAGCACTATAAAACCAAAACAAATTCTTTTTGAATGAAGAATTTGTTCCTGAATGCAAAAGTTCACTGTAGATTTTTTTTTTTTTTTTTTACCGCAAGAATTGACAATATGAGACAATTAAAAACATTTTTTATTGCTAGATAATTAATTAATTTAATTAATGGCACATCAGAGCACAGGAAGCACACGTAGAATTAGTATCGTTAATAAAGGCCCATTTGCATTTTGGTGTCCCAGTTCCAGCCCTCGGTACTGAGCACGCTGGTGCACTGCCATGGTTCACTGGGACTCCTTAATTGGAGGTAACCATGGTAACGTCATTAGGAACACCTGTGCAAAATGCTGCTAATAAAATAAAAAAAAGGGGGGGGGGGGGAGTCCACTGATTGAAGCAGGGCCTGATTGCAAATTGGCTACCCATGCGGGTGAAGCCTCTGGTTGGTTGGAGGGGAAAAGGAGACGGTTGAAAAGCAGGAGAAGGAGACGACAGCGCCACGTCGTTGCACCACCCAAGTGTTGCACCACCCCAGTGATGTACTTTTGCGTGTGTAGTTTGCTAGCAGCCAGGCTGGCTTTAGACACATCAGTGGCCATGACTTTGAAGTTCAGCCTGCTGTAAGTTGTTTCGGTGGAAACTTAAAATGTACGAAGTCCCGTCTGTACCGAGATGTTGACGTCACGCATGCGTTTGTGTTTCAGTGTGGCTTTACTGCTTTCTCTGTGGTCAACCGCAGGATGTGATGTCATCCCACATGGTAAATACATGTTGTTGTTGTTTTTTAAAAAGCCTGCAATAATTAATATGTAATCTCTATTCCTAACCTGTTTGTTCTTGCAGGAGTTCTTCAGATGGAGTGTCATGATCATTACTTCTCGATAGCTGCTGATCTGTCCTTCACTGGAGAGGATCCTCACTTTGAAGCTGTTGGTGAGGCTTAATTATCACCTACCAGCTGCTGCAGGGGACTGAACTATTGAAAAAAAAAAAAAAAAAATCTGGCTAGCACCCATTTAATTAGTGAAATATTAAATCCGAAGTGAGATAGTTCACTTGAACTGAAGGGATTTAAAGTCTTAATTCAATCCGGTCTCCCACTAACGTCACGCATCCTTCAGTCCAACACAACATGCTGTGTCAGTGTCGTTTTGCTGCGACTAGTTGTGGCAATAAAACCCACATGGTTAGGTTGAAGAAATCTCCCTACTTGGACTTTACTGCTTCGTGTGCACTAAAGTTACAGTGCAGAAACCACTTGGTTAGGAATCAGAAAAGATCAGGGTCAGGATTAAAATGAGTACTTTTACTCGAGCAGCATTATGCATGTCACTTACTTTAACGTATGTCATGCAAGTAACTTGTTACCTATAAGAAAGCTATGACTTTTGCTTGATTATGAACTTAAACACTGATCTCCTGGGTTACATGCGTGTACTTTTCACGCGTGGTTGAGGCAAAATGTGACATTTCCACGGTGTGCTCTCGAGGACTGACGGCTGTGTTGACGCATCTCTTCCAGACAGAACGGGCGTGTACGCCATCACTGAGCAGTACGAAGCGAAGTGTGGCTACAGCGTCGTTGTGCTCCCTCTGTCGGGCCGCGTGGAACTCCGAGCTTCTTACTTCAGCTGTCACACTCACAGCAAAGTACGTACAAATGGTCTCGTACAGCTAAATAACTGGACGAACTAGTTGTGGCATAACAAAAGACTTTTTTTTATTTTTATTTTTTTAAACCCGTCTTTCAGGACGATGAAATCTTCACATTCAATTTCAAACTGATCACGAACCACAATGGGAGAGAGGCCACCTATGCACTGAACAATACCTGTTCCCCGTCCCTCCCCTGGTCTCCCAGAGAGGTTACCTGTGAGGTCAACTACATGGAAGTAAGCTCGGATACGTCGTCATATTTTTTTTGTTTTCCCCCTGTGGAATAGATTCGGGCGTTCATTGTGATTTCTCTGCAGGTGACCGTGAGGGGTGACATTATTTGTCCAGTTGGAACAAAGAAGGACGATTGGAAAGCTCTCGAACTTGTAACGTCTCAAACCAAAAAATGAAATTCTCACTTCGTGAAGTCTTTATTTATTTATTTTTTTAAAGATTTTAATTGTCTCCTCCAGGCACACGGCTCCACCACCTCAGACTGGCAGGTGATGTTTCAAAGAGAAGAGGAGCATCTGCCGCCCATGAACCTCTCCCAGGCTCGGATGAAGGGCTACACGTTTGACCTGTCGGATGGGAGGCTCGTGTTTCGTGCACCGTACGGACAACCTGACTCATTCAGCACGGAGGTAAAATAAAAAACCCCGCTGCTGGAGTCCGTCTGTCTGTGAAGCATCCATCCAGAGCAGGTTTTAATAAGCAGAGTCTCCCTCCAGGTGGCTGGCGTTCCAGTCGAGGTGATCCATGCCACCGTGTTCTCCAGACATGGCTGGGTCGTCCTCATGGTGGACCTAGTGGCCGCCTGCTCCATGCGTCAGTACAACCGGCCTCCTAGTTTTCCCTCTTGTCACTTGACTTCAATGAAACTGCAGCGTTGGTGCGTCCGCAGATAGAGGAGTCTACAACCACAGCGGCTACATGATGTGGGAGACTCCGGAGGCGCTGTACCCCGATCACAACAGCGCGGAGATCAAAGTTGGCCTCGGTGGCGAGCTCGTGGCGCAGGAGGTCGCGGAGCGGAGGGGCTACGTGGTGGAGCAGCACGACGGTGCCGTCCAAATCGGCATCCCCCGCGATGCTGAAGAAGGATTCAGGAAGGTCAGAGGACACGGCATGTGTAGTTTGTAATTTTGTTTTTGCACAGCCACATTCGGGTACTTAAAAAAAAATAAACCCAGTGTCCCTGTATGAGGACATGCACGTATGATTTAAAATGCATAATTTAAACTTGGGTTTGTACCATGTTGGATTAGATTGAGATGTTGAATAGCAGATGACAAGTCTTTTGTGTTAAATACATTTACATTATATCTGAAATATACTGATATTATCCCCGAGTATATATTTGTGACCATTAGTTATCAGGTTCGTGTCACCTACCAGCATTTCTTTACAGTAACACTTTAAATCAGACCAACATATCTGTCTGTTTCAGAGCGTTGTGATGGGCGACCTCCACGAGTTTTACGTCTTCCACCTCTACTTGGTGCAAACCTTGATGGACAATCACGTCCAGACCGCGGTGCGATCTCACCGGACTCTGATCACTCACCTGCTGCCCCGCCTGCTTTTCACCGCCAACCAAACCGATCCCGAAGAGCGTTCCTTCACCGTCTACCTCGGAAATGTCCCCGACGACGTCGAGCTGACGTCTGTGCAGCTGAACGGACGAGACTTCCCGGCGCCGTTGAGGAACGCGAGCTTCTTCCCCGTCACGGAGGTTCGACAGCCAAACAACACGCGCGGCTACACGCTGAAGGTTCCTTTCAACCATCCTGACGTCATCCAGCAGGTAAAAGGCTCAGTTATGCCAGCGCGAGCAGGGCAGCGTCGTCCTGCTCTCGGCTTTGACATTTTCTGTCTCCTAAGTTCTCCAAGGAAGACGCAGTTCTTCAGTACAAGCTGGACATCAACTACACCCTGACTGTTGACTCTGAAACTGAAGCTTATTACCACCCGGCCTCCGTCGTGGCCTTGTTCACCGACGTCTGTAAGTCATAGCGATCCCGTCTGTGTGAACATCGAGCCGAAGCCTTAACGATGCCCGTGTTTGACAGCTCCTCCGGCCTTGGACGCCGTCTGCACCGAGTTGGGGATCAGCTTCAAGCTGGACCACCGGCCTTTCGACTTCCTGTGGGAGATGAGCATCGGCTCGGACCCGCTGACATCGGAGCTGGCGGCCCAGCACGGCTACGTCATGAGCAACGACAGCCAGAGTCTGCGGCTCAGTGTGCCGCTCTTCTCTCTGGGATATAAATACGAGGCGAGATGAGGGAAATGAGACGAAACAAAAGCATCAGGTGTTAAAGTTGGACAGCAATGACTGAAGTGTTGTTGGTTTTTTTTTTTAGGCCATTACTTTGAAGGGATTTTCTGGCACTTTTGAGATCCTTGTAAAGGATCGGTATACCTCTGTGCTCGAGACCTCCACCGTGAAGACGTGTCCGTTCTTCTCTACAGAACTCATCAGTAAGAACTTTTTTTTATTATTATTATTATTTTTAACCGTTTGCAGCCTTTTCCTTCCGTTTCTGGAGTGCTCAGTGGGAGGTCTTTTTAAAAACTGCATTTTCCCCATAATTGTGGACCATCATTGCAACTTTTATTTGAACAAAACAAAATAACAGACATTGGCTCAGGTGTTATGGTAGGGAGAACCCTGGGTTTTCTACATGTATAGCCGACTCTGATTGTCGAACTCGTCTCTGCAGTGTGTTCGACTGATGGGAGGATGACCGTGCTGGCCAACCTGTCTGCAGTCATCCCAAGCGGCGCGATCCTGGGAAGAATCAGCCTGATGGACAAAAAGTGTGGACCCGAAGAAACAGACGACACCAGGGCTCTCTTCTCTTTCCTGCTCAACAGCTGTGGCTCCATAGTCAAGGTAGTGCAGACGCCGGTTTAAATAAAACGCGCTGATGGAGATGAAATCCTTCCTGCACTACCTCACCTCCATATTTAATAACTGAAGACAAACTGACTTGTCACTTTGCTCCTTTTCCCTGCAGCTGAGGAAGGAAAATGTGATCTATCAAAATGAGATTTTCTTCAACAATGACCACCTGGACACGAACAGGTACTCGATATTTCCTCTCCACCAGCAGAATAAAGTGTTTCTGCAGTCGATCCATGACGGTGTAATTGTCCTCGTCTTTCAGGGTGCTCGTGCAGTGCACGTATCCTCTGGCTAGTCTCCATAGCCTCTTCTCAAAGTACAGATTTGACTCCGACACGGTCGGCGTGGGCAGAATCATCTTCACTACGAAGCCCTCAGCAGGTACGGTGAGGTTTTTTTTATTGTCTCCCCCCCCCCCCCCCGCTTGGATGTGATCAGCTGTCCCATCATTTATATTTGACTTTTGAACAATTTGAATCTGTTCTTTTAGGTCTGCACCATCCCACCGTCGAGCCCACCACACTAGCCACCACAAAACCAACTAGAAAACCCCTCATCCACATGCCGCCCTACCACCCGCCCGCACATTACATCAAAGTGCATCGGGTTCATAATTCTGCAGCTTTCAGAAAGGTGACAGTTTAACGTTTATATTTAAGATGTGCGCTCTCACTTTGTTAAATGTTGTGATTTCTCTTTCCAGGTGCCGAATCGTCGTCATAACATAAGACATGTGAAGGAAATAACTTTTAATATGTAAAAAAAAAAGAATTTGAATTTAATAAAGCCGTTTCATAAAATTGTTGTTTTGGACTTGTCAACGACTACAAAGACAAACTAATGTTGGTAAACTCTGCTTGCATCTGTACTGGGGAATTACATACTTTTGACTCTAGAATCTGTCAGCTTGTTTCTTCATTTCTCTGCTGGTCAAGGTTTTACCAAAAAAAAAAAAAAGTGTAAAGTTTGGTTCCATCTGCAACATTTAATGCATCAGTAATAACATTATTATAAAAAAGGCCCATTTTTACACACAATGCATTTCCACTGCTACTTTATAGACCGTTAGAATCTAGTTGGACTCTAGTTTTACGTTTATCTATAAACTTGAGAAACCAAAGGTGTTTTTCTGCATGTTTATATTTACGTCTGCCTGATGCACTCAGTTTAAGATATTTGGTTCCTTCCAGCTGGACAGTTGTGTACTTGAGTATTTATTTTCTGCTGAAGTATAAGTCCACACCCCACACACACACACACACACACACACACACACACTGCATTTCAGAGGGCAATATTGCACTTTTTACTGACCCAAATTTAATTAAAAAATATACTGTAGTTGCTTTTCTAATCAACATTTTATGCAAAAACTATGATCAACTTTTAAATA
>NW_027210669.1:652500-857500 GCF_029030835.1 Brachyistius frenatus | reverse complement strand
GCCTGCGTGGCCCCGCCGATCCACCCGGACCCCTTCAGATACGGGCCGTACCCCACCAGACCGCTGGGCTGCCCCACCTGGAGAACACCCGCCCCGCCGCCGCCGCCGCGAAGAGTCGTCGTCAACCTCACCCAGGAGGAGGACCAGGCGGTCACTAATCTGCTGAAGCTGCACCACCTCGATGGAGCTGCACGAGCGGACCCGTCCCGAGTCGTTCGGCCGCCGCTCGACTCCGTCCTCGGACCGTTCGGTCCGTCCGCTTCGCCTCGGCTTGTATCCGTGGACTCGCCGCGTGCGAGGGAGACCTGTTCTGGGAATGAGGGAGGACGCTGGTCGGATATAGAGCTGGAAGCGGCCAACACTCTCATGAGTTTCTGTAACCAGAGGCGGGACACCTCATTGAGGAGCCAGAGCCCAAATAAAACAGGATCCTGTGCCGTGCCAGAGACCCGACAGACGACAAAAATCGAAGACTTCCCCAGAAACGGGCGACCGCGCTGACGATGTCGCCGAAAACGTCGCCGGCTCCACCCGTTCGAACCTTCGGCCTGCGGACGATCCTTCTCCGCCGGGTCTCGGAGGCAACTCGGCGTCATCTTCGCCGCCTTCGCTGCCCTCGAAGACGAGGGGCACGTCGAGAGTCTCTGGAGAGTCGTTACAGGTGCTGTGGAGGGAGCTCTCCGAGTCGGAGCTGATCGCCGTGGAGGCGCTCCTCAGCCTGGGAGACGTGGACAAAAGGCTGTGATCGTCTCAAACACCAGACTCTCATTCTGCCTCCTAGTTGTGTTTTTAAAGATTTCTTTCTTCTTTTTTTTTTTTTTTTTTTTTACACAACAGTTGCTCTGGAAAAACCTTTAACTTGGGAAAAAAACCATTGAGCCAAGTATTTATTTCCCTCTTGAAAACCAAATAAAAAACCTGTCTTTAAAATGTTGCGCCTTTGTGACTGAGAAACACACACCTCGCTAAAAAGACGTAACGTTTTTATTAAAAGCACGACTACTGTTTTGAAGGCGAAATGCCCCCCCCCCCCTTCTCCCCTCATAATTTACAACATATTGCACATTTGCAACGTATCCACAAATAATACCCAGTGTTCTCCAACCACGAGCTGCAGGGGGCGCTACAGTACAACTACACCAGACTCCAGCTACTGAAACACCACCAGCAGCACATTTACATGCATTTTCAAAGCTTCGTGTGTTGACGTCAGAAGTGTCGTCGTGTAGTTCTGTGCTTTGAATTCAATCCAAGGCACTTCCTCTTCAGACTTTTAAAATGTTCTGGACGTTTGTGCCGCCCGAGCGACACCCGATAGGGTTGCTGTGCGAGGCAGTAACGAGAGAGGATGAGTGCCGTTTTACGGCAACGCCCAGCTTCTTCTTTTTTTTTTTTTTTTGTACAATCCAGTCGAGCGACGACGTGCACGATCGGCATGTGAACTCGCCAGTTTTCCCGGCCGTCCCCGAGGAGGCCCGTGATGTTGTGAAGATGCTGTTGAACGCAAACACGCTCGTACCACGTAGTTTCTTTCAGCCTCATTTACGTAATCATCCGCCTCAACGCGCCCGAACCCCCTGTGATATAAATAAGGCGACGATCGCCAGGTCTGATTTGACGTTTCATAACAGTCGCCCTTCTCCTTTTAGCTTTCATTTCCCAGTTATTAGAAAACCCACATTTCAACACAAAACGAGTCCCTGAAAAAGTCCACTTCCTAAGAAGCTGGTCTCCCTCTATTTCTCCCTCGTTCCTACTGGAGCGCACGGCTCTTGCTGGTGGTGACCAAGGTGGCGGCTTGAATGACCCGGTAGCGCTCGCGGAGATTTCTCCTCTTCACGTGCTCGTTGGTGATCTCTACGACGTTCGCGACGGGGAACCAGCCCTTCTGCCCGTCAGAGAGTCGGTTCCCTTCATACCAGCCTGGGGAAAGAAAAGAAGAAGAGGAGGAGGAGGAGGAAGGAGGAAGGAAGGAGGACAAACAAGGGAATATTGGAGGTTTCTGTATCGTTCATGCAAGAAAAGTCAAAAACAAATCAATAAACTGCTAAAGCGGAGGGTTGAGGATGGAGGCGGGAGGGAGGGAGCATGTCGGTGACACAGAGTCATATTAGTACACCGGACTTTTCACAGGAAACCTGTTTGTTCCACTGATGATGCCAAATATAGAAAGGATGGGGAAAAAAAAAATGACATAATGAGCACACATTGCTATCTCGACTGAGCAGTTTCAGGTGCGGGGGTATTGTTTGCTAAAAGAGGAAAAGCTTACAGGCCTGTACGTGAGCTCATTTGAATGTGCGGTGGTCAGTTTGTGTCCGATCATCAGGCGTTCTTACCCTCGTTGGTCTTGCGGATGACGTTGATGATCTCGGTGGGCTCCAGGGTGAGCTCGTCGGCCTGCTGGGCAGCGTACTGCTCCACACACTGCACCTGAGGACAGTCTGACACACACACACACACACACACACACACACACACACACACACACACACACACACACACACACACACACACACACACACACACACACACACACACACACACAGGATCTTTGAGCAGGGGTGCAATGCTCTTTGTTTACGTACTGAAACACACCTCCTGCTATTTTAAAAGATGGTTCAGGATTATTCATCTAAACTGTTATTGTCTGAATTCAGTCACAACACATTCCTGCAAATGTTTCAGAATAAAAGCTTTCTTAAGAAATGACTTTTGTCTCCGGAAATACTTGCAGGCTTTTAATTTGAAATGGACACAGGAAGTGTTGCGTTTGTAACTTTAATAAGACAAACGGGAGAACCATGAACATGTTATTTCCTCACTTAAAGGGGAAAAAAAAAAGTGGTTGTCGTTCGCGGTGTGTGTGTGTGTGTGTGTGTGTGTGTGTGTGTGTGTGTGTGTGTGTGTGTGTGTGTGTGTGTGTGTGTGTGTGTCTCTCTCTCCTCACCCCAGTCTTCATAAATCACTTCATCGTCTTCTCTGTCGGGGTTGGTGGGGTTTGGGAAGGCCGCCATCCACCTGTGCATGTCGGACCTGTTGATACAAACGGCTCCAACTTTAAAAGGGTCTCGCGCTCGGGACACATCCTGCCTGATGTGTGTAATAACAGGACGTTGTTAAGTGCACACAGTCGGCCCAGAAGTAATCAGGTAAAAAGGCCAAATGTTTGATTTTCTCGGTGAAAGTCGGCACAGGTTGGATCTATGAGAGGAGCAGGGCGTTGTTTTATTAATTTATCGTAGATACTACCATGAGGAGTTTCCAAAATTATAATTTTTCATATCTGACACATACACCGACTTTAGATAACTTATTTAATTTATCTACAATTTTCCTTTTTATGATTTACTTTTTAGATTGGATCAGCGGGAGGGATGTGCTGCCTGTGATTGGTTCTTAGGTTGTGAAGCAGATGATTTACAGTAAAACAGCCAATCAGAGCAGCTTCGAGTCGGGTTTCCAAATATGAAGACTATTGTTTTTCTTTGTAACGTGTTCGTAAAAATGCTGAACCGTCATAGAGGCTGTTGTCAGTCGATTTAAGAGTCGAGTGCGTACTTTTCACAGTCAGTACTCACTGGGAGGGAGCTTTGAAGAGCCGCTCCATCATGCGTCCCTGGTGGTTTTCCAGCAGCGTGAGGCTGAAGCAGTGCTCGTGGGGGACGGCGCCGCTCCCACCTTCATCCACCGGCTGCACCTGAACCAGGGAGCGATGGGCGTGGTCGACCACCACGAAACGCTCCGCGCTGTTCAAGACATCGAACGGGAGAGCAGGATGTACATTAACGGCAAAGTAGGACTGACGGCCAAGTCGTACTTTTTGCATCTCTTCTCTTCCTCTCTTTTCTTTTGGCACCACTTCCTGCTACATTTGAGAACGTTTGGAGTCACTTCGCTCGTGATGCCATACATACACATAACGTATTACATCATTAAAAAGACACAAAAACAAAGAACAATTTATGTTTTATGTAGCTGTAGCAAATATATGTTAAGTCATTTCATAGGCTGTGTTCAAAATGGCGTACTTCCCTTAGTACATTAGGATATAGTACTCTGACATGTTAGTACACGGACTTGTGTACTACTTGAATTTGGTAGTTTTGCCTCAAACCGCACAATGTTGTTTTATACTTCCCAGAAATTACCGCAACATTTCAATGCATCACCTCCTCACGTATCTGCAGCTTTAATTATTTTACCCTGTTTATCAGGGTAGTGCTACTGAAGAAGAAACACTTGTGTGGTGTTCAGGAACCGCTGAGTGTGTGATTGTGTCCTTTTTGGACCGTCTTGAATGCGTCATCTGGCTACTTTGCAATAACTCTGCATGTTTCCGTACTTGAGTGTGAACGCACTTGTGCACCCAAAATAGTGACTGTCTTCTTTATATAGATTTTTTTTAAGCAAGGATTGTAATTTATCTGCAAAATCAAAGGCTGAAAATGTCGACATCGCTCAGCTCTACTGTTTAACACTTCTTTTTTTTTTTAAACTACGGCAACGTTTTTCTGTTTGTTCAATCAATCAGCGAGTTGTGCCTCACCCCTTCTTGGTGGCGATGATGAGCAGGTCGTTGAAGAGGAAGAGGTAGATGGGAGTGAACTTCGCCCTCATGTTGAAGAGCGTTCCTCCTTTGGACATCTCCTGGAGCTCTCCCTTCTTCTCCAGGTATCGAGTCTGAGAGACGATCGGGATGGCCTGACGACGACAGACGGCGAGGAGGAGGAAGCTTTTACCTCCTTTCAAAATAAAGGAGCGACGTACGCGGAAAAAAACCAAACTGGTGTTTTTACCTTCAGCTTGTCGAACTCCAGCGTTTTAGAGACGTGAATCAACTCCTCCATCTGTCTCATCTTTCCCACCTGAGTGTTGCACTCGGCAATAATCTGAGAGTGAAAAAGGGGGAAATTATTCAGTCGAGTCGAGAGAAATCCTTTTTCCTTTCACACTTAAAAGAACCCATATCGGGTTCCTTCCTCTGGCCTCAGAGGCACTTCTGACTCACTGCCACGACACTCAAGGAAATCCTTCATTCAGACAATAGCTGACATCTCATTTCCAGAAGCATGTGAGACGTTTAAAGGTCAAATTATGCGTCTGAAGAGTGACGGGTGTTTACCTTCGACACAAAAGCCAAAGCCTTGGAGGCCGTCTGCTCCTCTTTCGTCCCCTCCTTTGTTCTCCTCAGGATGTTCTGCAACGACAAACAACAACTTTCTATTTCTGCAACGGACACACATCGTCGGCAGGACGCATTCCCCCCCCCCCCCCCCCCCCCGTCCCAGCGCAAACAAACAAGGCCGGGGCGTGTGAGGCGAGGTGAGTCCGTGTGTTTGCTGATAGGTCTCAAGGCGGCGAGGAGCCAGAGAGGAGAAGATTGCAGCGGAATGAGAACATTCCTGCGGCAAAACACCGTGATGAACTCGAGGCCGCTGCCTTTCAGCGTCTGGCGGAGACAGAAGGGTCAGTTATGCAAAATATTTAAGCGAACTTCATTGCTGTCATGCTCCACCGACGTTGTTACGTCACTGACCTGCTGAGCTTTTCTCTCACGGGAGAAGAAAACCAGAAGCACATTTCTACTTTCTCAAATAAATAGAACATATTTTAATACGACACATTTATTTCCCAATGGGATTATTAAACCATCTTGGCTTTACAGGAAGATCCCAAAGGGACCGAACCGTTTGTCTTTTCTAATTAATCTGTAGTTTGGAGTCACAGATGCTGTTTTAGCCTCGCGTCCACTAATTATGTGTGTAGACTGTGGTTACAAACACAGAACGCCCTGGAGAGATGATATATCTCATCTGGGCCGGGAACGCCTCATGGATCCCACTGGAGGAGCTGGAAATCGTTGCCTTTGAGAGGGACGACAAGCTAAATTCTGCCGCCACGGCGACCTGACCTCAGACATGTGGCAGAAAACGGACTGATGGGCAGTGTAGTTATGTTACTGTTGTTCTGCTTGAAGGAGTAGTTGGACATTTTGGACACATGAGAAGACTGACACCACTTTCAATCCTCCTTCATTAAGTATTAAGCGACAGCAATTAGCTTATCTTAGAAACAGAGAGAGCAGAACGTTCGCCGGATTCGGCCTTGAAAAATGTCTTATCGAGCTCGGTAATGATGCACTAACGTGATTTACTACAAGATGCTGTTTGCTTGTGTGTTGATATGCAAACTGAAATATCAACGGGCTGACTTTTGTTTTCTACTCGGGTAGAAAAGGAGGTAGTACGAGGTGCCGGGGAAAAATGAGAGGCGACCCAACGGCTGAGTGGTTAGGGTGCCGACCACGTGAGCGCTACGCTGAGCAGAGAGTTCATGGTTTGAATCCCAACGATTAGTGCTTTTGAAAGACCTGCCGAGGTCTGTTGGTCTGCTGGTAGAAGACGCACTGGTTCACTGGGCAGCCTGAATGCATGGCGCTACATGAGGAGCACAAACTGGGGCTGGATCGCACGCAGAGCTGAGACGGGGTTTACTGTCTTTAAGCTCATCGCCTCCCGGCTGTATGTTTTCCTACTTCGTCAATGCGTCTCACCTCAATGAGCATTTTGATGCGCGTTATTCGCTGGAAGGGCAGCAGCAGGAAG
The DNA here is from genome assembly GCF_029030835.1 of Brachyistius frenatus. Classification (NCBI taxonomy): domain Eukaryota; kingdom Metazoa; phylum Chordata; class Actinopteri; family Embiotocidae; genus Brachyistius; species Brachyistius frenatus. Next base: position 850,892 of record NW_027210669.1, on the reverse strand, counting down.
GACATGAAGGGCAGCCGCTGGCACTGAGGCGACTCCTGAAGACGGGAGATGACGGCCGCAAACTGCGCGTTGTTCTTCCTGCAGATAAAAATATCACTTTATGTACGAGTCAACGCGATAGAGACCCAAACAAACCGCCTGCGTTCCTTCCAGCTCTATCTCCAAGGTCAATATGAACCGATTCCTTACATGATCGCCGTGTAGGTCTTCTCCTGGTAGATCTGGTTGCGGACGTAGTCGATGTAGGCGGGGAAGTTGTGCTGGGCGTGGTAGTGGATGATGTCACAGATGTCAGGGAAGACCAGCTCCTTAAATATGCGGTCCTCCAGGTCTTTCAAGAACCTGTGGAATCAGACGGTAAAGGTTTCATTATAAAGCTGCGGGCGACCTCGTAGTGAAAGTTCGAAGAACCACGAAGAACAACCAGATAAAGACTTTGTTTTCTTTGTGCTCCACGTGGCTTCAAAAGTCAAGAAATCACGTTTTTCTCTCATCATCTTTCATCCAGAAGTCATAAATCGCCCTCCAATTTCCCTTCATCTCCCGACATCCTTCTTCTCACCTCTCGCTGACCTCTCGGACCCGCAGGATGTTAGAGAAGAGGGTTTTTCTGTCTCTGATGATCATTGTCACTTCCAGGTCCCGGCTGTCCAGGAAGTGTTCGGTCAGAACGCGGAGGGATCGAAGGTAAGAGGCCTCCGATGTCAGAACCTCGAACATGCTCTGCCGGGAACAACGGGAGAGATGTTCGGAATTAAAAAGGGAATCAAGGAGGCAGGAAAACAGGCCATTTTTTTTAAAAAATTTATCCAAAAGACGTAATTAAGAAGATGTCATTATAATAGAGCGAGAAAAAGTCTAATATGTTACTTGTAAATGTTTTTGTTTCGATTGTATTTTTTGTAAACTAATCTATTTTTAAATCTATACACACAAATTGATTCACAAATTAAAATAACATCTATGTATAAAATCCATCTGCTGTAGTTGTTACTTGATATGTGGATTTTTTTTTAATTAGAAATATAATTTTTTTTTTACACATTTTGCCTTTATCTGATGGAGTAAAGCAGAGAAACAGATGATTGTCATCCTCATTGTTTTTTTTAATTTATTAAATTCAGAATTGTATCTCGGTTAAATCCCACCGTGACTCTGTGTGTTCGCAGCGTTTCCACAACTAAACTACCTGACCAAAAAAAAACTGCTGAGAACAAAAATCACTTCCGGTACTTTCATGGATTATTTTGTCCTCCTGTTCTGCCTCGTGTTGTGAAGTTGAAACTGTGACTGGAAAAGCTTTCAAGAACTGCACACCGGCTGGATCGATATCTGGGAGTTATACGGTGACGCAGAATGGACTCTAATTTATATATAATTTATATATAAGCGTCACATTATTACTTTAAAATGGGATTTCAAATGTGATGCTGCATCTCTCCTTTCTCCTCTCAGCCTTATCGATTTCTCTTTATGGAAACTCCCCTCCATGCATTAGCCTCTTTTTCCCTTCCCCTCCCCTTTCTCCCCTTTCTCCCCTTTCTCCCCTCTCTCCTCTCCTCTCCTCTCCTCTCCTCTCCTCTCCTCTCCTCTCCTCTCCTCTCCTCTCCTCTCCTCTCCTCTCCTCTCCTCTCCTCTCCTCTCCTCTCCTCTCCTCTCCTCTCCTCCTCCTCCTCACCTCCTGGTACTTGCACTGTTCAGGCGTGAGCTGCTCCAGCACTCCACTGTCCCGTACAGCTGGGAGGTCCTGCCACAGGGTGCTCTGACCCGGGGTGGGCACGGGGCTGCTTGTGAGTGCTCCATTCCCGGTCCCGGTCCCGGTCCCGGTCCCGGCCCCGGAGCGACGGGCGGTCCAGTCCATCGCATAGTCCGCACTCGTTTTACTGATGTTTCGGCAAACTGTCTGCCGACGGATCTCCTTGGTGATGACGGTGGCGCGGTAGGTCTGGTACAGAGGCTCTGAGGGGAAACGAGTAGAGAAGATGTTGTTCCCACCAGACGATATAATTATACACTTTATCGCCTGTTTATTACCTGCAGAATCAAACCCAATATATTACAACAGCCTTGTCATATTTGGACATTGTTTACTTTTTATTCTTTGTGACATTTTATCCATTGAATCAACTCTTTTTGATATTCATTTTTTAACTTGAACTTTTTAACTTAACTTTCATTTCATTACAACTTTATTTGTACTGATACTTTCAAGTTAAATTAGCGGACACGACCAACTCAGCACTTTTTCAGGGAAAGGGTCAGTTGGTGTTTGGTTGACATACTGATCATTTCTCCTGTTAAAAGTATCACTATGATACCTCAGCGGATCTGATTTATCTTTGTCCTTCGTGGTTCAGTCTTACCGTCCTGCAGGCGAGACTCAAAGATGAACGAAATCTCCCTCCTGAGAGACTCCCCTCTGAGTGGGCACGGGAAGCAAGCATGTACAGAGGAGACAAGAATCAGTCACAATATTTATAGAAACACCTGTTAACTCTTCAGTTTTCTCTTAATGTCAACAAAATACCACACGAGGAATCAAACCGTTCCTACATACTGTTCGCCCTCCGTTCTCTGTGTAGTTTTTAGTGAATGTTACTTAAACAGGAGTAAATGGTCCACTTGTTAGGGACTATTTTCTGTGTGGATTCATACTCGTTCGGAGCATTCACGGCAGCAGGATGGTGAATGTTGGACTGATTGAAGATAGAAGAAAGCGGCCAGATTTCGTGGTAACACAGATGTGTGTCACTTAGAGCAGCAATGTGACGAACCGATGTGTTCTTAGTGAATTTGAGTCGACAACGGATGTCACGTCGCAGAGGAATACGAGGCTAAAGTGATTGACAACTCACAGGTCTTCCACTGTGTCGTCCTTCTCTCCCTCACTGCCTCCATTCTCCTCTCCTAGCAAAAACAAAAAAAGACAAATGGGGTCATTGCTTTTGCAGATAATGAATGTGTGCATCATTCATGACTCATTTCAGCAGAGATAATATTATTTGTTCAACCTTTTCTCTGTGTGAGGGACTGCAGCGAGGCACTGCTGAGCCTCCTGGGATCCGTCTTCGGAGTTGGAGGTGGGAGTCTGTGAGGCAGGAGGGGGCTGGTGGGAGGCGGGGTGATGGCTCGCTGAGGGCTCAGCCCGCTGCCGGTGGAGCTGCTGGGGGAGGAGGGTCGGAGAGTCCGCCACTCCTCCAACGTGGGCTGGGGGAGAGGGATGCCGGCCCGGTGCACCGGCGTCAGGCTGCGGCTCTCCTGAGGCACGGGCATCCTCGGCGGGATGGCCGGCGGAACGTCCTCCGGGCTGGAGACGGGTTCCGTGTCTGTCTGGAAGTCGGACGTGGGGTCGGAGGTGCTGTAGGACAGTTTGCACCGACGGACCGGTTTGCGCACTTTGATGACAGGAACATCCGGCTCCTTCTTCAGAGTGGGGTCGACCACAGGCAGCGTGACCTCGTAAATGTTTTCTTCTTCATTTTGGACGGGTCTGTGCTGGACTGGAGGGGACTGAGAACATTTTGGGGGAACGGGGGGAGACTGGGAGCGGGTGACCGCAAGGGAGGCGAGGACGGCGTGGGGACCCGGGTCCGAACGCCTCCTGTTCTCGGCGATCAGAATGTCCAAAGACTGATGGAACTTAGTTTTTTCTTGTTTTAACACCTGGTTCTCATCGGGCACAAAAGTCCTGTCCAACTCGTCCCCGGCCTCACTGTCCCCTTCCCCTCCTCGCTCCTCTACCTCCTCGTCCTCCTCCCAGTCCTCCCCGTCCTCCGCCCGCTGCTCGTCCACATCGGTGCCCTCCTCCTCCTCCTCCTCCTCTTCCTCCTCTCCTTCCTGCCCTCCGCCGTCCTCCAGGTCCACAGGCACCCATATCAGTTTCATGCCGGGCCGATGGAGGTGGCACACGCAGCTGCAGCCAGAGTCGCAGCAGGGGCTGTGGGGCGTGTCCGGACTTAGCTCCGCCTCCACGTCACCTCCGCCAATCAGCTGAACATCCACTTCTTTTCCATCAGGCGCTGCATAAAAAAAAAACACAAAAAACACAAACTGTTTTCAGAAAACACAAAGGAGGTAAATCAGCGTAAACTTGTCTGACATTCTGTATTTTTTCCAAATGCTGTAATTTTTCTCGAACACAAAGCTGACGGGTGTGGACGAGCCGTTTCCGCTCTGCTTCTTTCCTCCATGTGTGTCCCCTGATAGGGCGGCTCACTTTCATTAAGAGCTTTTTTTGGTTTGCCCCCCCCCCCTCCATCTGCTCTTCTCATCACAGCTGCACGTTTTCACACTGGACTGCCGAGTCAGCAGTTCGTCATTATGCAAATGCAGCGCGTTTGGAAGTGGTGTCTTCAAATATTAATGGAAAGTTTGGAGCACAGCAAGCGGAAAAATCCAATATTGACGAAAGGAAATGGATGAAAGAGAGTGTGTGTGTGAGGGGGGGGGACGGTGGGGGTCGGGGGGGATGAGGATGAAGGTCAAACAGGTCAGAGAGGGAGGAGGTGGAAGGAATGGCGAGGGAATAAAAGGCAGAAAAACAAAGCAGTGAAACAATTCCACTTATTTTACAAATTAGCCGTCGCCGTGCTCGTGACGCCAGCGACGGGAATGCTGAGACTCAGAAGAGGTGAATATTTGTGATTCTGAGTGAAATGTCTCAACAACTATCAGAAGGGTTGTCATAGTAATAATAATAATAATAATAATAATAACTTTTCATCTCGGGTCAACACCAGGTCTAAATTCTAGTTGCCTCGTAACCTCAGCTCTACTTTGTGTTCACACGCTGCCAAACATCACAACAGTATCGCTGCTCCACATCTGTGTGCTAACAGTTAACACTACCATTTGTTGGCATAATGCTGACATCAGCATGTTGCTCATTGCACTGCTGAGCTTGGTACAGCCTCACAGAGCGGGGAACCATATTAATCTTCTTTTCTTTTATTGCTCATTTAACAGTTACATGAATTTAAATGACATACAAAGGAAAGTTTTTTTTAATAATTGCTAAAATATCTAATGTCATCTTTTTAATCGATTAGTCCACGGACAATATTTTTTGATAATGAAAGACAAAATGTAAAATATCATTTAGCATTGAGTTTTGGGAAAATATGTTTTTACATTTTTAAAGTTTAAATGATGAATTTAAAAACATTTATCAGAGTAACTGATGTGAAAATAACCAATCAGTTGCAACCACGAAGAGATTATTTTCTTTTAAAGCTGATGTCATAACTGAGAGTACCTGAGGTCTGATTGAAAGGTTTTTCTTTCCAACAGGGAACCAAAACAAGGGAAGTGATAATAATGAAGTATAACAGAAGAGGGAACACAAAAGTCTCCAATGAATCAGAGGAACAATTTAATGTCACTTATTCCGGTTTCCCTTCACAATAAAGTGGATCGTCATGACACAGCAAAGAACATTGATCAATAAACTTCAGATTAAAACTGAAAGCACGATAAGACAGATATCAAAACTGCAAGTAAACACGGCGAGCTTAACTTCCACATTACTTGATTCTTAGGAGCATTCTCACACACACACACACACACACACACACACACACACACACACACACACACACACACACACACACACACACACACACACACACACACACACACACACACACACACGCACACACACATTGAGCTGACTGACTAGTTTGTGGCGGCACCACACCTCTCTGTCTGAGAGTTCACTAACCTGTACATCTAACACCAAATCAATCCCGACTCGCACGCAAATATCTTTATCTTTAACTCTTTGCATCAAGTGTCCCAAAATGTAAAATCCTGTTCCGCCTTCGAGTTTATTCAAGAGTTTTTGCCTTTTTAGTCTCAAACGTGTGGAACTGGCTGAGTGTGAGCCTGTCAGACGACATGAGGACTTAAAGAGAATGAACTAAATGTCACCTGATCTTTGGCCTAAAAAGTTGCAATGAGTCATTTTGCTGGAAGGTAAAAGTGTAAATCGTGTGACACGTTACTCTCGAGCATCTTTGGGAACATCGGTGAGGTGAAGACCACCCTACCTGATCGACCTCCTCCCACGCTCTCCATCTGTTTCTGCAGGATGCGGCTCCTCTTCATGGGCAGCGGCGGCGCCTGCTCCGTCCTGACCTGCAGCCGGAGACCGCTGCGGCCCGGTTTGGGCTTGATCGTGGGCGGCCTTTTGAACCGCTTATTCGCTGTGGTTTCTGCAGTACCGTTGGTGGGTTGTTCCCCCTGTTCATTGGACGCCTGTTTGCTGAACTTGTTCACAATTCTCTTCACCTTCCCACTGGAGAGGCTGGACATGTCCCCCTGAGGAGAGGAGCTGGTTTGCGCAGCCGGTTTCGGAGGGATCTCCGGTCTCGCCTTGGCTTCGGCCTTCATTGGTGAAGGAGACGCGGTCCGGTCCTGGACAGACATGGCGGCTGGAGCGTGTCTTCTCTTACGGCTGACCTGACCAAACGGCGGTCAGGCTGTGAGGGCAAAGGTCAACGTGGGCACATCATCATCACCACCTGGTGAGTAAACAGAGAGGACGAAAGAATATAAGAGATTTATATTAAACATTTGCAGCGAGGAAATGAGCATTAGATAATACAGCAGTTCTATTACAGTATAATCCACAGTGAGACTTTGAGCTCTCTCTCTCACACACACACACACACACACACACACACACACACACACACACACACACACACACACACACACACACATCTCAGGCACAAAAGGACTTTGTGCCGTAAGGAAAACACTCCTTTATTGTGACATCAGTCATACCTACAGCGGCGTTTGAAAGTTTGTTTGCAATTTTATGATTCCTAAGAGTCCTTTCCGAGTCCTAAAAGTAGATGAAGAGAACCTAATTAAACAAAAGAGACCAAAATATTATACTTGGACATTTATAAATTGAGGAAAACTATGTTATATATGTTTGAGTGGTAAAAATATGTGAACCTCCACGATCTGCAGCTGATTAATTTGAAGTCAGTGTGAATATGGGCGTGAAGTCTGAGCGTCAACAGCATGTTTGTTGAAGTGTATCGTCACGTACAAAAGGAGAATTCAGAGGAGCTCAGACGAAAAGATATCGAGGTTATTTATAACCATTGTTACTCAGTGAGGCGCGTTGTCACTGCAGGCTTCTCTCACATCGTCTGATGTTAACGTTCACGAAGAGAAAATGCAACGACAGCAGTCCAAAAAAAAAAAAAAACATTTTTTGAACCTCTCTGTTCAACAGAGCCACAAATTAGTCCGTCCATTTAAATCAATCAACACATCTCTCAATCGTACTGAATGACAACTGACCATTATAAACCTCATGAAAGAGCTGCCGTATTACACTTAAAGTCTGTCCGTGGTTTGAATGTGACGATCCCTCACATGTTAGTCCAACTTCTTACATTGTTATTTATTAATGAGCCCCTGCTCAAAAGTACAACCCTATTTATTTATTTACCGTTTGAAAGCCCTGGATGTGTCAGCAGAACAGTCAGATTTCCATTTCAGACTGTGGAAAGTCTGCAGCAGAGCCGAGATCTTTTTTTTTTTTTTTTTTTTCCACATTTGATATGGTGAAATGACATTTTCTTCCTTCATTTTCTGGCATAAGAATACAGTTTCATGTGATTCATGACACACAGGTTCAGTAAGTTTTAACAGTTAACAGTTAGCAGTATGAATAGAAATGTCTATTAATAAACTCCACCCCGTCAACTGCTGCCCCGACAGGTGGAGTAGCATTGAGCAACCGTGTGTGTTCTCATGCACATGTATCAGCACCCTTACTTGTCCTTTATTTATTTTATTTTATTTTCTTCCATGTGTGTGTGTGTGTGTGTGTGTGTGTGTGTGTGTGTGTGTGTGTGTGTGTGTGTGTGTGTGTGTGTGTGTGTGTGCGACAGCTGATGTCATACCAAACAAGGGTTAGTCATCCTCTGAGTCACTCAGAAACAAGAGCAGGAGCTCTACGGTAAAACGTGCCGGCGCTGCTTTGTCTGATTCCTTGATGAGTTAATTTAGCGTGTAGCTGCAAGCATTTAGCATCACACACGTCACTGAGCAGCTGTAACGCAGCAGTGAGTCGCACTGATTAATCATTTAGTATTTAAAATCCACATCCATGTGGGTCTGTCAGCTGCTCCGGACTGAGATACCTCCGACATAATTTGGCTTGAAAATGACTTGTTGATTAGTGGAAATATTCTGTTTAAATGATATGAAAGTAATAGTCAACTGGAGTAAATGGACGCTGGTTCTATTTGACATAATTACTAGTTAAGAGTCCTATTTAGCACTGCTGATGAGGTATATACATATGAAATTATTATTTATTATCAACACATGTTCTACCAGATTCTTAAAGGGGCACTGCGACACTTTTATAAATGAAAGTGAGTGAACTCATCGCAGTAATACAGGAGGAGGTTTTAAAGAGTATAAAAAGAGTATTTATCGCCACAGGATTTACAAATATTCATCGTCTATTATCTGGTCTATGTTTGAAACTGGAGATCTTTTGAAAAATGAAGACATTTGCCAGGCATTGATGGTCTCATTAAAAACACTTATCAAATAACAAGTCACTTTGCTGTTGATTCATTTGTCGATTATTTTCTTGATTAATCAGTTTGCCGTTTGGTCTTTAAAGTGTCACAAAATGCCGACCAGCGTTTGACAAAGCTGACGGTGCAGCCGAAGATGTCTCGACCGACGGTCTACCAGCAAACGACTCCCAGTTTATTATCACAGTGGACCCACCACAGACACCAGCCCACTGTAATGGTTTCTGAACTTGAAAGTCAACTCGAGCCAATAACACAAACCGGTTGCTATTTATGATCGAAAGAGTACATCCAGCAAGTCAGACTGGTTGGGTTGGGATCGAGTTAGCATATAATAAAGAGACACGCAGAGTTTCATGTGTCAGGCTGAGAGGAACACCTTTCTGGGCTGACGAACAGCCACGTATGAAAAAAATTAAAACAGCACAAAATGTCCTTCTTTAGTACACGTACTGCTCCTTTTCTGATGCTCTCCTTAACGTTATTCCTTTGAGATTTAAAGTGTTCACATCCACAGTTTTCCAAAATATACTGAGACATTTTTTTCCAGAATAAAAACAACTCTCAGACATCAGGGAACACAACAATAGCAGCGTTGGACGTGCGTGGGTGGAAAGTAGGTCTTCCAGGTTTCAATTTCGAGCCCTCCGGTAATTATCATTGTCCACACGGTGACAAACAAACCTCTAATAGGAGGGTGCGTTCCCCCCCGAAGCACTCTGTAGACAGAGGCAGCAGCACATTCGGACTGTGTGTTAATGCACTTATAGCTAAAATGAGACACTTGAGGTTACATCTTCCCCTCACTTCCTTTCAAGCAGCACCCATCAGACCTCACCTCTTTTGTTTCCCTCCGCTCTATTGACCCAGTTAGTTCAATAGCTGCGTCCTCCAGCCGACTGGACCCGACACACACTCGGGCCGGGTCAGTGGGCCAGTCATTCATTCCAGTCAGTGTATTTTGTCCTGGTTAACCCAATGCATATCAGACAGGGTGTGATCCCTTAAATAAAAAAGCGGCCCATTAACACAATACTCTGTGTGTGTGTGTGTGTGTGTGTGTGTGTGTGTGTGTGTGTGTGTGTGTGTGTGTGTGTGTGTGTGTGTGTGTGTGTGTGTGTGTGTGTGTGTGTGTGTGTGTGTGTGTACAGTATGCCATCTGCTCTAGAGACTAATGGGTTAGTGCGAGTGTATGAAATGGGTTAGGGTGGTGGGGGGCTTTAAGAGAGCTACTCTGCTGCCTGACCGGCATCAAGCAGTGTAATACATGCGATGTGGATGCAAGCTCCACGTTGGCCAGGAAGACGAGACGGAAAAGGTGTGTCAGGAAGGAAAACAGAAACACACACGGAGGCTAGGAAGCATGGAGGAAGAAGCATAGAAGGATATATGGTGAAATGATAGATAGATGGACGGATGGATCGATAGATATCTCTCTCTATATATATATATATATATATATATATACAGATAGATGTACATATTTATATATAGAGAGAGATACATATAGATATATATATTACACAGTAGCCTATGTGTGTTGTTTAGGTCTTATTAGAAGTTGCCAAGAGGAAAGTCACAATTTTAAGAAATCAGAAAGCTTCCGTAGGTGGTCAATAACAAAGAAAAATTAATGTAATGTTCATAAACTGTTCAAAACAGTTCAATGGGCTTTCAGAATTATGAAAAGCGGTTTATAAACAAAACATGTGTTATTATTACATTACACAACCAAAGCCGGACTGTAGCTCTTCATCTGTACTGTATTGTTTAATTCATACTGTTTTCACACTTTTCTTAACTGAGAAAATATCCCGTCAAAATGATTCTACCTGAGAAGATAATGCAGTGACACCACTGCAGTAAATAATAATTACTTTTTCAGTCAAAACAACGCCGCAATAATCTTGTAAAGCACTTTACAAGTGTTTCAGCGGTTTTCCATTGGAAAACTGGTGCTCGCAGGCTGAACCAAAGTGCACCTGCTAAACTAACTATAACGTCCTAATCTGGGTTAAAACATAAATTACAGAGACAAAAGATTTACCCGTGTAATCCAGACATGCTTGGATTTTTCTCCTCTGTCATTCGGCTCTAGAGTCGGCAGTCCAACATACTGCTCCTGGCTTTGGCAAGAAGGAATAAAAGCCTCAGGATAAAAAAAACCAACAAAAAAAAAACCGGTCAGGGGCGCAGCGACACAAGCGCACTTTAAAACTTAACTCGTCCCGAGTCGAAATAAAACGTCCGTTAAAAAAAAAAAAATCATCCCGTAAAAAAAATAAAAATAAAAAAAAAGCAAACGTGGTCAGTTCATCGTTGTTTCTCTGACATGTTCGTTGTGTGAGCACCCATCACCCCTCTGTTGTTGTCTCGTCTTTGTTACCAGCAGCATATGAGAAGTGAGGACGGGAGGAAGAAACGCAGCAGCACCCCCCTCCCCTCCCCTCCCAACCCCCCCCCCCCCACTGGGCCGGTTGGTAAGTTACAAACACTGACGTGTAACGGTTCCGGTAAAGAATTTCAAAATAAAACCATAGCTATATAAAGGCTGTGTAAACTACTCTAGAAACCAAGTATTATTATTATTTATTTTTTTTTTTAAATGTCACTTTAACAACATTGGCAGTTTGTTTATCTTCTTATCTTTATCAGAGGCATGACTAAAGGCATAACTGTGGAAAACATGCACGATATACAACATTAGCAAAAACACCTTTTAATCGAAGCTATTAAAGTATATGTCAATATGTGTTACTTTTTAAATATGTGTGCTTTTCTCTTGCATGATAATGCATGTATTTGGTTTATTCTCAAAACGTGCTTTAGCTCTTATCTCAGGGACTCTTATTTTGTCATACTTCCGGCACTTTCTGGGTGTTTAATTTTGAATGTAATAGCTATTTGGTATTTTAATCTATTGTACACCCCAAAAAAAAAAACTATCATTAACCTCTAGATGTATTTATTTAATGGTTAGTATCGGTGTTATTCCTCAACCGGTGGAGAAGCAGGTGCTTTGGCTGCTGTATAGGCCACGCCCCCTCCTCCTCCTCACACACACACACACACACACACACACACACACACACACACACACACACACACACACACACACACACACACACACACACACACACACACACCTCTGTGTTGCACTGGCATCCGACTCCCACAAGTCTTTGCTCCCACCTAGCGGTATAGTTTGGAACAGACGTGAAGTGCATTTGAAACAGGAGAAACTATATTCTTCTCGGATCACTCTGAAATGTTTGGTTTACACAATGCAAGAAGTAAAAATGATATATATATATTTTGTTAGTTGTAGGTTGTAATAGTTCTGCATATCAATATTTTATAAGAAGAACTCATATGACCAACTGTAAATCTTTCCTATTTAACATTTAGATTTATGGATTTATGTTGAAAACGTTTTAATCACTATAATTATCAAGACCAGTACTACTTCTAAAAATAACTATTTTGCCAGCCTAACTCAAATTCAAGTGTTCAATAAACTTCAATGCACATTTCTTGAGTATTTCTTGGCATCTGTTTTGAGTGACAATATGAGTATAAACTGTTTTAGACCTGTTTAGGATATCGTTGCACGGTGCTGTATTATAATGTTTTGTGAAACAAATTAATCACAATTACACTCTCAGATACGCTCGACTGGTTAATTTGGACATTTATACTTAGTTCCCATTGTTTTTTCAACAATATTTTATTACATTTGGTTCACCTTTTGTAGTTTGTATTATATTTATTTTGGATTTATTACAATTGTGACACCAAAAATGTGCACTGATGTTGTTATTGGTGACAGGCTACTGCAATGGCAACTATTTGGGTTAATTGCTGCAGGATTGGTATGGATACTGATCCAGGAAGGCAGGACACATGGATGAATGAGTCTCCCAAATTTGCCAGGAGCAGATGTTTAGGGACGACCTGGAAAATATTGTGAGTAGAAGGGGTATGGTGGGAAATCTGTGGTCTGGGGTCCCAACCGCAAACGTCCCCTCGCCAGGGGAAGAATTAGTTGTTATTATTATTTCTAGTACACTGACTTGAAGTTACTGTAACTTGCTCATAACTTACCTTAAAATGATATCTCATTGACTTGGGACTATTTGACAACTTTTGTCAACATCCCATCAATTAATTTACCATTAATAAAAAGAGTGAAATTTCATCATTTCTACTCGTTAACCCTCATTCTGTTTTCTAACTCGGAGTATTTTTTTTTGCTTTATTATACATATAATCATCACCCAGCTGGTGTTATTATTTTTTATTATTAATTTAATTTTTCTCTATTTGCAAGCTGCGTATAACTTCTGTAAAAGTATGACGCGCCGAAGCCTGAAAGAGCACGCAGGCCATTATGAATGAGAAGTAGACCCGGTTAGTTTAACGGACGTGAGACGCGGCGAGGAGCAGATAAGACCACTTATCTAAGATCAGTCCGAACAGCTGGTTTTAAGTATTTCACTCCTTCACGTGTCTGTCGAGTGAGCGGAGCGACGTTCACCCCGCGCGGATCTATTTCGCTCGGATGCTCCCGCTGCGCAATGATACTGCGGCATTTGCTTTATACTCGGTGAGTCCGCAGCGCGAGCGGGGCTTTGTATCACTCCGCCGGCGGAGGAAATGCTCGTCGACCAATCACATCTGTGTTTACACCATCACCTGTCAAACACACACCCTCTGCTACATTTTCTCTCTGAAAGGTAGGATTTCTGTATTTAATTTACCCTCACTTTTTTTATTTTACGTTTTTATTTACCTATCCAAGTATAAGCAGCAGTTTGGGAGAAGGAGTCAAAGAGTCTTGGCAGCGTCGGCGATAAAAGCCGGTTTCGCCTGTTACACCGAAGGAAGGTGGTGGTGGAGGAGGGTGGAGGAGGTGGTGGGGGGGGGGGACAGTAGAGGTTAGCGCCCCGGGAGCGAGCAGAGCTCGGGGCTTGTTTTTGTTTGTGTGTTTTTGTTGTTGTTTTTTAGCCGGTTATTATCAGAAAGTCCTTTTAATCGTCTCCGGCTCGAGGTCGGACGGGCGCGCGGGGCGACGTGCGTTAGCTTAGCTTCACCCTTTAGCTTTAAGTGTTAGCAGAGGTTAACGGTAGCACGGGTCGGCTAGCGGGTCCAGCCGTCCCTCCGGGACACCGGGTCGGCCGGGAGAGACCGGGGGGTGGTGCGTTTGGCGGTGGCTTTGCATCGTGCACGGCGAGATTAATGCAGCTGTCTGTATTTCTTCTTATTATTATTTATTGTTATATATATATATTTATATCTCTGCAGAGAGCAGCTGGTAGTAATAACAGAGACAGGTGCTCTTTGTTTCGGTCTAGTGTCCTCGCTTTACAACGGTCCTCCTAACAAATGCATTGGAGGACCTCGATGTAAAGACTCACAAATAAAAGGCCCCGTTTTTATTATTATTATTATTATTTTTTAAACGTCACCATTATTCCTCAAAATGTACTTTAAGCATCAAAAGTAAGATAATCGGCTGCATTCATTAAAGTGTGAAACAGCCTGTTTTAATCTTCTTTGTTGGATGAAATATCAGCTGTTCTTGTTGTTTTCATCTTTTAACAATGGCATACATCTTATGAAGCTTATTATAGGATTTGTGTGCATAAGACTTAAGGCAAGGCAAATAAATGAAAATGGATAAATAAATTTAAAAAAAAAAAAAAAAAAAGGACCTGATTTGTTCCTGAAATGCTGCAAATGTCAGACCACGAAGAATTTTAAAATACATCCCGCCACTTCGCTTTAAGTTTCCTTCTCATCTCCGCTTCATGTTAAAACCATTAAAACCATCTTCCATGCTGTTTTGTAGGAACAGGGTTTTTTCCCCCTCAGTTCCTGAAAGGCTCAGGTGCTGTGGTAACAGTTGTTTTTTTTTTTTTTTACTTAAAACCACATAATTTGGACAATTATTATTGCAAAATCTATTTAAGAATACAGCTTACGTGCTGTCCCTAATAGAAGGGAAAACTCTGATGTTGTGGCTCCTCGCTGAAGCTGTATGGTATTAAATAAACGCTTTATGTCCACATCTTGCGCTTCGCTTTGGACGCGTTTCCCCCCCCAAAATGTTTGCCGACCGTATCTTAAGAAACTTTTGAGACCTCCGTTGAAATTTAAAGCAACGTTTGGCAGCTCGTTCTTAATGTGTGACAGACCGGGCACAAGATGCCACGGCTCAACGAACAAAGCAAGAGGCATCATACTTTTGTTTTGTTTACCAGGTTGCGGTATTTCGGAGCATTTGCGCTCAAATTTCCTGTTGAATTTGTAAAATCGCAGAGGAGAAGGGAGGGAGGAGGGTGGCGGGGGGGAGGAGATTGAATCACATGCAGACAGTATAAGCTACAGTGCAGTGTGGGTGTTTGCAGTATTAACCCAGCCTCCGTGCTGGAGAGCCTTTTTTGTTTTATTTACAGTCGTTCACTTTCAGCCTCTTTTATTTTTCTCCTGTGCATCCAGGAGCTGAAACAAACACTCACACTGAAGCGCCTACGGTAGCCGCTAACTGGACGGACTCTCTGGCAATCGACCTTTTGCAGGTAAGCCCGGGCTCTGTTTGTACGATCAGTTCTTCCACAGCTTTAATTGAATGTTTCTGTATCCTTTTTTTTCCCCTCATACTTCCTTGAGCCGCAGCTCTTTTAGTGCAAGGTACATTTTCTAAGCTGCTGAGAGGGGGGATGAGGTGATGTCTTTACCAGCAGGAGCAGAGTTTATGCGGCGGTTCTGATTTTAACACGTGCTGAGAGCACATCGTAACATTTCAGCCAGAATCATCACACAGCACGGGGATGGATTTACATGCCTGTTTAAGAGAGGGGGAAAAAAAACATCTTAGACATCAAAAAGCAAAAAATATCATGGAAAAAAAACAAGAAAAACCAGTGCAAACATTATTCTGGAACTAGAAAACAGGTACTATGCCAATAGTTAATAGCCATAAATACAAATATTATTAAATCACAAGACTGTCTGTGTTCATAGAATTGCTTTTTCGCACACAGTGGTGGAGTTCAAGCTTCTTTTTTTAATAGAGGGGTGTTGGGGAAGACGTGGTTGACCCGCTGTTACATCGTGAGCTGACAAGGTCCTGTGATTGTGATTGCACATCACAAGGAAACGGCGGTTGGTTTTTTTGAGTCTCGGGCAGCTCTGAGTGTTTGACTTGTGATAGCTCGTTCCCCGAGGCTTTGCGGCACGGTTTGTTTGTCTGAGGCTTGTAAAGTGTTAATTGGAGCATCGCAGGAGTAGCGTGCCGCATCGGTGCACCGTAGCAAAACCGCAGAGGCGCTGTGGTTCTTCTGGGGCTTCTTAGAGAGGTGCACGTACGAGGGAGGGCAGAAGAACAATGCAAGGAACTTACTACGAAACAGGCTTTTGTGTTTTTGGGGGCTTTTTTGCAGACGGATCTTCCAGTTAGTATTTTATCCAGAGGAAATTACATGCAGACTCTGGGTTGTGATTTATTGTCGTTTTCTGCACACAATTTTTTTTTTCCCCCATGTCATAGTGGAATAGTGGAATAAGTCTTGAACCATGAGCTCAGTGGCAGTGTTGACCCCGGAGAGCTTTGCAGAGCATCGCAGTGGCCTCAAGGACCAGGAGATCTCAGGTAACGTCCGGCTATCTTCTCTTTACTTGTTTTACCTTTTACCCAAGAGAAATAAAACGAATCTTTTTAGGGTTTTTTCAGAGGCAGGTATTACGTTTTAGTCACAGCCTTTTTTTCTCTCAGTATACTTATTGACTGCCTGATGTTGTCTTTTTTTTTTTTTTCTTTTTTTTTTTTATCTTGGCCTCTCCGGGCCAGGCTGCGTCCCGGAGGATGAGGCCTACATCCCTACCTATCTGGAGGCCTTCCCTCCGCTGCCGGAGAAGGGGGCACCGGGGGAGAAGGCCGGGGAGCCGGTTTCGGCATGGGGGAGCAAGATCAGGCCCATTAAAGCGTCTATCATCACCCAGGTCAGGGAGCCACTGTAGTGCACACATGCAAAATGTTCATAAAGAAGGTCTGAATTATCAACTCTCGGCTCACACAAAGATGTGAAACTGTAAGAAATAGTTTAACTGTTGTGCATTTTTTTCTGCTCTTTAGATATTTTTGACTAACTGCAAGTCGATGAGGCCCCTGTTTTAAAAGCACACACACACACAAAAAAAGAGGCTGAAAGTGTAACCTCCTCCCTCCCTGAACCTCCTCTGTGCTCAGGTGTTCCATGTGCCCCTGGAGGAGCGTCGCTACAAGGACAACAGCCAGTTCGGGGAGGGCGAGGAGGCCAAAGTGTGCTTGGACA
This sequence comes from Brachyistius frenatus, assembly GCF_029030835.1. NCBI lineage: Eukaryota > Metazoa > Chordata > Actinopteri > Embiotocidae > Brachyistius > Brachyistius frenatus. The sequence goes on along the minus strand of NW_027210669.1, from coordinate 833,983 downwards.
TCATGCACCGAACCGGAGCGCACATCGAGCTGTCCCTGGCCAAAGACCAGGGCCTGTCCATCATGGTCACCGGCAAACTGGACTCCGTCATGAAGGCTCGCAAGGAAATCGTAGCTCGGCTGCAGACGCAGGTCAGTTCACCGCGGCCTCTCACAGGTGTATTAAAAGTCGGGGGTTGTTGAATACTCAGCGTTTGGTTAGTTTCTATTGAAAAACTCTTTTTGCTAAATAAAGCGTAAACAGAAAAAATGAAGTACAGTGTAATGAAAATAATGCAATTAAAATATTATCAATAATAATGCACTGGTTTGGCAAACCTTAAACTACTTAAACCGTAATATTACTTGTAAAAGCTTATTTTACTGGAGGCAGTCATGAAATTGTCACTACTAGTGTACTCTTCGTATCTTAATACATCGTCCGACAGCGTATTGGTCCAGATGCAGTGTGTGGTGGTGTTGAACTATTTGTATTTTTACTATTTATTTATTTTATTTCACCATAAACTGCTGAATGAGACAAGTTTAAAGATCTGCTGCGGCATTTTCAAAAACATACAAAAAAATACTCTGCTTTGAATAATACTTTGTTTCTGATATGCTTCTTTTTTTTTTTTTTTTTTTTAAAGGTTCAATGACCTGCTTAGAAATTGTTAAAATGGCTTAATTTCTGAATGTGCAGTGCAGGCTTCAGGTTTCCACATCACTCGGGTGTCAGTTGTTTCTCTTGCGGAGGTTTGGTCAGATAGTGCTGTGTTGACAGGCAGCAGGAGAGGAGAGAGAGCAGTAAAAGTCCAGCTGGCCGGGAGTCAAACCGGGGACTCTCTGGAAGTCTCCTCGTTAATTTCCTAAACTCGGATTTAATTCGAGTGCAGAGAAACTTTTCACTCTCAGCGGGAGAACTTAGAAACACCTTCCAGTGACGGCATCACAGCGGCAGCGTTACGTCACTCCTCACACATTTTCGTCAATCCAAAGATCCCGGAGACGTAGTTGATACTCGCTGCAGCTTGAATAATCCTATCGGAGCCGGCAGGTCGGTTCAGGACAAAGAGTTGGGCTGAAAAATGACCGTCAGCTCCCAGGGGGAAGGTGAGGGGGGCATTTCTGGGCTCCAGCAGCAAAACATGCTGATTTCTACTTCAGTTGGTGCTCTGAGGTTCACCTGTTTAGCTGAGCTGCATTGATACAGAAATGCAGGAAGAACACTTTGTTCTTGCCGCAAGGTCGAATGCTTTTGAATTTATTTCTTTCCTTCACTGAAAAGTCACATTTTTATTGATTTGAATAAGTGTTATTGAAGTACTGTCCTTGGTGAACTGGAGATGTGAGAAATGAGAAAAAAACAAGTATTTAGCATCAGACTGTGGAAAATGAAGCTTCACCATCAACAAGCAAGAATTTTCTGGAGATTTCAATCAAATCTGTTCAGTCAAGGCGATGTGTCCCGATCGAGTGTTTCTACTTTCTGTTTCCCCTTTAACTCCCTTTCTTTCTGCTCCGCCAGGCGTCGGCTACGGTCGCCATCCCGAAGGAGCACCACCGCTTCGTGATCGGTAAGAACGGCGAGAAGCTGCAGGAGCTGGAGCTGAAGACGGCCACCAAGATCGCTATTCCACGACCCGACGACCCGAGCGCCAACATCCGCATCACCGGCACCAAGGAGGGCATCGAGAAGGCTCGCCACGAAATCCTGCTGATCTCTGCTGAGCAGGTCAGTCGGCGGTCCCGTTACCGCTCAGCTAATCTATTATGAAACCTTTAAGAGTGGCAAGTTTTATATATATATATATATATTTTTTTTTTATTATTATTAGAAAAGACCAGAGAATTAGTGAGCTGTGTTTTTGTGGAGACGTCCTTATTTTAATCCAGTATATGTCATCACCCGTTAAAGTCAGTAAAAGTTGCAGCTGTTTCATTTGAATGTGGCAAAACAATCAATATTAATTAGCAGTCAGTATTTCTCATCTTGTACTTCTCGTCTCATTTTAACGCCGTAGCAACAAAGTTGTCACAGTTAATTAGGCCGGATTAATTAATGTTAATGTTGATTAATTTAGTGGCTACAAATATAACTGTAATATTTCTGGTTTCTCGCCCGACAGCTAATTACAGCATCTTTTGATCTGGAGTTATTTATGACTTACTGAAAACTAAACTTCATGGGATTCGATGAGGGATTTAATAACTGGAGCTGATACTCGAGTCTGATTCAGTGAAATGCTGTCGAAGCTCAACTCTAGCCAGAGCTTCAATTGGCTTTGAAATTTGCAACCTATTAAATACAGATTTTATTTGTCGGTGAAGATTCTCAGTCCGTCTGAGTGTCATCTGAAGGGAACTGGACTTGCTTTCACCTTGCTCGTCCGAAGCTTTCCTTTATTAATCAACCTTGACTTGAAGACTAAAACTGTCTGTTCATCGACAGCGGAGTATTGGATTTCTTGACACTGCATGACCTCATCAGGAAAACCAATAATCACACATTCTACCGTTTCAACGTCTCTCCTGTTTGCCGACGACTACTCCCAAACTCCCCGAATCACCAGGACAAGCGGGCGGTGGAGCGTCTGTCCCTGGAGAAGGCCTTCCACCCGTTCATCGCCGGCGCCCACAACAGGCTGGTGCAGGAGCTGAGCCAGGAGACGGGCGCCCGCATCAGCATCCCGCCGCCCAGCCTGCCGAAGGACGAGATCGTCATCACCGGGGAGAAGGAGGCCGTCGCGCTGGCGCTCAGCCGCATCCGAGCCATCTACGACGACAAGGTGAGTCTGTTCAGGAGGAAGCCGTCGAGTCGTGGCCAGTTCAGGCCTTTTAAACTTACTATTTGAATTATTATTTCTCTGCCCTTTGAGCTCACGTGTATCATATGTGGTCCAAAATGTCAAAATACATGTCATCGTACGGGGTTGACTGTCGTTTGTTATCTTCCTTTCGTTCTATTTCTTGTCTTCCTATTTATTTCAATGGGCGAAAAAAACATTTCAGCTTTTGTGTTTTTCATCAAAATCTCTGAAGCATTCTAAATTGAGAATTCACAAAAATATCAGTGTGAGCGAAGAAAACACAAGATAAAAAAAAAACAAGGAAACAAAACAAACCATGAAAATTGGATGGAGGACAGTTGATAAAAGCGTCTCGCGTGTTTACTTTCCTGCTTTGTTCATTCAGATGTTTTTCGGTTCGTTTGTGCCCGTTTTCAGTCTGTGCTTGATGTGCGCTGACGTTTTAGACGTTTCAGGCGTTGCCGTTGGACCCGCTGAGAGAAAGCAGGCCGAGGTTTCAGGTCAGGGCTTCACCGCAGAGAGGAACTTTGTTGTTGTCTCTCGTTCGCTCCGCCGCCTGAATCTAAAACCGGATGTGTTACTTTATTTTGTACCCCACACTGATGCCCATCCTCTTTCAAAAGAAAGTGTATAAGATGGATGAGAGAAAAATGGAGAGGAAGTGTGTGTGTGCACCAGATGAGCTCCGGTGATAGACAAGCCGGAGATAATACGGAGAGAAAATTGGATTTCACCGGAGAACAACCGGATGAGAATGCTAATGTCATTTAGTGCATATTTATGAGTGTAGAAAACAAATACATTTTCTCTTTTCCAACCGCTCACAGTCCCTCTACTCTCCCTCTGTGCTCGCCTCCTTTTACCTCTATTCATGTATTATTGTTTTGTCCTCGTTTCGCCCTGCAGAAGAGGAAGACCACGACCATCTCCGTGGAGGTGAAGAAGTCTCAGCATAAGTACATCATCGGTCCGAAGGGCAACACCCTGCAGGAGATCCTGGAGGCCACGGGGGTGTCGGTGGAGATGCCTCCTCTGGACTCCGGCTCGGAAACCATCATCCTGAGGGGGGAGCCGGACAAACTGGGGCCGGCGCTCACGCAGGTCTACGCCAAGGTGAGGAGGAGGAATAAAGGACTGATGTCATCGGTTTTGCCTGCATTAGATCAGTTAAGGCGGAGCTGTGGGGAATAACGTGCAGCAAAGGCCCCTGATGGTGTTGCATTTACATGGTGCATCAACAGAATTTCTTCTTTTTTTTTTTCATACTTTATGTGATTTAGATTTATTAGATATTTAATGTATGGATCAAAACACCCATCATCATCTACATAATGAGTTTAGAGCTGTTCACTATGGCAGGCCTGTGATTAATGCACACATCATCTCTAAATATTTGTAGAAAAATTGCTCCTGACTTATTTTTTTTCTGGTTAAGTGGTGATTGTTAATCCCATTTTCACTCTCTTTTTCTTTTAGCTTTGGTTTTTGTCTCCCCGGACTCGTGCTAAACACTCGGCTGGTTTCACCAGCTCGTCACTAGTACCTTTGTCTGTCCACTGTTTGGTGCTGCGCAGGTAGCGTAAAAAAAAAAAGAAGGTGCATCAGAGTGGTTTGTTTCCTGAAAACAGCTCCTGCTGTAATCTGCACTAATATCTTCTCGTATTAATAATTCTTGCTACGTTTGGCATCCACACTACTCCGGCGTTTTAGGACCCTAAAACGGAGATTTTTTTAGAAAACCTTGCCAACACATTTTTGTTTGAAAGCTTGAATTTTAGAAGCAGACGCTTCGCTGTCCTCTCGTGATTGGTCACATGACTCACAAACAACATGTGCCTTGACTACCAGTAAATTAACATGGATAGCAAATTCCAGATGTTGCTGATCTTCTTCTGTCTGCTAGTAGGTGTTGTGCAGTTACATTTTTGCATTTTGTGACGCTACTACTGTCTTACATGAGCGGGACACAAGCTTTGTGTTTTTATGCAAGATGTCCCGTGGCCAGTTATCAGCCCTTCATCGTATCCATCAGATTGTGTGGTCCACTTACCCAAACCATCTCGCTCCTCTCGCCTCCGGCTAATCAACACTGCAGGTCACACAATCTGAAGAGTCGCCACATACGGTGTATCAGTCGTTTTGAGTGGGATGTTGGTGTGTGTGAACGCTCGTGTGATTTGAGGTTGTTTTTTTTAGGCATGTTAGTTATGAAACGGTGCTAAAGAGGCCGGTGTGGATGGAATCAGTGTGTGTGTGTGTGTGTATGGCCTGAGTCTGAGAGCGAATCAAAACTTGCAGAGCCGAAGGGGGGGGGGGGGATCATCTGTCGGCCGTCCCTACGAGCACCCGCATTACATGCCGTTAATGTAAACTGTCAATGAGTGATTGCTGAGACAGTTTGGGCTTCTCTGAGTTTGTTAACCTGGTTTGAACTGTGAAACATTTTCCGCCCTGCGCAGGCCAAGAGTGTGATGGTGGTGGAGGTGACCGCTCCTGCCTGGCTGCACCGCTTCATCATCGGCAAGAAAGGACAGAACATCGGCAGGATCACACAGCAGCTGCCTCGGGTGAGAGGAGAGGAGAGGAGAGGAGAGGAGAGGAGAGGAGAGGAGAGGAGAGGAGAGGAGAGGAGAGGAGAGGAGAGGAGAGGAGAGGATGATCTGGCTTAGAAGCCGGGGATAACACACAAATCCCTCATCCTGCTCCTGTAATAGGACGAAATACTGTTGGATTGTTCGTCTTGTAAAATCTTGACGGAGCAAAAAGTGACTGCAGAGGATACTTTCAGTGGGAAACCTGAGCTGCGTTTAATGAACTGTGATACCGTGGAGACTCCGCACAGGGGAGGGGGGAGGGGGGGGGGCAAGAGAGGAGGCTCTTTAACTGGGTCGTCTCCGTTTGGTGTGTGCAGGTTCACATAGAGTTTACGGACGGTGAGGAGCGCATCAGTCTCGAGGGGCCGACGGAGGAGGTGGAGCAGGCGCAGGCCCAGATACAGGAGATCATCAAGGACCTGGTCAGCATGCAGACACGCACGCACACAGCTGAATTCAACAAACCAGCTACGATACAACCAATTTTAAAGATATACTTGAATGCACTTAAATCTAAGTTTCTGTGTTAACGATTCTAATTCTTAGAACAATATTTCTTCATACAAGACATCAGTGATCATCTCAATGTTTGTTCCAGTTACTTATATATTAGTACATTACAAGGGTTCAAAACCTTTTCACAAATCAAAAAAGTAACTACCATATAGAAGAGTAGTGATCTATTTTTCAAGTAGATTATTGTATTTTGAGTCAATCTACATTTCATGTCAAAATCTCAAACGTCTGATGGTTCCAGCTGTTTAAATGTGAGGGATTACTGATTTTCTATGTTTTAACTCATTGTAAACTTAATGTGTTTTTGTGTGTCAAACAAAAGAAGCAAATTTTAAATGTGATTGGGTACTTTTTCCAAACCATGAATCAATAAATAAAGACAATAATTAGCAGATAATTCAGTTATACAAATAATCACTAGTTGCAGCCTGACATGGGAAATTTAATACAATATGAGGACCTGCATGAATAAAATTATAATTGGAAGATAAATATTTCCTTGTGTTCTTTGTTTGTATGAGAAGCTCTGGAGGAGCTCTAAGTTCACTCCTGTCTGACCACTGAATAAAGACACCGAGAGACTCTGAAGAAACAACAAGAGATATCACTGTGAAACATGTACGTACTCACTGACAAACCTTAAACCTCCTTCTGTGTGCAGCTGGTGAGGATGGACTACACTGAAGTCATCATAGATCAGCGTTTCCACAGACACCTCATCGGAAAGAACGGAGCCAACAGTGAGTACACGGACGAAAGAAAGCCGCCGGGGTTTTAAAAGTTGGAATCTCAGTGGGACACTGAAAACACTTCAAAGTGATTGGACGGTTTAAAACATGTGACCTTTATCACAGGTCATCAGTCTCTCTGCAGATGGTGCCAACCTGTTTGTACTTTTATCCTGTTAAATGAAGGCAATCATGCCATAAAAACTTTTTAAAACAGCTTTTGATTCAGTGCAAACTTTATCAAAGAAAAGCCGTGAGTGAATCACACATATTTCCTCAGATGGTTTTATTGAAGCTTCATATAAACTCTCTGATTTAACCTCAGTTTCACTCAAAAGTGTGACAAGTAACCTTGCTGTAACTGAGTGATAAATGTTGAGAGAAATGAAGTAAGGGCTCCAAAAAAAAACATTTAAAAAAGGGAAAGAGCTGTAACACATATTTGTACAGAATTGGATTCTTCTCTCAGCTGCTGTGCTAAATTTAAGATGAACTTGTTGCAGCCACTGTTTGGTCCTCCAACAACTTTAGGTATAAAAAAAAAAAAAAAAAAAAAAAAAATCCTGCTAATTTTTCCCTGCTCTGCCTCACCAATGCTTCACTTCCTGCTTCCCTGCAGTCAATCGGATCAAGGAGCAGTACAAAGTGTCGGTGCGGATCCCCCAGGACTCGGAGCGAAGTGGCCTCGTCCGGATCGAGGGAGACCCGAAAGGAGTGCAGCTGGCGCGCAGGGAGCTCATCGAGATGGTCCAGAGAATGGTGAGAATGGGGTCAAAGTTTAGGTCGATTCCTTCCTTCGTTTCCTCGTACAGGTCCGTATAAATTTAAAGGAAGCTCTTCAGCGCTTATGTTTACGCACCCCCCCCTCCTCCTCTCGTTTCCAGGAAAACGAGCGCACCAAAGACCTGATCGTTGAGCAGAAGCTCCATCGGACGATCATCGGGCAGAAAGGAGAGAAGATCAAAGAGGTCCGAGACAAGTTTCCTGAGGTGGGTGTTCTCTCGGCTTCATCTCCACCCGTCGTCGCTGTGAATCATCTGTTGCGACTCGTCTCCGATTCAATTTGACGATCGTTATCCCGCCGCTTTCTAGGTCATCATCAATTTCCCCGACCCGTCACAGAAGAGTGATATCGTCCAGCTGAGAGGGCCGAAGAACGAGGTGGAGAAATGCGCCAAGTTCCTCCAGAAAATCATCGCAGACCTGGTACGAACCACCGCTTTCTGTCCCTCGTCTGTCTATCTGTCTCTCCAACACTTTCTTTTTCTTTTTGCAGATCGAGAACAGCTTCTCGCTCTCCGTTCCCATCTTCAAGCAGTTCCACAAGAACATTATTGGGAAGGGCGGCGCCAACATCAAAAAAGTGAGACTTTAAACGTTTCTTTTTTTTTTAACATCTGACAGCAGTCACTTAATGTTACGAGATGGCTTTAACATTTATTATTTGTTATTGTATCGTCCATGCAATAATTTTAGTGTAGGATTTAGCATGTGTAAGCTTATGAATGAATCCAACAAACAACCTTTATAACTTCTGCTGCTGTCATCAGTCGATTGTTATCTTACGCTTTGGACAGAAAATTAAAAGTGGATTTTCACGCCACCAGATCCGTGAAGAGACCAACACGAAGATCGACCTGCCGACAGAGAACAGTAACTCCGAGATGATCGTCATCACGGGGAAGAAGAGCAACTGTGAGGCAGCCAGAGAGCGAATCCTCTCCATCCAGAGAGAACTGGTGAGACCACGGACGCCATTTTTTATCATTTGTTGCTGCTCACAGATATTTTTTTTTTCACCTTCCCTCATGATTCCCTCAAAAATGACTCATTCACTTTTCATGACTTATTAAGACAACACATTTTAATGAAAATATTGAGACATAAAATTAATGTTTATTACCTGTATTTATGCTTCATTTACTTGATGGTCCTATTCAGTGATGAATGACTAGAAAAACAAAATAATTTTTCCCCCCCAGTTTTTCAATCACATCTTGCGTCAAAAGACGGAAGCGACTCAGTTGTCATCACATTCTGGTTTAATCACACGATCACAACTACATCTGCTGAGGAAGACCATGAGATGTGGTTTAAAGCAACAACCGTGTGTCTAGATTTCATCTCTGTCTCCCTCACTACCCGTCATCTCTTATTAAAAGCATTACAAGCGGTCAAATTTAAGATCTTAGATTTGATTTCAGTAGAATAAAACTTCAGGACAGAATATTCATTATGTTCTTTGACATATCTGGGAGTTGTTAGGAAAGAGACAAATGCTGTTTCAGCCACGGAAATATTCTGTTTCAAACTCTCCGTCTGTCTCGCGTCATCTCTTCAGGCCAACATTAAAGAGACGGAGGTCGCCATCCCAGCCAAGCTGCACAACTCTCTGATCGGCTCCAAAGGCTGCCTCGTGCGCTCCATCATGGAGGACTGCGGCGGCGTCCACATCCATTTCCCCTCCGAGGGCTCCGGCTCGGACAAGGTCACCATCAGAGGGCCCGCCGGTGAGGTGGAGAAGGCCAAGAAGCAGCTGCTGCAGCTGGCCGAAGAGAAGGTGGGTGGGAGAGGGAGGAAATAAAAGTGTGAATTCAAACACCGAGAGAAAATATCTACATCCTTTTCCTCTCCTGCCATCCTTGTTTTCCTTTTCAGCAAGTCAACAACTTCACAGCGGAGTTGCAGGCCAAACCAGAGTACCACAAATTCTTGATCGGGCGGGGCGGGGCCAACATTCGCCGCGTGCGGGACAGGACGGGGGCCCGCATCATCTTCCCCTCGCCCGACGACACGGAGCAGGAGCTGATCACCATCGTGGGGAAAGAGGAAGCCGTGCGTCAGGCCCAGAAAGAGCTGGAGGGTCTGGTGAAAAACCTGGTCAGTACCTCCGCACTGATCCGATTTGTCTTCGACGGTAGAACACAAAAATGTAACTTCAATAGTGATTATTTTCTTACTTTTATCACCCAGTTGGCCGTTTGTTGCTTTATATGGTCGATTTAGTTTACATTTTTTATTCAATTGGACATTAATCCACCAAAATCACATTGATAACTTAATGTGTGTATTAAAACAGGTTGGACAGATGCAAATTCCAAGAACCTTTTATTGTATTTATGTAAGCAGAAGATGAACCACTGTCATATACCGCTGTATTTACAGCCTGTGCTAATATGTCCAAAGGTTGGTCTTTAAAATACATGAAACTCAACGATAAATTGCATTTAAATCATCAACAATACAATGATGTCTGTTTTCGTTTTTTAAAACGGTGAGTTTAAAATGATCCCAGTCAGATCCATCTCTAGTTTTATCGGTAAGGTTTTCCACACGTCGATCCCCGAATAGAAAAACACGCATGTCTTGAAAAACAAATTGTTGTTGTTTTTTTTAATTCTCAGTCGATGCAGCTGATGTTTCTGAGCCAGAAACTCTGAGAGGAACCACCAGGTCACTGAGCACCTCAGCAACATTGTTATCAAGGCATTCATACGTTAGGTTAATATCAGCAAATTTCATAAAATGCTTAAAACATATTCATTTTCTTGGCAGTGTGGAGCGGTTTTCTGTGCTAAAGTTTAACTGTGCAATAATATTGCGTGTCATCATCATAAAAGATTCGACGTTATTAATGCTGCTCGTGACTGAAATGTTAAACAACAACTTCTTCCCTAATTTGATATATTTCTCAGATGTCTGATGGGAATCTTCAGATCATAGAACCTGTTTCATTAACTAACCAATTCATCTTCTATCGAGGCCCCAAACACTGGATGAATCGACTGAAACGCTCCCTCTCTGCCTCCGTTCCCTCCCCAGGATGACGTGGTGGAGGACAGCATGGTGGTAGACGTTCGCCACCACCGCCACTTCGTGTGCCGGCGAGGCCAGGTGCTGCGGGAGCTGGCCGAGGAGTACGGCGGCGTGGCGGTGAGCTTCCCTCGCACCGGGGTCAACAGCCAGCGGGTCACTCTGAAGGGAGCGAAGGACTGCGTGGAGGCCGCGAAGAAACGCATCCAGGAGATCATCGAGGACCTGGTGAGACACGGAAAACTGATTTTAACCTGCAACAATTTCAACTGAAGACAGGAACAGGAATCCGATGAGGGCATTTAGTGGGTTTTTTTTGTGGGTTTTTTCAGGACGCAACACCAAAACACATCATTTTTTTTGGGGGGGGGGGGGGTCAAACTAACCGTCAGTCATTTGAGAGCAAGAGAGCTGCAAACATGATCTGTTGTGCTCAGTTATTTTACATCCAGAACTGAGCAGGATTTGTGTTGTCTCCTCTCAGGAGTCCCAGGTGAGCATGGAGGTGGCCATCCCTCAGCGCTACCACCGCGCCATCATGGGGCCCAAAGGCTGCCGCATCCAGCACATCACCAGGGAGCACGAGGTCCAAATCAAGTTCCCCGAGAGAGAAGACAACACTGCAGGTGAGAAACACAACCTCGCACCATGTGAACCTGCAGCCAGAATAACAGCGCCGTTGTTAATATGTGGACGCTACAAAAGGAGGTTTTACTTTCAAAGCTGACTCGGCGTTTGTCCTCCGACCTGCTGCTGTAATCTCAGCTGCTTGTTTTAGTCTGCGGACGCGGGGAAGGAGAGAGAGAGAGCGCGCTCGTCGGTTTTTTTAATCTGTTTTTCCGTGGTGAACCCGCAGGTCAGGAGGCGTCGCCGCATGAGAACGGGGAGGTCAGTCCGGAGGCGGAGTTTGTCCCCCGCAAATGTGACCTCATCACCATCTCTGGGCGGGCGGAGAAGTGTGAAATGGCGAAAGCTGCCCTGCTGGTAGGCACCATTTCTACATTCAGCTGTATGGCGTTTATTCCTACTTCTTCTTTTCATCTGATCTCTCGCCGTCACTGCCTCCTCCGTCAGGCGTTGGTGCCCATAATAGAGGACGTCGAGGTGTCTTACGAGCTGCATCGCTACATCATCGGCCAGAAGGGCACCGGAATCAGGAAGATGATGGAGGAGTACGAGGTGAGCGCGACACTCTGCAGCTCTCTGGTGCCATCTTCTGGTCAAACTGACATTCAGCACATGAACAATGCTGATCCGATTTTTTTTCTTCTTCTGTTATATCAGTGATTTGAGACGATTTTTTTTTTGGGGGGGGGGTTTTGCGCGTGCAGGTGAACATCTGGGTGCCGCAGCCGGAGAAGCAGCTGGACGTGATCAAGGTGACGGGCTTGGTTGCCAACGTGGAGCGAGCCAAGCACGGTCTGCTGGAGAGGGTCAAAGAGCTGCAGGCCGAGCAGGAGGACCGGGTACGGAAACTCAACCACGTCCAGTTGTCCTCACAATGTGGACACGTTTTACCCGCTTGTCCCGGCGGGAGTGACGCAATTCCTGCTGGCTTTTACTGTCGCATTTGTCGGGTGTCAATCGAGTTTCATTCGTAAAGACAAATATGACACATTTGGCTTTAAAATCTACACATCATTCGACATCCTCTCCCCTTAGACACTTGATTCAGAGAAGGATAAACTTCCTAAAAAAAAATCTAAATAGGGGAAAAAATGGACAAAGCCTCAGAAAGAATAAAGACACAGTGGATTTACATTATGAAAAATCTGAATGACAAAACGGTCACACTGGCGACAGATTATTATAAAGTTAAGGATTAAAATGCTAAATAAATAGTTTAGAAACATCGAACTAGTAAAACTTTAGCATGTATTTCTTTTTTTCTTATTTTTAAATACTAACCACAATAACAATCATGAATGAACATCTCATGTAGGATGTGCTTTGCGTCTCCTCTCAGGCTCTGCGCAGTTTCAAGGTCACCATGTCTGTCGATCCAAAGTTTCATCCCAAGATTATCGGCCGCAAAGGAGCGGTCATCTCTCAGATCAGGAAAGACCACGACGTCAGCATCCAGTTCCCCGACAAAGGAGACGAGCAGCAGGTGCGTGTTTTAAATGGACGTTCGCTCTCTTGTGTAACTGACTTCACGTTCAACTTCTGTCGGATCATCGAACCCGTCGTTCCGTCTCTCCGTTCTCCGCCTCCGCTCCCAGGATCTGATCGTGATCTCCGGGTACGAGCGCAACGTGGAAGAAGGCCGTCAGGCCATCCAGCAGCTGGTGGCCGAGCTGCAGGAGATGGTGAGCCTGGACGTCCACCTGGACCCGAGGACTCACGCTCGCATCATCGGCGCCCGCGGCAAAGCCATCCGCAAGCTGATGGAGGAGTTCAAGGTCGGACGTGACGCCGGTTCATAGTTGAACTCGAAAAATGTATTCAGTTTGTCCTTCCACGCGCTCTAATAAGTTCTCTCCTTGTTCCTCAGGTGGACATCCGGTTCCCTCAGCCGGGCTCCGACGAGCCAGACAAAGTGACGGTGACGGGCCTTCCTGAGACCGTCGACAACGCCATCGACCACCTGCTCAACTTGGAGGAGGAATATGTGAGTTGGAGCAGATGAACACAGACTGAGGACTACATAGTACATTAAAAGCTTCAAAACCAGAAAGAGAAAATGTTTGAAAATATAAAACAAAAACAACATATAATCACTCAGTGTTTTATATCTTTCTTTTTTCCTTTTCATTATATTTTGTTTTAATGAAATTACAGGCATGATTTAGTCATCATAACCTCCTAATTGAGGCTGTTTATGATATATTTTGGCACATTCACTGCGGGAGTTAATTTTTTTTAAGGTTGTCTTCTAAAAAACCCTCTATTTTGCATCATTTCTTACCCTTGTTGTTACTGGATCTGTTTCCAGAGATTGGAAAAGCAAAAGCAGCTGATAAATAACACTCAAAAAAGCTTAAAGACCAGACTTGGTAAAAAAAAAAAATAATAATAAAAAAAAAGAGCGTTGTGGTGAACAACTACAACGTAGGACAGGATCAAAATAATTGAATTAGTTTAGTTTTTACATTCATCCAGCTCAGGTGATGCCCAAAATGGCCTTATGAATGTGGGGCGAGGCCTGATTATTACTGTTAGAACAGGATAAGATACTCTGCACCTTCAGGGTTGATTATAGGTCTTCGGTCTGGGAGGTTATAAGTACACTCTCGGAACAAAAAATGGAAACCGGACTCGTGTGCAGACGGTGAAACGGCTCCGTGGCGGGATCGGGAGTTGATGAGCGTTTTTTGTTGTTTTTTTTTTCCTTCGCTTCTCTCTCAGATGCTCAGCGTGACGGAGACGGAGACCTTGGCGGCGTACATGAAGCCCCCGTCTCGCTACGGGGGAGGAGGGGGAGCGGGAGGGATGGACGACAGCAGCGGAGGTCCTGCGAAGGGCTTCGTGGTGCGGGACGCCCCCTGGAACGCAGCAGGGAACAAGGTGGGGGGAGGATGGAGGGCGGGGGGATTTTATATGAACGTCAGGTGGTGAATAAAATGATCCCTTTTATTGATTTAGCTCCTAAAATCTGTTGAAAGGAGGAGAGGCAGATTAAATCAAAGTCTTTGTTTTTTTTGTTCCAGGCTCCTGACATGAGCAGTGCGGAGGACTTCCCCACGTTCGGGACGGGCGTGGCCCCAAAGCAGGCGTCGGCCTGGGGACCCAAGAAGTTCTGAAGCTGCTCGCCTGGAGAGAAACAAAAACAAACTTCTGTAAAGTAGATGACGAGAGACAAAACAAATCTCGGATCAAATTGCTGCTCGCCTTCCTCCTCCTCCTCCTCCTCCTCCTCCTCCTCCTCTCTTTAGTGACCTTCCTTTCGTCTCTCTTTCTCTGTAAACCCTTACAGTTCTCCCACAACCAGCCACAAAGAATTCTGGGAGAACTATCCTGTCTTTTTTTTCCCCCTGATCCGTCTCTCTTCTAAGTACCTCCTCCTCCCCTTCCTCCTCCTCCTCCTCCTCCTGAGAGAAAAAAAACCATGAACGTCGAGTGCTCTCTTCATAGTTTTGCTGTCCCGCTCAGCCCTTCGGTTGCACCCCTCCCCCCTCCACTCCCCCCGGCTGGTCTCGCCGTAACATTTAAAAAAAAAAACCTCTCCTTTCTTTCTTTTTTTTTTGTTCCCCGTCCTCCTCCGACTGCCAAACTATCACCTCGCTGCAGTACACTAGAAATGTTTCAGAGTCTGCTGACTCTGCTGAATCACGGGAGTTGAGCGAGAGAGCAGCGGGAGGGATAGCCTCAGACAAACACGGTGGCGTCGTGTATCCGACGGCTACGTCTTGGATTTTTAAGCTTATAAAAAAAAAAAAGAAAAAAAAAAAAAAACAGAGACGGAGAGGGACGTCTGTTTTATAGTGCAAGAAGAGTTTGTAAACCGTGACATCTTTCAAGGTTCTTTTCCTGTGGTTTTCACAAGGAGGTTTCTCATTGGCTCGCCTCTCCAGCTGGTGAGCCAATGAGCTTGCGTTGCGTGTTTCAAGTGTGTGCGTGTCGGTGGGTTCAGGAGAGGCTTATTTTAGTTTTTGGTTTTTTTCTAGATCCCTTTTTTGTTGTTGTTGTTGTTGTTGTTGTTGTTTTTATTTATTTCATGAGCTGGGAGCAAAAACAGCTGCTGTAGTCGAAAGACGTGGAAGTCCTGCGAGAATTGTTTGTAACGAAGGTTGTTGGTTGTTTTTTTTTTGTTGTTTTTTTTTGTCACGACTGTTTAATTTATTCAAAAAAAATTATTTGAACTACTGTGATCATGTGTTTTTATAAAAGCACTCACTGTAGCTTGCAAACCTTCTGTTTGGGAGTGAATGTTGTGCGTCAGGGTTTGGGATCATGTCAACGGTTGTCATGTCTAAGTGTACAAAGAACTTTTCGCTATTTTTTTAAACTGTGTGGGATTTTTTTGTCGTTGGTTTCCGGCATATTTGAAAGACTATGTGTGTGTGTGTGTGTGTGTGTGTGTGTGTGTGTGTGTGTGTGTGTAAGTTAAGATGTATATTTGAATGAAGCTGAACCAAACTTTTACATGGTCTTTGTCCGTTTGTCTCTCTTCATTTAGAGGTTTTTACCGTCGCCAACACTCGCTGCGTGAAATGGGACCTCCCCCTCCCCAAAAAGAAACTCACTGTCAACACTTCGGTTTTCTTTCGTACGAGTGCTTCACGCGGATTTCATGATATTTCGTAGCAGAAATGTTCGGTGCCCCTTTTATCCGGTTCTGAGACTTAAAACACGTCCTGATCCTAAATTATTCGACTGGCCCGGATTTTTTATTTTAACCAGTTTAACGGAGAGTTAAAGGAATAGTTCGTATCTGCCTCTGCTGAGGAAATCAAAGGAGGCCATTAGCCTAGCTTAGCATAAAGACTTGAATATGATAAAGAGCACAAAGAGGAGAAAAAAAAAGAAAAGGGGGAAATACTCCAACCAACACCTGAAGGTCACCAGCTGTTCAAAAACGGAAATGGAGAAACAATTTTCGGTTTTACAGGAAGTTATACATAAATAGCTGTAACGTTTTTATTAGTAAATAGTTATTATGGTTAAAAGATTACTGTCATGAGCAGGAATAATTCTGCTGCCGTCGTGTCCCATAACTTGCTCAGATGCTTAAATAAACTGGTGGACAGTGAATGTATTGCACCGTGTAGTGAACGGGGTGATTTTGGAAAGCTGTGATCCGGAGCGGCCCGCTTTGGGGCCTTTGGGCCAAACTTCTTTGTTTTGGTCCAACGTGGCATTTAAAACGCTCGTGCTGATTCTCCTTATTCTTAAATGCTGTAAAATCCCAACAGCGCTGACTATGAACTGTACATTTTGTGCAGCTACAAAGCACATCGTGAGTTTCGCTGCAATGTTCAGCAGAGCGACAGATTGAGGAAGTGGCACCCTGATAAGACAACATTTAGGACAGACAACAGGTTTTGGACAATAATTTCTGGAAAAGAATTAAAAATACTGCGCAGATTAAAGAGTAGTATTTTAATTTAGATTTAAAATTTCTGTAAAATACATTAGATTTTTGTGAAATATAATTTTACATAACATGAACATGTATTTCTAGTTTGGCCCTTCTTGGGAAATAACTTCGGCTCCACTGCTGTAGTTAGTTCCATGTAAAACTTTTTGGCTTGTCACATTAATGTCTAATAATAAATTAGGTCATTAATTTTGCTTTAACTTGATTTACATCTGAAAGCCAGAAAGGGAAAAACTATCCAAGAATAAATTAGCAAGAGATTTGACAAAAAGATGAATATTATATTGGGTAGAAGAAATGTTTTTCTCCTTTCCAGTTCATCAATCGTTAATGAGATATCGATTATTTGAGATTTAAAGGTGTTGGTAGGTGTATCTTTTCCACTTTAGATCTTCTCATCCAAAAAGCCGAATCTATTTCCTTTAAATGAGGCGAGAGGGCCGAGGAAAGCTCGGGACCAGAGAGGTCAGCAGAAAGAAAAACAACAAACCCTCAGGGTCCACCTCAAAAGTCAAAGCTGGAGCAGAAATGACGACACGTGAATAAATAATCCAAGTCGACTATGCAAGCCACCAGGACCACAGAGCAGATGACTGTCAGGGACGCGTTTTACGTACTTAAGACTCCAGTTATGGCGTCATTATGTTTGTGGGACAGCGAACAGGCCATTTGTCTATTTTTAGCTGCCGAGTCTGCATTTTTAAATCACTCCATTGTTGTTCAATGGCAGGACAGACCTGCCTCCCCCCCCCCCACCCCCCCTCCCCGCCCCGACGCAGCCGCTACTTCTGTAAGAAGCTTTGAAAAATCCCACTATTGGCCTTAATGAGTAATTTAGTCTACAGCATTTTTGGAAGAGGTGTGACTGATGCAACACTGCAATAACATGTCAGTGAACGGACTTCTTTTTTTTCCTACTCTAAATAAAAATGTGAAGAAAAAAAAAAAAAAAAAAGAGAACCAGAAGCAGCAGGTTTGGTGTTTTATTCGTAGCATCTTTTCATTCAAGAAGATTTGTTATGTAACAGCCTGTGCAATGCAAAATACAGAAAACAAAAACTACAAGTGAAAATGTATAAAGCATGGTGGGGGAGAGGCGCACTCTGGGAACCTCCCTGTCGGGGGCGCTGTTCTCCTCCGGGCCCTCGGCCTTCACCGGAGACACGGAGAAGATGGACGACGTCCCTGCAGCGATTACGTCAGAAAAAGAATTAGCTCGTACGTGAGAGAGTGCTCCGTGAAGAAGAAAAGAAACCGTTTTCATTACGTGTAGCGTGTTTCTATATAAAAACATAGAGTGGTTCTGGTACCGGGCAGCAGCTGACTGTGGTCCAATGTGCCTCTTCTTCAGTGCATTAGAAACCTCACAGTGGGGCTTGATCCTGGATGAATACGATAAACTTGTTGACACACATGCAGCAAAGAGAAGGCTGAACAGATGACAAAAGGTAAGAGTCTACTCACCTTATTTTATGTTGTTCATAATTTCATAGAACTTTTTTTTTTGGTAAGTTTTTATCATATTTTGAACCACATGCGATTTATACGACATGTTTTACTTTTACATTATTACCTATGCAGGAACATGCAAATCCCACATAGAAAGTCCCAGGAGGGGATCGAACCAAGGACCTTTAGACTGAGACGACAACACTGACAACTGCACTATTGTGTTGAACTATTTGAACGGAAGTCATACTATAGTATGTCGTCTATAATATGATAAAAAAGTCAGACTATAGCATGTCGTTCAAAATATGATGTCATACTTTGGGTGACATGCTATAGTCTGACTTTTTATCACATTTTGGACGACATTAAAGAAATATGATATATGTGCTATTTCTGACGACATGCTATAAGTTTGACTTTTGTTAAAGTTATGGTAGCCAACATGTTTCCATGCCATCAGGAGCAACTGCCTATCTTAGCCACTGTGATTGGATACAGTAAGCGGGGGGCTTACGTTGTTCCGACCTCTACCGCGGGGTGTCGCTGTTGCGTCAGAGGCGCCTCTTGACGTCGTGACGCCGAGCGCTCTTTGGTTTTGACGGGCAGAGTTTGTTTCCGGATGTTTGGTTAAGATCAGAAGGAGGCAAGAATGGCTGCGATGTTTACGTGTTGTCTAGGCTGCTGCGGGGGAAGGCGGATCGGGGCATATTCCTCTGAAAGAAATGCCCACTGTTCAGTTAGACACTCATCACATGGGTAATTAAGTTTGTCTTTAATTCTTACAAAAAAAACAAAAAAACAGTTCGCGTCTTACAACGTCCAGCTCGATTTGCTACTTCCGTTTAGCTCACCAAGCTACGAGCTTCCGGTGGTGTTTCAACCGGCTACTTGGTTTGTGAAGAACTAAACAAATATATTTATCTGAATGCAATTTGATGACCTTTCACACTCGGTAAATCCGGTAAAGCGTGAAAGGCAGCTGAGGTTTCACAGTAAATGGGACTCGTGAGGTTCTCCGACCAATTTGAGACGTAACTCTGGCAACAACAAAAACATGTTGTTGTTTTTTTTTCCTCCAAGAATCCTCTTACTGGTTTCACCCGATTATAAGTAGTTTCCCAATATTTGTTATAGATGCATTTCCTTTTTTTGGTGGCAAAAAAAAAAAAAAAAAAATGCAGATTAACGAAAAGCATCTGTCCTGCAGTGTTGATACTTAAAAAAAAAAAAACTAAAGCCAATCAAAACTCGGGACGTTGTCTTAATGTGCACCAGGGATGCTGTCAGAATTTGTCTTCCCCCTCTGTATACTTTAAAGATCTTCTCCAGGCACGTCATATAAACGGAGGTGGAAGAAGTATTGAGATCCTTTACTTAAGGATGGAAATACTCAAGTACACGTACCTTAAAGTTGTACTGAAGTAAAGTACTTGAGTAAATGTATTTATTACTTTCCACTGTGGTGAAGGCAAAGTTTTGACGTGTATTTTCCACGCAATAATCTCCCTCATTGATAAATCCTGCAACTGTGAACGTAGAAATATTTTTCAAGAATTGTTGGACACCATCCCGCTTCACTGAAAAATCTCAGTGTATGTCGGCTTCGTTGTCCGCTGCGACCTTAAAACACCCGAGCGAAGCAACAATAAGCAAAACGTGTTTCAGGGTGGACGGATGTGATTTACATCAATTGTATTTATTAATTTAATTTAATAAACTCCTCTTGAAGAACTGACCTGATTTTTTTTTTTTTTTTTTTTTTTACCAGCAGGAACATCTGCACATGTAGACAAATCATGTGGCCAACAGCAGTTTGGTGTGATGCTCAAATAATTTGTAGTGAACCAACTAACAGAAATTTTATCAACAAATTAGAAAATGTATACATTTATTTAAATAATTTACTAGGCATGTCGTTCTCTAGAAACTGTAGTAGGCATTTAATAGACTAAACCATTCCTTAATAAATGGGGGAAAAAAACAACAACCTGACAGTCAGCAGCTTAAATAGTCATTAGTGAGTTTCATGTGAAGTGATTGTTCTGTGAAGTATATTCCTGCCTCTGTTTTGCAGGCACAGATGTTGTCATTGTAAAGAGCGGCCGGAGGATATGTGGCACCGGAGGCTGTCTGGCCAACGCTCCTTTGCACCAGAACAAAAGTTATTTTGAGTTTAAGATCCAGTCCACTGGTAAGCACTCAACTTTTTTTTCCCCACCATGTTTCCATGTCTCTCTCCTGCCTTAGTGCCCTGCCAGATGGAAATTTTCTGGTGCATTCTTCGTGGGAGTTATTGACTGTGACACACATTACGGTTTTTAGTTGTAACCCTGTCTTGTGACTGCATGCTCACTGATTCTGCTCACTTAAAAGGACAGTATTTGAAAGCACAAAGTAGCATCTACATCTAAGAAGCTCCACGCTGGTCTCAGACTGGTTTTACTGTGTTGCATTATGTTGTCAATGCGAATCTCACCAATTTATCACTACAGCTGACATGTCATAAATCTAAATGCAAGTTAGTTTTCGTGGCTGAGAGAGCAGCTTGAACTCCTTGGGTGTTAGTGAGTTTAATGTGATGTGATTGTACTGTAAAGTATATTATTCTGTGTTTAGGTGTGTGGGGCCTCGGTGTGGCCACGCAGAAGGTCAATCTTAACCAAGTGCCTATGGGCAGAGACACAAACAGCCTGGTCCTGAGGCACGACGGCTCCGTCTACCACAACAATGAAGAGAAGAGTCGTCTCCCTGCGAACAGCCTTCCTCAGGAGGGGGATATTGTGGTAAGTGCAAAGACTGTTGAAAGTTATCCTATCTTTGAGTTTGATGAGCTCATGTTTGAAGGATTTGGTCTGTTTGGCAGAAAATGAAATATGTTTTTCTGTTTAAATAAGTGGAAACCGGAGAGAATAAAGCGATGTGATTAACAGTTAGTTGCTATTTTAAAGATAAAGATGTTACATTACATTTCATTTCATTTAGCTGATGCTTTTATCCAAAGCGACTTACAATAAGTGCATTTCAACCATGAGGGTACAAATTCAGAACAACAACAATCAAGAAAGTATATATATATATTATATATATAAAAGATGTTGTCTGACATAGTTTTCTTGCAGAGCAACGGAGCTGCATTCATGGTTTTGAGACCTTTGTTTATTAATATTTCTATGATATTATTATCATATCACGAGACCCACAGCAGAAATTGACTTTTAATTTTCCTGACAGTGAAAGTCACAGTCCAATGCGTGATCTAATGTGGGCTGAATTGGCTTCTGTTTTTTATCAGAGTTTCCCAAATTCCTCTTTGGCATCAGATTGTAAATCATCACTGGTTTCATGTTATTTTGAAACTGCATTCATTGGAATTGTTTACAAGGCTATTGCTCATGACTCAGAAATAATTTTCTGAATATGATTTTAATGAGCAGTAGCTCGGGAGGGGGGGGCAGATCAAATGCATTGTGGGAGTGGAGCCGGTGTGCAGGCGGTCGTAGCGCAAAACGCAGCACTCTCTGTCACTGTGGTCAGCACGCGTCTCGTCATCTGGCTAACGTAACATTTAACACATTGTACCTGATTTAACATGACAAATCTTTCTATTACTAATATTGTTTTTTTTTTTTGCCAATATTTTCCCCACTCTTTTGGCAGATTGCCTATACTAATATATATATATATAAATAATATACTAATATATTTTTCCACCTCATTGAACAGAAGTCATTCCTGCAGTGGAATTAACACATTATCTAGCCGACTCTTATTGTGATGACTCATTGACAGATGCAAACATGAAAGGAAATGCTTTTCAACATGTACGCATTTAAAATAGGAAAACTAGTTCAACTCAGTTTGTAAAAAAAAATGCCATATTTATTTTTATGAAACATTTTCTTCAGATTGAGGCCTCTTTAAAAAGCCTGGATGACGCTCTGATTTACGGCTTAAAGCTCTACTCTTTAATCTGCGTAAAAGTAATTGTATTATCACTGCAGATCATTGTCATCTTGCCAATTTTTTCCAAAGTGTTCTCTTGTCAGTGTGCAACTGTTTCAATCTCTCATCTTCAATAGTAGCTCAAACTCAGTGGCGTATAACACGTGAGCAGCACATGAGCGTTAGCAGGAGAGAGAATAACATCATTCTTCGTAGATAAGATGGAGGCCGATGTAATTTAATAGGGGAGCTTAACAGCACCGTGCTGTATGTTGCCGTAAAACTTATTTTATGTACTTTTAGTTGCACAAAATTTACGGTTCGTAGTCATTATGATTAGGATTTTACAGCACGTGTGAAAACAAAGAAAGCGAAGGCCAAACTTGACCCGTGGGCCCCTGTACTGGCTGCTCTGATTTAATTAAGCATTGAGCATTTAGGTATAATTATCAATGCAGATTCATAACTTCAAAGCGTTCACCGGCAGATACCGCCTATCTGCTAATATTATCTGGTATCCTTAATAGTTGCAGTTACAATAGTTAACACTTACTGTCAATGAGTGAGATGTGACAAGATTATTTTCACCTGTGAGACTGTGTGTGTTTGTTCTTAAACATACTTCGATCTGTTGTTCTGTTCAGTCGAACCTTTTTCTAAATAATAGTATTATTGTGCGGAGACTCTTTAGTGGATGTTGCGCCATAAATAAATTGAAGTCGACCAGAGTTCATGACTAATAGCCTGCAGGGTCATGTAGCCGTGCGCAAAAGCCACATGTGTCGTGTCTTCACTTCATCACTTCTTCCTCCAACAGTATTCAGGAGAACAAAGTACGAATTATTTTCCAGACTTCGGCCTTTATTGACTGATTCGGGCCACTTGCCAACAAGAAGGACAAAGTTCGACTGATTTCCTGTTCATTCGTGCATCTACAGTACTTAAACCTACATGCTCATGTGCAGATAACTAATTACAAAAACCTCGATATCCAGAACGAATAGAAACATTTTTGATCCACCAGAGAATGTTTTGTCCTGTTTTTGTGTCCCATTTTGTGTCAGACACATTTTCAGCTCGAATCAAAGTGTCGTTGACCATGATTATGCAGTGATAATCAAAGCTCAAGCCGTCACGATGCAGTAGGGGAAAGTGAATCTTCTGGAAAAAGAAAGCAAACAATCCTAGATGGAAGCCTACATGTACCTTTGTTTTGTTTCTCTATTATTGGACTAGAATCTTGCCCAAACGTTTCCTGCTAAATAGTAAACATTTTCAATTTCTGTCTTGAAAAATGTTACAGATGCAAACTGTGACGAGGTTTCTTTTTAATAACTCAACCATGTTTGTACGCGTTTCACAGTGTGTTTACTTGTGTATTTGTGTCCCTCAGGGCATCACATATGATCACGTGGAGCTGAATTTATATCTGAATGGAAAGAACATGCATTGTCCTGCCTCAGGGATCCGAGGAACTGTTTACCCTGTCGTTTATGGTAAGTTTACTCATTGGTTCCTTATACTGGGGAGTGTGTCGGGGGTTGATAATCTGTAGATAATATTTGCCTAATTTACTAATGAGTGAAACAAATGTATGTGAAAGTTATAGAGTATAGAACAGGTTTTTTTTTTTTTTTTTTAAACAAATGCCATTATGGCAGTTACAGTTGTATTCCACTAGAGGGCTGTATTTGTACAGCTTTACATAACTGTGCTCAGGTTGGGCTCTTGTACTTAAAATAGTTTTTATTTGAATATTTCACCGCAAACACATTCCAAAATTCCAACAGTGAGTCATGTGAACTAATCAAAACATAAACTTTAGCAGGACGGGGCCGTTTTGCCACCGAGGATCAAGACATGCAGGTTTTCTTCTGGTTTTATAGACCGGCTTCTCTTCATTTGAACTTGAGCTTGTCAGTGAAATCTACTGGCGATTTTATGTTGAAAAGAAAACTTGCAGGGTGTTGGCCTCTCATGGCAACTGTTTCTATTCATGTCCTACAGTACCAACAATGAAGAAAAATAGTGACTAGCTAATGAATTTCTCAGCTACCGAAACTGTTTTAGTGAAAACTTACTGATTTTAAAGCACTGCTAGATTTTCTGAGGTTGAAAATATATCCATGTGATCAAAGAGTAACATTGGACACACCAACATTCAACATACACGTCGCCAATTTTTGTTAAAATACATTCAAAAACAAACAAACCTAAATAAGCAAATTTGCATTAATAAAGCAAATATATATGTAATATATAATCTGTTTTAAAATACACACAAAAAGCTAAAACTACATTAACTCGACTACCTCTATTACTAAATAAAAAATGTGTTACTCAACCCCAAAAACTAAAGTTTTCACCATATATGTTTGTAAAGCACAGGTATAATTGATTAGACATTGACATTAGAAATGACCACATTTCAAATACGTCTGTTTAGAGCTCTTTTTTTTTTTTTTTAACCTGTTTTGAAAAGTGCTGTAAGTACAGTTATTATTAAATGAGCTGGTTCCTGGTCTTGTGCATACTGACAGTCTGCCGTGGTAAAATGGGGCATTGTATGAAAGTGCCCCGTTTATTAATAATTAACTAAATTTGTTTCACCTGCGCTTTTTGCTGCATCAATAGCTCCAAAGTTTTGCTGTGAATAAGATTTATTGCTTTTTCAAGGTATATCACCTGACTCATTTCTGAAGAATGACCGATGGCAGGAAAACCATAAAAAACTTGGAAAATTTGCTTTATGTTACAGAAGTGAGACACAACATAATAATATGAGGGTGTATATACAGTAAATTATAGAGCCTGACTGATACCACGTTGTTTTTTGGACCAATGCCAATACCAATATTTGGGAGAAAAAAAATTCCAATATTAATATATCAGCTGATATTCCTGGTGGTTATCAAACACTTTTGACACTTGTGACACGGAGATGTAATGGAAGTAGGATATTTTTACAGTTTATTGTCCAAACTAACATCAGTGCAATGAAACAATGAACAATTCAATAATTATAAATAACTATCAAAAAAAAAAAAAAAAGGAAAAAAAAAAGCACAACAAGACAACTATTTCTAATTTCCCCCCAAACATCATTTTCTGGATTACATTCTGTAAAAAGAAAAAAAGTTTTCACATCGGTGCGAATCGGCCAACATATATGCCGATACTGGTTTATCCATGATGTGCCAAAATCAGCTGTCGGATATATCATTTGGGCTCTAATATAATGCGCCGTATATATACACCATGTCACTGGAGACGCCAGATGTTGCCGAGCATGATCAATTTGAAGTAATAGTATAGCTGCAATTAGACACACGGGAAGTTCGAACCTTCGACTACACTTGTGTGAAAACGGTCATTTGGTGTGGCGGTTGCTAGATTGGATCAGCGGGAGGAACGCTCTGCCTGTGATTGGTTGTCATGACCAGTTACCTGACAGTGAAGCAATCAATCACAGGAGAACAGCGCAGAGCGTGCATCCCTCCAGCTGATCCAATCTAGCGCCAACCGTAGTTGTAAATTCATAGGTTGTACTTAACAACACGGCTCTGACTGTCACAATGAGCCAGCCTGACACCAAAGCAGCTGCGTGGTATTTTAATCATCGTTAATTATTAATTAGTTACACCAGTTACACGCAAATCTGTTGTGTCACAGTGTCTTCAGAGAAACACTCCCGTGTGATTACATTGACGACGGTGAAACAAACGAACGCGATGTCAAAACCGGGGAAAGCTTGTGACCTGAAATTCTGCTTCCTCAGTGAGCTTTTGTGCTGATCCGTTATAAACGCACAATTTTCTGCCGGTGTTAGGACAGTCGTTCCACATTTCATTCAACTTGTGCTGCTAACAGCGGTTATGAGAGGTGTCCGTGTGTCCTGATGAGGTTTCGAGAGCTCATCTCATAATGAAGACAAAGTAAAGTTTTTTTTTCTTCTGAATGACACTTTTTAGTGTTGATTTTTTTGTTGTTGTTTTGTTTTTGTTTTAGTCATAGTTCATATTTAATGATACAAATCGTTATTCAGGGTCCTTAAAGGACGATACAAATCTAAATGAGGATGTAAGAGGCTCACATAATGTCTGAACGTGTTCTTTGTGTCTGTTCCTTTCTGCTCTTCCAGTGGATGACAGCGCCATCTTAGACTGCCAGTTTAGTGACTTCTACCACACACCTCCGCAAGGATTTGAGAAGATCCTCTTCGAGCAGCAAATCTTCTGAAGGAGCACCTCAGCCTCGGCCTCTCTTTATGTTGTCGCCCTCCTCTATATCTCACAGCGACCTCTGTCACACTACAGTTTGACCTTGATCGGCTCTTATCATTGCGTGTGGCTTGAACGCGTCTTGTTTTGTTTTTCCTCCTGATTACTCTGTCTCTCTCTCTTCTCTCTGCTGTGTCTCCTCGAAGAAGAAGAAGAAGAAGAAGAAGATTTCTGATCATCAATCCTAACCTTGTGTCAGATGTAATCAAACTGTATTAACTGAACAACTTTCAGTTGCTGCTCACGTCCACAGAGTGTTTACAGATACCAAACAACCGATGTAAAATGTTCCCCGTTTTTCAGGATCAGAAGCCATGTTTTATTGACATTCCTTTAAACTTTGAAATAGCCTCCTAAATGCCATAACTTCCATCTCAGCATACACCTTATATTTATTTGTATTTATTTGCGTTCCAGATTAAAGTGATATTTCTTTTTGGTTTAAAAAACAAAAACAAAACAAACATGTATATTTTGACCAGCAAGAGTTTGTGGACTGAAGATGGGTCAGCTGTCAGTACTGCCAATGTCAGCCAACAGCAGTGGGGATATTGACTTGAATTGATACAGAGGTGGTTGAAAATATGAACACGGATAAATCGGTGCAGCCTAGTGTTTGAGGTTAATTTTCCCTGAGGATATGTTGCTGGAAAATGTTTGACAAAGCCACACTTCGCTGTCAAATATTAAGATTGATTCCCAAATCACTTCTCTGATCAGCCCCCGCTTTCGTCATCCTGAAATCTTGCAGCGTATTCATTCTAATTATCAGAATATTACCAGAGCTGCAGGTGCTGGTTGTCTCTGATTAGAGATATATGTTAAATAAAAATACAAAAAAAACAAAAAAAACAAACCATAAAAGTCAATCTGTTGTGTTGTATTGGCAATGCGTAACCGCTGCTGAAAGTGTGACAGTCAAATATTTCAAACGCTTGTCTTTGTTTGCACTGATGATGTTATTGTACAAATCCAAATATCGTTGATTCATTAAACTTTTGTGTGTCTGGAGGCAAACGCATTATTTTTTTTATTTTTTTGGTAGAGAGAGTCGTGTTACGTGTTCAGGTCACGTGGTTATTATTATTTTATTTTTTTCAACAGCGTTGAGATTTGGATGTTTTTTGTGCACAAAGTGAATTTGCGATTATTACTGCGTCGAGGTTTTGGAAAGTGGACAACCAGGGGGACGTTAGTTAACTCCTCCTCTTCGCTCTGCGTTTTTTTTTTTTTTTACGTCCTCCGCCCGCCTCCTTTCTCCTCCTCCTTCCTCCTCCTGTCCGCGGAGTCAGCAGCAGCAGCCGCCGCCGCCGAGGACGACGCCGCCGCCGCCGCCGCCGCACAGGAGATCCCGAGAGCCGTGAACACACCGCCACCACCACCACCACCACCCTCCCTCCTCTCCTCCTTCCCCTCCTCCTCCTCCTCCTCCTCCACCCCCCTATAGCACAGCCATGGCAGAAAACGCCGGCTTGGAAAACCACCGCATCAAGAGCTTTAAGAACAAGGGGCGCGATGTTGAGGTGAGCCGAAAACAGACACACGCGGAAATAGTAGATAACACGAGTGGGATTACGGGTTTTTGTTTTTTGGTTTGTTTTTTTGTTTTAATTTTAATGTAGGAAGAAAAAAAAAAAAGCCGTCAGTGTTTGCGGGCCTCGTCGGAGGAGGAGCCCGGCCGCGGCTGCAGCTGCTTACCGACCAAAGCTAAGCTATGTAGCTATTAAAAAAATTAAAAAAAAAGCTAACGTAAAGTGCCGGCTTTGGGAGTTATCCGGTTAACACCTCCGGATTTACTGATATTTTAGTCGGTAATGTTTGTGGACGGTGAGATTCTTCTTAGTCGGACTGGGATTAAGAGCATTTTAAGGGCAGGTCGGTGTAGCTGTCACTGCCGGCTAATTTAGCTTCTTGGACGGGGCCCTCCTCCTCCTTCCTCCCTCCCTCCCTCCTCCGGGGCCTCGCCTGCCCACCGGCGTCTTTAAAATCTTCATATTTGAAATGTTTATACATCCTGCTGACCGTTAACGTCACGTGCGGTTGTCGTTATTAGTAAAAAACAACAACAACAACAAACGCAGGTGAGCCTCGAAACATTTAAACTAACTAAAATATATCGCCCCGCCTTGTTAGCGTGCTAACTGCTAGCTGATGATGATGATGATGATGATGACCTTTAGTTTTATCATCTTCATGTTGTTGTAAACAAAACAAACAAACTAAACAAGCCCACGATTTTTTTTTTTTAATGTTTTTTTGTTTTGTTTTGGGGCTCCCATCACTGTGAAGAAGCACAGGACTCTTAATTATAACTTTGTACAACGTAGTAATGTCATCCTAATGTTCCTTCATAGACTTAGACGTTGTTTGTGTTGTTGTTGTTGTTGTTGTTTTCTTAATTATCCAGTGCCATGATAAGATGCATGTTAAGGATAATCAGATCTTCTAGTGGCAAATATGTAAAAACGCCGGGTACTGCAGCATCATTCAGTCTAATGATATATATATATATATATATAATATGTGTGACTGCGATGCTCATTGACATGATGACCAAACCGTTTGGTAAATGGCTGTGGTCAGAAGATTAGGCAAAGTTCACAGTGTTGGGGACCAAAATGTGGGAAATGACGCAACAGAAATCTTGCAGACTTTTGCCTGAATGATGTTTGGGCGTCTTGTCGGAAAGCATCTCTTCCCCGGCCGTTGGGGTTTACCAACAAAGACACGCTTGTGCTGTGTTGTTCTGATCTGCGGATAATCCCGAGATTAATCCTCAAACAGAGGTATGTCTGGAAATGGCCCTCTTTTCAAAAAAAAAAAAAAAATCCACCGGGGTCCCTGATTGGAGTTTAACCTCCCGGTTGCTTTAAAAACACAAACCGGTGCCCCCGTTTAGGTGGTTGTTTTGAAATCTGGAGTCAGTCTGAGGAGCACGTGGCTACTATGACAGACAGACTTTGCCAAGTGCATTCCTGATGCTATTTCTGGCCTCCTGGATTTCTGACCTGGGTCCTCTTTAAGGGCCCCTGCATGAATTTGAGGTTTTTGTAAATGGATGACTCAGACTCCACGGGTAAAAAAAATAAATAAATAAATGCCAGTTTGCGTTTTATTTATTTAGGTCAGACATAACAGATTGCTCTTTATTTCTGACACCATTAGGAACAGCATTGAATTGCAAAGCAGAAAAGCCTCACATGCTGCAGGCCATAATCTCCCTCTTTGTTTCCCTGGATATCATGAATGTGTTTATAGTTTAGTTTGGTCAGGGAGGGTAGGATGGAGGGGGGATAGGGGGGGGGGGAGTAATCCCAAAATGACACATCTTTCCTGCCATGGAAGAGTATCTCCTGGTACCTGAATGAGTTCCATTCATTGTACCATTTTATTTTAGGAGCAGTTTGTAGTTTTGGTTCACCCGACACCCGAATTATCAAGATTAAATCAACGGAGGTGTGCTGGGCTACAGTCATTTCTCTGGTCACTCGGGCTGGACTGTTTTGATGGTTTCTTCTTTGTAAAGGGACATTTTTGTCCTGGGCAGTGTAGTGGCATTATTGTTGTTTTGCCGCGGTTGGGAGACACCTCTGCTCCGCAGCCACCCTGAGTTATGACTGCCCCAGATTACATAAGAGGCTATTTAGGAAGGCAACATGAACCTCTTCCAACAGTCACAAGATCTTGGACCATCTCAAACTGTTCTGGATGAACTGGAAACCCAACAGACACACAAATACAGCAATCAGTTAACCTGCTTTCCCTCGTATGTGCTGTGTTTTTTTTTTTTTTTTTTTTAAGCTGTTATTAGCCGTCTCTCTCGCTGTGTTCTTGTTGGTTGATGTTTGTGGGCTTCAGTCACAGATTAATGCCCAAATACAAAAAAATAAAAATGTTCTTGCCCCACGTTGTTCCAGTTTAGTCATTTTAAATGGTTATAATTTTTTATTGATGAGTCATGATCATCTAATGAAAAACAGAATTTGATATCTTTTGCTCATCACATTTAATCACTTCTGTATTTATCAATTTAATAGGCTGTGTTTTTTTTCCCACTGCAGTAAATAATAAAATTTCTGAAAAATGTTTTTTTTCTCTCTTCTAATTTTCTTTGTTTTTTTCCTCCAGACTATGCGAAGACATCGAAATGAGGTGACAGTTGAATTGAGAAAGGTGAGAAAAGATGCACCATCTGTAAACACACACACACACACACACACACACACACACACACACACACACACACACACACACACACACACACACACACACACACACACACACACACACCAGTGGATCTAGATGTGTTTCTGTCTATAAGTGATGTGAATTTTATTTACTAAGTTTTTAGCTGCTATGTGACGGCTAAAACATTGCAGCGTTTGAAGTAGCATATCCAATCGTTTAAGCTGTTTTCATTGTCCAGGAGGCTGGCATGGGTTTAACATTAAATCCACGGGCATCGCCTTACACACGACACAATACCATGGCAACACAATACCAAGACAACAGTCATGTTTTAAAGTGAAACGATGTTGTTGTATTGTAGGTCAAATGGAGTAACACTGTATCTCTACAGGAGGCGGAGCCTGAGCAGCTCCGGACCTCCGTCTGTGTCTACAGAGTACTTTCAGGCAAAGTGTTGAGTTGTAGGACACCAATGTTGTGGCAGTACTCAAAGTCCGATATCTAATTGCTGTAGTTAGAGTCACAAGATGTAGGAAAATACACTTGAAGCGTTATGATCTGCTTTGGCACGTGTTTCTGAATGTATACGGCGAGTAAAATACACGCCGTGACATCGTCGGTGTAGAAAGCTGGACTGATCAAAGTAGGAGTGATTGTGGTCCATCAGACACACATGAGACATGTGATTGAGGGGGAGTGGGGGGGGGCACTTTCTGTGTAAGTACAGCTTACAAAACATGCTTGTATTTTTAGACCACAGTCACCACACAATGGTCTAAACCTTGTAGGTCTGTGTCAGGCAGTTCCACCAACATCCCATAGATATACGGACACAAAAGGACACACAAAATTGTGATGCCATTTGTAAATCTGTTTGTGGATTTTTGCAAGAAAATTGGATATTTGTTGAAACAGAATTAGTACAATGCAGCGGAGTCAAAGCTATTTCTTTTTTTTACCCAGCATGCATTCAACCCAGTAAGTTGTCGATTGACGTTGCACAGCAACAACAGTTGGACTCGGATAAACGTTAGTTGTCTATTTGCTACAAAAGTGATGGCACTGAAAAGAAAAAGGAATCTCAGTTTCTTAATTTAACATTATTGTTTTTTTAGTGATTGTTGGCCTAAAACGTTAACAAGACACTGCCAACTTAAATGCCAACATTAATTTGGTTGTTTTAACCTACATTAACTGATTAGTATATCCATTGGCAGTATTTTAGTTGCCTGTCTATTACTTCTATACATCACAAAAGACAGGTGTCCTCTTGGTTGCAGGGTATATTCGCTTTCAGTAGATTAAACTAATTAGATCAATGTTAGTTCATGAGATTTCTAAGCATTTGCCATTTTGAGTGATTGCACTGCTGCATCTTTATGCTGAGACATTGTCCAAAGAGATTTGATTCAGTTTGATCTGAACAGACAGATTTTGCTCTCTGCCGTCAGCACCGAACTTCATCAGTGAACGCAAGTCAGCTGGTTTCACTGGTCGGCCTGAACATTACCAGCACACGTGACGTGGTGCTCCTTTAGATCAGGTTTTCATTGGATGTTTAAGACGCTGACGTTTTCTGTCAATGTTTGGATATTTGAAGAAGATACAAGTCAGTTTTGATATTATAATGTTGTTTTTTTTTTTGAGTTCAAAGCGCCAATCAGAAGAAATTGGTTCTCGACTTCAGCATGTGATGTGACACTTCAGAGCTGCTTCACTGACACCCACTTTGAGACGGCCTTTGTGGACACTAACACTGCCTGATTGGATATTTCTTGCCGATGCAAATGCATTTTTTGTTGTTGTTGTTTGAACTGTGTGGGCAAACTCGCTAGGAAACAAATTCTTAAGATAGTAGATACAGTAGTCAAATTATTAAAAGCAGATCCTCGAGAAGCTGCTCGGTAAGGTCCGATTTAGCAGCCAAATGAAATGTTTGTAGTCGTCTGTGTGATCACGGGGATGACTCGAACTGAAGTTGTGGATCTTAAAGGTTTTCTTTCCTACATTTCCAAGTAGTCTCTGTAAGAAGGTGTCACTGACATCAGAGCTTGGCAGGAAATGACCACGATAAGAAATAAAAATGAATATTTAGATGACAGACCGGTTGATAAGCAGAGGCGTAGCTTTGTATAGGGCCGTCTGAACTTCAGAGTAGAAAAAAAAATAAACACGCCTGGAAACCAAATATGAAAAATGCAACTATATACAGAAATAGGCAGCCAAGCGTCAAACAGCGACATGTAGTTGCACTGTAGTATTGTGCTTTCAGAGGTAGTCTGAGAGTAAACAAACAAGTAAAGCAGCACGGCTGTCAGCAGATGTCTGGAGAACACCGGCACCGCCAGGGGTGTTACAACGTCACTGCTGAGGTGGTCTCAAGTCTAGCACATTCCTTTTAGCTGGATCAGAGCAACAAGAGGCCGTGCGCCGGCGGCTGATTAGTCATCAGTGACGCACATCGGCGTGATGCACAGGAATGTAGGGCAAGGGAATCTCCTCCTACCGCTGACTCGCATGCCCTGTAGATTGGTGCTCAGTGAATATGTGCTGGATGGGGTTTGCAGAGTGCGTTGAAGGGTTAATGTTTAGTGTCCTTCAAAAACACCGCGTGTTTGCTTTGCGGATTAGCAGGCAGGCAGCGTTGTGTGGATTAACCGCTTAGAAACGGGATTTCTAACATGTAGGCTGCGCTCCAGAGAGTAAAAGTTTGGGAAAGAGAGGACTTTTTTTTTTGTTTTTTTTTTGAGATAGGCCTAGATTCACTGCTGCTTGGAAGAATCCATGAATGCATTAATGAATACTTTCATCTCCTCGTCTCATTGCTCTTCTGTCTTTTATCCGCTCGTCAGAACAAACGAGACGAACATTTACTGAAGAAGAGAAACGTCCCGCAGGAGGAGAGTCTGGAGGACTCTGATGTCGACTCAGACTTCAAAGGAGTAAGTGTGGGTGTGTGGTGGGTTTGTGCTGGACTGGGAGAGATGTAATGAGATTGAACTATCTGGATAACGGGTCAGGAGGGTTAAAATCGATAAGGCACTGTGTGTTTCTGTATGTACATATACTGTATTAACTCTGTGTTTAAATAATTAAGGATTTTAGTCAAATTGTTGTATTTCTTATAGGCCCCAGAAATCTCAGACTGGGTTGTTAAATAGTTAATTAATGAAAGAAATTCTACTTCAATAGGTTGTTTCATAGCTAGCTTTAAAATGTGTAATGTCTTGCAAGAGACCTTAAAAGCACTGATATTTTGTGAAAACTGGCGAGATATCCTCAAACTGTGGACAAGTTTAGAGTGATTTAAAAGCACACAAATTTGGTCAGATACAAAATTATTAGGAAAAGTTTCTGTCACACAAATTATTAGTATTAAGTTGGCAGCTATAGAAAAGATGGACGAGGCTGGTTGGTTATTTGAAAGTGCCGGTGTTTCTGGGGTCTGAAGAGCGTCTCGATGCAGGACCCTCCAGAGTCTGGCAGTTGTGTATAAAGCTGCATTTTCAGCCAGACGCAACTAAAGCTCATGAAGAGAAACGTTAGCAGTGAGCTCAAGAATGCATGAAAACAAATTTTCAAGCCGTTTTAATCCCCAATGAATGCCATGCTGGACCGAATAGTCCAGGTGGATGGAGGTCGGCGTGGCTGGTGACTGTGACCTGAATAAGGGGTGATGCTCTGGGATGATATTAGGACAGGAGATTGTAGGACCGACCTTTTCCTTCCCCGGTATGAAAAGAAGAGTTCCTTCTGGAATACAATTTTTCATCTAGGGACAATAAAACATCCCATGATGTTCAAAACACCACTGACTTACTGGTTGCCATGGGAATATAATGAAATAATATCATGCTGTGGCCACCGTCGTTCCCTGAAGTGAGCATGCTTAAAAGGAAGCTCTACGAGGGTGGACGTCATACCTCAAACAGCAGCTGTGGGAAGCAACACCGGCATCTTTAAATGAAACTCGGGGAGAAACTATACATGGAACCTAAAGTTCAAAGGATGAGAGGGTTGTTAAAGGGATCGTAAAGAGGGGAACTTCCGGTTTCCAAGTTTAAAGCTAAAAAGCCACCGATCATCTCGACTAATCTGCAGCTGGAAAAGTCTCCATATAGACTTTTCCAGCTCGACTTCTAGATTTACATAAATATCACAGGATTTAAAGGTGTGTAAATCCAAAGGCACAAGTGTATTCATTTTCCAACAGAGATAATTTTTTTTGAATAGATTATTAGTTTGTTATGCTGCAAAAGTATTTCAAACATCCGCAGGTCAATGTCACATCTGCTCCTGTTTTTCAAATTCCCACTTTCAGAAATCCTCTGAGATCCGTCATTGTCTGATTTTTCTGCTGTTGTTGCTGCTTATTACAGCCGTGGTCACAGGCATAGCTGCATCCTTAAATGTGATGGGGATGAAATACAAAATATGAACTATCAATCCTAAATACAAGTAGAAGTAAAACAATTTTCTATACGTATGGAGTGTTTGTCTGCAGCTGGCTTTTTATTTAATATTAAAGATGGACTCTGCGTGACAGATTTTGACGGTGCAAATATTCTTCTCCATTTCTCTTTGTGCAGCAAAATGTTACACTTGATGCCATTTTACAGGTGAGCGTTTACATTATTTGAGCTTTCTATTACGCCCGAGCGTTTTTCACATGCTGTGCTTAACATCCACTGTGGCTTTTTGTCGCTGCAGAACGCTACCAGTGATAATGCAGTTATACAGCTCAGCGCTGTACAGGCAGCCAGGTGAGTGACTGACAGGCGACGTACATGCAGACAGCAGCCGTCTTTGTGTACGAAGTTCTTGAAAAAAATGTTCTGTTTCTTTTTTCTTTTTGTCAGAAAACTGCTCTCGAGTGACAGAAACCCTCCGATCGACGACTTGATAAAGTCTGGGATCCTGCCCATTTTAGTCAAATGCCTGGAAAGAGACGACAAGTAAGTCCTGCTTCCAAATCAGTTTGTGTTATCAGTCTTTTTACGGGAATATTTCAGTGTCTGTTTGGTAAGATTTTTTTTTTTATAGATCTCTGATGCCGCTGCTGGATCAGGTCTTTTGCGGCAACAGAGGCTTTGTGTACATGAGACTGTTTCCCGCTGTGTCCACACGTGAGAGTGTGTGGAGACACGCAGGGCAGCTGGCTGGTCCTCTCAGTGCAGGCCAAGCTAAATATATCAACATTCCTGTCTCTCAAGAGTTCCCCAATTCCCAGGACCTTGTGTTCGCCGAGTGGGAAGAGTGAATAGTCGGGGTGGACTTGTAACTTGTGAGGGAGAAGTTGTAAAGGTTTTGCCATGGCAACACACAACAGACAGCAATCACGTTAACGTGAAATGAAAGCTTACGTTGTACATTTTTGTTATTTTTGAGTTCATGCAGTACAACCAATGTTGCATTCCTCAAGAGGAATACTTGTCTGCTATGTTGGCAGAGCTTTCGTTGGCAGAAGGCCAAGCCGGCGATGCTCGACATGCGGTTTCACAACGAAAATGTACAGCATGAATACTGTTACCACTTCAAATGAAGAAGAACTAACAAAACATCCTCCAAATGAAATGTGTAAACTTATTCAGTCCACGGAGAGCTTCAGCTGCCGGTGACGTCACAACGAGCACCACACCCTGTTGTTTGTTTAACATTACGGATAAATAAGATAGAGCTTTACTAACCAGTAGGGATGATGGTTGGTAGTGAGGGAGACAGACTTGCAACCCTTCGCAAACAATTTCTGAGCATTTGGCTGGTGGGTGGTGTGAGGACCACTTGCGAGTGTGTGATTTCTAATGTTTTATGTTGCATGAAATTATTTCCGAGTATTATTTGGTGACAGTCCCCCATTTTGAGCACAGCTCCAACAGCAGGATATCCAGACCGTGTATCTGGCGTCAGATATGTTATCCGCCACACGCACACACACACGTGAAACTGTCAGTTATTGATCTTTTTTTTTGTAAAGAAACCATTATGGGAAACTGTAGCAACATGCTTCGGATTAAACAGGTTTGAGGTACATTGATCTAAAAAGTCCATTTATTACTGCGAGGCCAAGAACAGACACGAGTAAGAAGTACGAAGATTAAACACAAGAAGCCGCCTCGATAACATGTATTGGCAGCTGGAAATTTAGTAAATGTGCACGCCGATATTTCTCATCATTCAATGTGTCCCGTCTACAGTGTAACATTAAAAACGCCCGTTTCATGCCTGTAACTGTTTTTGTTTTCTTCCAGCCCGTCTCTTCAGTTTGAGGCAGCTTGGGCTCTGACCAACATCGCCTCTGGGACGTCGGCACAGACTCAGGCGGTGGTTAAATCCAGTATGTTGACCCCACAGTCTGTCTTCCTCGCTTCAGTCTGTGTTTATATACTGTCTGCAATCTGCCAAGCAAGCATATTTATGTTTTTTTTCACCCAGTTATTTATTTATTTTTTTTTGGATGAAGGCTTCATTTCAAAATAAGAGTGTTATCTAACAAGAAGAACATGAGCGGACACCACGGTCGGTATTTATACGATAAGCCGGCCGTTATAAAGTACAACTTAATACTAAGGAAAGTCGCTTATCTAAAGCACAACCTAAATTTAAAGTTGTTTGCTTAAAATCCAGGTATGATTTATATTTAACAAATCTACATGGAACAATTCATTCTTACTAGCATCACCATGACGATAATAAAGCTGCGGTCTACCTTTTGATTTTAGGATTTAGCGTGAGACCGAGCTCAACTTCAGCATTGATATTTAAATTTGGAACATTTCATTTCCTAATCATTATAACATTAATTTTGGTGATTTGTTGCAAAAGAAAAGACATTTGTACCTAAAATGAGTTTAATAAGGTTTTCTTATGGTTTAATTAATCTCGATCCTGAATCTTAATTTTGTCCAAGTTCTGGTATTTTATTTAATATATTTATTTTTGTGCTTTTACGTACCCAAAACATCTCTCTAGATTTATATCTCCTCTTCCAGCTTCTCTCTGAAGCTCCACCAAGAACAGGCTGTTATGTGTCTGTGTCTTTAGGCACATTGATATCGGAGATCTTCCGATCTTCTGATTGGCGGGCCTGTTTTCTGAGGGATTCACATCCAGGCCAATCACAGGTTGTCTTTGGTCTTGTACATTGCCACGTCCGTGACAGAGT
The DNA here is from genome assembly GCF_029030835.1 of Brachyistius frenatus. Taxonomy (NCBI): domain Eukaryota; kingdom Metazoa; phylum Chordata; class Actinopteri; family Embiotocidae; genus Brachyistius; species Brachyistius frenatus. Next base: position 796,480 of record NW_027210669.1, on the reverse strand, counting down.
GACTGCTCGGTGTTTTCTTCATCTTAAAACGTCAGACAGTAGGCTGTGCCGAGGGAGCACGTGAGCGTGTGTTTGTGGCATCACAAACGTACAGAAGTGCAAACGGCACAGTGTTGGTTTTTAGCTAAAGGAGCCAAAGGAGCACCAACTGTGTGTGTATAATGGTCATTAGCTGTGACGGAGTCGTGGATGTTTGTTTTAGTCAGCTGGAGCTGCACAAACTGTCACTTTTGGGACAGTGTTTGACTGGTTGATGTTTGTCCAGGTGCGGTGCCCTTGTTCCTGCGACTGCTACACTCTCCTCACCAGAATGTATGTGAACAGGCTGTATGGGCTTTAGGAAACATTATAGGTAAGTATCCCCCTCTGATAGAGGTGTGTGTGGAGTAGCTATCCAGAGTTGTGCTGACCTTTGCCCCCACCTGCGTGCCCAGGTGATGGTCCACAGTGCAGGGATTACGTCATCTCCCTGGGTGTGGTCAAGCCCCTTCTTTCTTTCATCAACCCATCAATCCCCATCACCTTCCTCCGCAATGTTACCTGGGTCATCGTTAACCTCTGCCGCAACAAGGATCCCCCACCGCCTATGGAGACTGTGCAAGAGGTGGGTGGGTGGGTCTGTCTGTCTGTCTGTCTGTCTGTCTGTCTGTCTGTCTGTCTGTCTGTCTGTGTGTGTGTGTGTGTGTGTGTGTGTGTGTGTGTGTGTGTGTGTGTGTGTGTGTGTGTGTGTGTGTGTGTGTGTGTGTGTGTGTGTGTGTGTGTGTGTGTGTGTGTGTGTGTGTGTGTGTGAGAGAGAGTGTGTGCGTGCAGACTTTCATGTGCCAGACAGATGGATGTGTTTCTTTGCAGTTGACTGTGTCACTGCAGGCTGAGTCACAAAGAGCTTTTTCAGCGCGCCAAGTGAGCTTCATCACTCCGGGGAAATTCTCACTACAAAGCTCTTTTTTTTAAATTATTTTTTATTATTTTTGCAACATTTGAAGTCTGGTTTTGATAGCTATTCCTCTTCATGATTTTTTTTTTTTTCCTTCTCGTTTTTTGGTCTGCCCTGTTATACCTTCATCATATCCATCTAATCCTCTGTGTACGTCCAACCCACTCACAACCTACTTTTCTTTCCCTGCAGATTTTGCCCGCCCTCTGTGTGCTAATATATCACACTGATATAAATGTAAGTATCAGACTGACATGTGATCGCCCCTGAAATGAATTAATTAGAAATTCTTATAGATTGTTTCCTTAGTTTGTGCTAAAATTGTTCAAAATTAATCTTAATTGTTGGATGTACTCTCATGAGTTTGTGTGTGTCTGTTTAGATCCTAGTAGACACAGTGTGGGCTCTGTCATATCTGACGGACGGCGGCAACGAGCAGATCCAGATGGTCATCGACTCCGGAGTCGTTCCCTTTCTTGTGCCTCTGCTGAGCCATCAGGAGGTGAAAGTTCAGGTAAGACTTATTCATTGTTCTGTGTCCACAGTGAGGAAGACCACGACTCAAACAGTAAAGTAATTGCAAGTTGTTTGACGTCTCCTTTGTCCATAAACTGCAGACGGCAGCTCTGAGGGCGGTCGGGAACATTGTGACGGGGACGGACGAGCAGACGCAGGTGGTTCTCAACTGTGACGTCCTCTCGCACTTCCCCAACCTGCTCACACACCCTAAAGAAAAGATCAACAAGGTACCACCACCTCAGCCTCCATGTTGTTTTTGTTCTGCAAGTCTGGTGGCTTTGCATGGAAGCAGGCCTCACAAACTGCAGCGTACTTCATGGCGTTTATGAAAGCTATCCGGTTCAATGTCGGGATGGGTAGTATGACACCAGCTGGATTGTTGTTGCCTGTATCAAACTACGTATTCGATTACAGTTGAATTTACAGTTGAATAACTACTAACCTATGTTTAATAATGAGCAGATGTTAACCAAACCGTTTGCAGTGCAGATTACTTGTACATCGTACACTAAAATCAAACCCCATTCAAAGATGTTAACTTTTCCTTTGATGTTTTCATCCTTGTAGTGAGTGTGGATTCATTTAAATCAAAGTACAACCACATATTTCACCTCAGCCTTGAGTGATACAATTTTGTTTAAGAAATACCCACATTAAAGTGATTCAGCTAGATCGATAAATGAAGTGTCGACGACTAGAGTGCCGCTTGTACCAGAGTTTTTTTTGTGCTAAATCCAGAAATGACTCATGTTTTCAGAGATTATTTGTGTGTGGGGAAGCTGTGGTGCTGGTTTTGAGCATTTGTGGTCGGCCTGTTTTGCAGGAAGCAGTCTGGTTCCTGTCCAACATTACAGCTGGGAACCAGCAGCAGGTCCAGGCTGTGATCGATGCGGGGCTGATTCCTATGATCATTCACCAACTGGCTAAGGTTTGTGCACGGTGGAGGAGCAGGAGGAACATGAAGCTTTATATTCTCTACTGCTCCTCGCTATTCATTTTTCCTCCACAGATGGTACCAGACTTACATTTGGAGAAGCATAATGTTGGCATTAATTGCGTGCATTCAGTTGCACTTTTTATGTTTCGTGGCCAGATAATGCCTCTTGAAAAATGAAACGAACACTGAATGTAAACGTTGCCTGGATTTTGTGTGCTCTGGCAGTCTGCTGTTGTTGTACATCTTAGTGACAGCCTGGCTCTCTGCAGGGTGACTTTGGCACTCAGAAGGAGGCAGCATGGGCCATCAGCAACCTCACCATCAGTGGAAGGAAAGACCAGGTGAGCTATTGGGACCAGGGATGTAGAAATGTATTGCTTGTGTTGAAATATGTTTGCTGCCATGAAGGATGTGTATATTTTAAGTAATTTATTTTAAAATAGAACCTCTAATTTAGCATGTCAGACATCTAATATTCCATAACTTCAATATTAAATTTCTACCTCACCATTTCACACTTTTTTAAAGAAGCAGAACTCATCATTAAAGGGTGATGCTACGCAACATTGATTTGTTAAGTTATGAAGGACAGTTCCACATTTGTAACCGTGCGCTTACGTTGTAATCAAGTATGGATGTGGTGTGTATGTGTGGGTTTGTGTAGGTGGAGTTCTTGGTGGAGCAGAACGTCATCCCTCCGTTCTGTAACCTGCTGTCGGTGAAGGACTCCCAGGTGGTGCAAGTTGTCCTGGACGGCCTCAAGAACATCCTCATCATGGCCGGAGACGAAGCCAGCACCATCGCTGAGATCATAGAGGAGTCTGGAGGTCTGTGTTCGTCTGATTAAGGCTGTTGGTTCCTTTACATTAACGCTTCCACGTCCTCTAGTTATTTTGGTGAATCCTCTCATGAATTTAATGTTTTATTCAGAAAATTAGTGCTTGGTGTTGCAGGGTTGTTGGTTTAGAATTTTCCATTTCTTAAATGGCATAGAAGGGCATGTTTAGAGGGCCTTCTTCATTTTTCAGGTTGTATAATTCAACTGTGGAAGTTAATATACTTTGTTTTAAATGATAGTCATTTTTATTAACGATTAATCTGTCAATTATTTTCTTTATTCATCAATTAGCAGTTTGGTTTTTAAAATGGTGAAAAGTTTCAAAAATCTCTTGTTTTGTCCCAATCAACAATTATTAAACATATTTAGTTTTTTTTTTATTTTTATCATGGGGGACTAAAGGAACCAGAAAATATTCACATTATTCAAGCAGGAAGCAGAAAATTTTTACAGTTTTTCATTAAAAAAAGAAAGAAAAAAAGACAAAACAATTAGGTTTTTAAGAAAAAATACTTGCAGATTAATTTCCGGTTTATAAATGATAAATGAAGTAATTGTTGCAGCTCTGGTAATTTACTACAGCTTGTTCATGTTGTCAGTGTTACTAACAGAGGAACTGTTGTTTGTCTTTGTCCTGATGTGTTTTGTTTTTTTTCAGGTTTGGAGAAGATAGAAAATTTGCAGCAGCATGAGAATGAGGACATCTACAAACTAGCCTTTGAGATTATTGATCAGTACTTTTCAGGAGATGATGTAAGTTCGCCACTAGTGATTTTTTTTTTCTCTCCTTTTCACTCATCAACCTACTCTGTGAACTCACAATATCTGTTCTTTTTAGATCGATGAGGATCCGAGCTTGATCCCTGAAACCACTCAAGGAGGAACCTTCAACTTTGATCCCGCTTCCAACATGCAAACGAAGGAGTTTAATTTCTAAAAGCCAGGGATGTTTGGTTCAACCAGTTGCACGGGTACTCTGTAATCACCCCAGACATTCATCCATCTCTCCTCCAATCTGGCAACCTGGTACAGAAGGATTTACTTAGCATCACTTCAACATGGAAACTTCACCACTGAAGGGTTTTGCCCACCCCCACCTCTGCACTGCGGGGTGATTTTTCTTTTTAAATGGTCATCCTTCACCGAACACTGCAACCCTTCACAGGAGTCCTGGTTATTCGACAGGCACCATCACCATCTGGCAACCATGCATCAGGAGGATTGTCAGTACTCTCTGCCAGTGCTTCTAAATATCACCCAAAAATAAAACCAGAAGGAAGGAAAAGCCTTCGTGGCAAGATTTAATTGCCAAATGTCAAGTCTTAACAAAGACAAAAAAAACGCAAGCACATTTTCAGACAAAAACACACACACACACACACACACACACACACACACACACACACACACACACACACACACACACACACACACACACACACACACACACACACACACATATATACACACTTTTTGACACTTAGAATTTGTGTGCATACTTCTGTTAGAAGCCATCACATCACTTAGGGGGAAGAAATACTGCTGTTTTTTTGTGGTTTCTTTTTGTGCTTTCCCTCCCCTGGATTGTCCTCTGGTGTTACTTCACCCATGCGCACGCACACGCACACTCACATACACAAGTGCACACATCGACACACTCAAGTCACACGGATTCCCCGACGGCCAGGCGCACTCAATACCCCTCTCTCTCTCTCTCTCTCTCTCTCTCTCTCTCTCTCTCTCTCTCTCTCTCTCTCTCTCTCTCTCTCACCCAGTTTAAAGAGTTAATCCCAGAGCTAAACCATGATTAACCACGGACCCCCCCTCCCTCCCCACTGCTCTCCCAAGAGAGTCCTTGGGCAGGTGGAGGGGTGAAAGGGCTCCAAGGCAAAAAGAGGACTCCGTGGCGAACTGACTGACGGGAATTCTGACTCAATGACGTCACTTTTTTTAACGTGACCTCTGTTGAATTATCAAACTTAAATGTTAAAAAAGAAAAAAAAAAATCATCAAAAATGTGAAGAAAATGCCATAATTCTTTTTTCTTTTTCGAGACATACTAGACCTGCTAACTGCCTGCTCCTGAGTCAGCAGAGCGACAACGTTTTTGTTTTAGGGGCTGTGAATACCTGTCACGGGGAGGAAGCACCTTTTTGAAGGCGCAGAGACTTAAGAGAAGAGGAACATGTCAGCTGTAGCGTTCATCCCCCCCACAGGACATCCATTTCTGCAGCGTGAGCTCAGTCATGTCCTGTAATCCAGCGAACTGTTTGCTCGGGACTCCCCTGTAATGTGAAACTCGGAAGAGGGGGGGAGGGGGGGTTAACTAAAAAACAAACAAACAAATCGTCCTGAATTGCTCATCTGACCTTAAGGTTATTTTTTTTTGTTTTTTTTTTGTTTTAAATTGTCTCTTCAAACAAATATTAGTTTCACGTTTCTTCTGGTTAAGTCTGTGGAGCTTCCTCACGTCTGTTTTTACGTTTTCTTTTCTTCAGTCTTATGCACACGTCTGAGAGGCATAACGATGTCTGCCTGCAGAAAGGGACCTATACTCGCTGAAGACTAGACTTATAGGAGGAGTACAGGTCCTGATCTTTACAGTTCTTAACTACTTTCAATGAAAAGGTCACATGTCATCACTCAATTTGACTAACTGTACAAAAAAAACCTTGATGTGTATCTCTCCTTGCCGTCTAATGAATATATTTACGTAAAGCCTGTACAAAGCTGCTGCAGCTGACGGTCATTGGATGGACGATAACTGTCAAAGATGGCTGGGGAGGTTTTTTGTTTTTTTTTCCCTTTATTTTTGAAGCAATATTTCTTTATTGTTTTTATTTTGACTTGCATATGTATTGTGATGATATGCTGATAAATTGGAACAGGCTGTTTTTTTTCTGTTTTTTTTCTCTCTCTCTTCGTAGTGGTGACGGGGCTGTTTTGAAATGTACCGTCCCGTGTCCCAGTTGGTGAGCCGGGTTTCGGGTTTAAGGTGTCAAACCTTATTCCCGACCCCCAGCCCTGGTCTCGAAGACTTTTAAGAGCTCCCGGTTGGCTGCTAACTACTTTAGAGGGGGGGGTCAGAGCGGGGGCAGGGTCACACTGGGGTTTTGAATAATGGGTGGGGTTGATACGAGCAGCCCAGGCTTGTTTTTTGGGACTAGCTGTTTATTACTGAACAAAAACTATAGAGAGGGTGTACAGTCATGAACTAGCAGACTAGACCGAGCCACTTTAAAGATTTACAATTTCGTTGCCTTGTATCCGAATTGGATACAAGCTTATGTTTGTTGCAAGATTTTTACTTGCTAATAAAAAGTTGTTTTAAATAAAATAATAGGAGAAAAGCAACAGACAGCGTTTTGGCCTCTGATTGTTTATATCTTTTTATAAATTTTAGATTGAATTCTTCTCTTTAAGGTGGCTCATTGATGCTTTCAACTCTTGTGCATATTAAAGACAAGAATGAGTTGAAAATCATTGTGCCTTTTGTTTTTCATTTCAACTAAAACTTAAGTTTTATTGAATAGAAAAAAAAACTCTTTGAGCAACTGGAGAATCTTTAAATGGGAGATGTGCTACAGTAGGATGTGTCGTCTCCCTGTTGTTGGAGTTTGCCATGGGATTGGTCAATGCTGCTCTCTGCTGTTGAGAGTAACTGCTCCCCTCCGATCTGATTCACTGAACATTGTAACACACCATTTCTCCCACTCATTGCTCCCCTCCCTGAACACCACAAACCATCATTGCCATACTTCAGCCGGGGGGGATTTTTGGATATCTCCTCTCATCTCGCCCTCAGGACATGATCTGTGTTTCTGATCCTAACCAAAATAAACTTGCTGTTTAGCCGTTGGATCCTTCGTGCTTGCAAGTGTTGTGATTCGCACACACAGTAGCTGATTCAAGTTGTATGAGTGTGAGTAGCTTTTAGCAGGGATGGATTTGCAGTGTTTGTGAGGAACCCCCCCTCCCCGAGGTCAGTTTTTTTTTTTTTTTTTAATGTTTTTGAAGAATTGCCTCACTCCCTCTGTAAGAGTAAGAAGTTTGTTCAGCCAGCGTGTCTTATCAAACAGCAATGTGAAGTTCTCTCTGGATCGCCCTTCACATGAAGGATCCGGCAGGCTGTTCACGGATTTCCATTCTTCTCCTCCTGCAGGTGATGATGCTGGAAGTTCTCCGACCAGCCAGATACAGGAGACTCATTTGCTGCACCGGTGACTCCAGGTTGGTGTCTGGCAGCCGGCGCATTTCCCCTGCTCAAAATCCGGCTACAGTGGACACTCAGGAAAGCTCATTGTGTTCTGAAAATGTTCGTTTGCAGTAACTGAAGCGTGTATGTGCGTCGGTGAACACGCTGGCTCGCAGGCACTGATTAACTTTCCCTGCAGATGCTGAATTTGGGATTCCTGTCGAGGGCAAAATAAGATAACAGGCCTCCAAAGTGGAACATTAATCCTGCTCGACTCGGATCCAGATGCCCCAAGTTTATTGTGTCAACTGTTTAGTGGTTATTTTACTGCAATATTGGGGGATGAGGGACCTCCAAAACGAGATGTGAACTGAAATGGTAAAGTCCTTAAAGCAGCTACTGTATTTCACTGTTGCGTCGTAGGCCTGTGTCAAAATCCAGTTTTGATACCCGGACTTTTTCCCTGTTGATTTTTACACTCGCACGGGGCATATTATTAAATACACGCATTCTCAAATAACACCAAAACTGTCACACTGCAAACCTGAGAGAGGACAATTTTTCTTTTTCCAACATTTGAGCTGAGATCTGAAATTATTTCGGGACCCCGGAAATGTCAGCTGACCAAACACCATGTCCACTGTGTAGCTCTTCTGGAGGTTTTGGTTGTTTCACACAAGCTTCCTCTGCAAATGGAGAAGCTCGGTCCGTGACAGCTGAGGAGAATCATAAGTATGCGGTGTGGCAACAGCTACAACAAGAGTTTTCTTTTTTGTTTTCTCAGCTGGTTTCTGCAGCTCTGGGTAAAATTAATAATGTTGGCATGTGATGGATACACTGCTTTAAATAGCAGCTTGTCTGATGTTGTTTTTCCCCACAAACCAATTAGATGCCAACTTATTTCTATTGGTATTTTGTTCACAAGTGGTTCACGTTTCTGCATCCCATTTTTCGATTCTGCTATTCCGGCCTGTGATTGGCAGCCATGACTTGTGATGTCACAAAATCTTGTCTAAAACTTGGGAGCAAATAGAAAACTTTTACTCCTCAGCAGATTAATGTGAAAACAGTCACCTGGGTGTGAAACTCTGCACATTAAAGTAAAAACGTCCAAGTGAAGTAAGAATAAGAAAAAAAAAAAAAAAAAGACATTTTTAGTGAGTCACGGTGGAGTTTAAAAGAAAACCTGTGGTATCTGGTGCAGAGGTTTTGAAAATCGGTATAATTGCTCCTTCCTATGCAGCTTTTATGTGCAAAGTCTCCCGAGCTGGAGTCGATTCTGATCCCCGACTCATCGTTCCAGCCGCAACCGCGTCTGCAATCGATTATTTTGGTCTCGCCGTCACGTGACACGGTTCCGTTCTTCCCCCACTTCCGCAAATAAACGTCAAAAGGTGTCGTGGGGGGAGGGGGGCAGCTTCAGCAGAAAAGTGAAAACACAGACGGGACAGCACCGACGACGACGACCACCCCACGAGCCATGGGTGAAACCGTCGGCTGGGACCGGTAACGACTCCACAAACGGACCAGGCTTTAACGGGTGAGCCTGAACCGGACACGTTAAACGACGCCGTCTTCCCGGCTACATTTGGCTAACTGGGCACGGATCCGTCTAGTAGCGGCTCCGCTCTCACCGTGACGCGCCGAGTCAGCGGGACAGTTTGCCGAATAATGCGTTTTTGTAACAATGGCCGACAATGAACCAGTTAAAAGAGTAGTGTTCAAGGACCCCCCCCCCCCCCCCGCTGTGTCACGTGGGGGGCACCAAGACGTAAACGGACCCGAGTTACCGGTGATGGTCAATGACGTCAGTGACGTCGATGACGTCGTGACAAGTTTCAGCTTCTGTTTGATGTTCAGTAACTTTTATTTGAATCCTTGGCAGACCTATACTATATATACATATATATATGTGTGTATATATATGTGTGTGTGTGTGTATATATATATATATGTGTGTGTATATATACATATATGTGTATATATACATATATATGTGTGTGTATATATATATATGTGTGTGTGTATATATATGTGTGTGTGTGTGTGTGTATATATATATATATATATATGTGTGTGTGTATGAATATACAGTATATATATATATGTGTGTATATATATATATATATATGTGTGTATATATATATGTGTGTGTGTGTGTATATATATATATATATATATGTGTGTATATATATATGTGTGTGTGTATATATATATATATATATGTGTGTGTATATATATGTGTGTGTATATATATATATATGTGTATATATGTGTGTGTGTATTTATTTACGTTCATACCAATGAACAATATTTAGAAAAAGGATTTTTACTCTGGCAGCAGTATCCCTGTGTATTTTCTGAACTATCATTTGAAACATGATTTTTGAGCACAACAATCACAAATCAAAAAGTAGGAGAAATAAAAACAAATATCTGACCTAAGCCCGTGTTAGCTGATAGTAAATATGTAACCCACGGCAACCGGGGTTGCTTCAGGAGTGCTTCTGCATGACATCATCACCACAGCTGAAAATGAGGCCGATTTTTAAAAAAAATTTCTTGATTTAAAATCCACCTCGTGTGAACTTTTAGAAACGTTTACTGTGGCACCAATTGTTTTGATATCAGCTTTTAAGTTCAGGATTTTCACCCACTTAAAACCTTTCTCCGAGGAGCTTTCTACATACCGACCCTAATCTTTTAGAGCTAATATGAAACCTCATGACCCGACTTCTCTCTAATCTCCTCGGTGAGATCACGTGTGGGTTTAGCTTAATTTCTTATTGGGCTAAACATCACAGCGTAGTGTGTGTGTGTGTGTGTGTGTGTGTGTGTGACTTGTGTTTGACCCCTTTGTATTTAAACAAGTCAGTATTTGGAGTCTTGTCCATAAAATACTTTTAAAACTTGTGACAGCATGAAAATATGTCGTTCTTTTTTTCCCCCAGCTCAGATTCTTGTTATTGTAAATATGAATGTTTATATAAGTTGACAAATGTCTTGACTTGTCTGTTTTTTTTTTTTTTTACACCCGCTATTAACAGTGGCAGCACCACTGTCCCCCTGTCCCACCTGGACTGTCCCCCCGTCCCACCCGGACTGTCCCCCCCGTCCCCGCCGTTGGACCGAGGTCTGTCCCCCCCCCGACCGGTCGTCCTCCCCACCGACTCCCAGCGAGCGCATCATGGTGGATGTAACCAAATGGCCCCTTTTCAGCCTGATGGGGCCTCAGGAGCTTTCCTCCATACGGAAAGCATGCGTGTTTGGAACGTCCGCTAACGAGGCCATCTACATTACCGATGATGACGAGGTGAGAGGTCAGGGGTCAGGGGTCAGAGGGAAGAGCAGGGTCGGGTGTTAATCATGCGAGGGGTGACGTAAGGCTTCGAGTGTTGTTTCAAGAACTTCAGTGGTGCATAACTGATCGTTGGAAGACCTGTGGGTTTAGCACGTTTCAGCCGTGTGATCGTATTGTTTATATTACAGAACTCTACTGTGGGTTGTTTTTTTTTGTATTATTGTAGCTCGGTGATGTAGTGGTGAACCAGACCTGCACCTCACATTGGTGGTGTGTTTAAATCCGCATCAACTGAGATTTTATACAGTGAAACAGACAGATTTTTTTTTTTTTTTTTTTTACTTGGACCTGCAGAGACCAAAATTGAACTAAAAGGAAAGAGAATATCGGTCTTATATTTCTTGGGTAGTTAAAAACGGCGGCACAATAAACAACTTTTGTAACGTGAACACGTGTCAACGTGTTTTTAGCTCCTTCAAATGGCCAATAAATCTATTAATGCAATAAACATAAATTATTATGAAAGTAGCCAAGACATAACGTAATAATGTTAGGTGTTTTAATACAACTTTCAATAGTTTTCAATATAGTTGTATATTTTCAGTAATTTATTCATGTGATCTGTTTAGTGAATGACACTTTAAAAAAAAAATTTTTTAAGTATTTTATCAAAGACAATTAGTCTTTTCATTTGCTCGTGTCCCGTCTTTGGGTCCGAGCTGCTGATATTTACCGAGTTGTGTCTAGCTGGTGGCACCAGAGCCACACCTGCAGCTCTTTTATCAGCTCGGCCTGTCCGTGGATGTTTTTGTGTCTGGAAGGTGACCTGTTACCTCCTCAGCTGACTGGTGCGGTCTGGTGTTCAGCCCTCCTTATCGCTGAGCCGCACGTTTTCTCTCTCGTCCCTCCGCATTCAGGTGTTTGTGTTCGGGCTGAACTGCAGTAACTGTCTGGGAACGGGAGACAGCCAGAGCAGCATCGTCCCCAAGAAGCTGGACTTCCTGAGCGGCAGGAAGGTGGTCAGCCTGAGCTACGGCAGCGGACCGCACATCCTGCTGACCACACAGGGTAGCTTCGCGGAACGGGCGCAATCCTCCTTTTTCACAGTTGGATTAAAAGGTGCCGCGGAATGACGGCGGTCTTCTGTGTTTCAGATGGAGAGCTGTTCGCCTGGGGCCACAACGGCTACAGCCAGCTGGGAAACGGGACGACCAACCAAGGAGTAGCTCCGGTGCTCGTGTCTGCCAACCTGCTCAATAAGAAGGTCACGGAGGTGGCCTGTGGCTCGCACCACTCTATGGCCCTGACTGACTCGGGAGAAGTGAGTGTCTCGTGGGCAAAAAAAAAAGACAAGTTACAGTGGTGCTCGAAGGTTTTGAATTTTCTATATCTCTGAATAAATATGATCTTAAACCTCACAAGTCCTAACAGCAGATACAATTTTTAATTTTTTTTTTTTATCTCGTATGACACATCTGTGGCAAAAATGTGTGACTCCTCGATGGTCAGCAGTTAATTTGAAGGTGAACTTGAAGTCCTGCCATAAACTTTCAAGCACCACTTTACTTTTACAGTAAAAGCCTGTTTAAAACCTTTCCAATGCCACAGGTGACTCGGCTTTGGTTGAAGGCGGTGCTTAATCACACAGAGCCTTACAGGAGTCCAATCACAGCGGCAGTTTATACCCCTGAGCTGAAAACTTAGAAAACTAAGCTCAGTCATAAGCAATCTATTGTACTTCAGACTGCTTCACACCCAGTCAATGAGTGAGGTTTAGTTCCAGGTTGGTGAATTTTGTAACACCGAGGACACAACTGGCTGACAAGTCTTTTTTTTTTTTTTTTTTTTTCATGTGTCAAACTTTTCCATTAAGCCGCGCCGTGTTATGAAAAATTGTGATAAACTACAATACATCTTTATTGTCTTCTGGTAGAAATTGTCGAGGACTCTCAGTACAGCTGATCCTCTATAATTATAGCTAGAGCATAATAAAAAATCATCAGTATGAACTACATCCACTCGTGTCCCTCTGTCTAAACACGGCAGCCTCTTAGCTGAAGGAACGTTTGAAGCATAAAACTTCTGCTAAAGAGCCTTAAAAGCTGGAGATTGGAGCAGAAGTGATGTCTGAGAATATTTTCTGACTTTTTTTCTTTTTTTTTTTAAACAATCTGTTCTTATATTAACAGGAGGGAAGGTGATATTTAACTCTCCAAACTCTCCCGTCTTTTCTCCCAGGTGTATGCGTGGGGCTACAACAACTGCGGCCAGGTCGGCTCAGGCTCCACAGCCAACCAGCCCACGCCACGCAGAGTTTCCAGCTGCCTGCAGAACAAGGTGGCCGTCGGTATCGTCTGCGGTCAGACCTCCTCTCTGGCAGTGATGGACAACGGCGAGGTGATTGTTTGACTCCTGCGGGAGCTCGACGAGAACGCGCCCTGCTCGGACCGCCACGACACTCGTGTTTCTCTTTGTGCCCCCGCAGGCGTACGGTTGGGGCTACAACGGGAACGGGCAACTCGGACTCGGAAACAACGGGAACCAGCTCACTCCCTGTCGACTTGCAGCTCTGCAGGGTTTATGTGTGCAACAGGTGTGAGATTACACACTCGAAACACATCACACTTGCGTGAACCCGTCATGAGTACGATGCGTGTAAAACACATGTTTGAATGAATCTGTAGATTTACATTTCTGCCCTGTCAGCTTCGTGTTGTCCAAAATGCGAAAGATTCCAAGTCAAAACATCAGCTAAAATATGTCGGAGACCGAACACCGTACCCGAGTTACCTCTGGCCACCTTGCAACTCTAAATACATCTAGTTGAGTTTGGGTCACTTATTCGTTCGCTGAGTCTGCATTCATCAAGATCGAGACAAAATTACGCTTTTAAGTTTCAAATCACTGACAGATTAGTTTGCGGGTGTTTGACGACACGAGGCGTCACATTCAGCTTCAGGTACATCTTCAAAGGTCACAGCAATTTTTCCACATTTGAGGCGCTCCGACCCGCAAACATGCAGTACACCAACGACCAAAATGAATCTTATTGACATAAACAGACTAATCCATTTATCAACCAAAGCAAAATGACATGTCTTTTTCCATTTAATTCTGTATGAAGCAGACTTGGCTTGGTTTGCTTGTTACAATATTGGGTCCCCTAACGAAAGCTTTCATTTTGTTCTTTCCTCTCCAGATTGTCTCGGGCTACGCTCACTGCCTGGCGCTTACAGACGAGGGGTTGCTTTATTCTTGGGGTGCCAACACGTACGGACAACTGGGCACCGGCAACAGAAGCAACCAGCTGAGTCCAGTTCAGGTCATGTCCGAGAAGGAGAGGTGAGGTAGACCGTCACCGCGCACACACACACACACACACACACACACACACACACACACACACACACACACACACACACACACACACACACACACACACACACACACCATAAACCCTCCTCTTACTGCACCGCCGTCGACTGACTTCTCTCCTCTGGCTTCCCGGACAGGATTGTCGAGGTCGCTGCCTGTCACTCCACGCATACGTCAGCTGCTAAGACCCAGAGCGGGCAGGTGTACATGTGGGGCCAGTGCAGGGGCCAGTCCATCGTGCTGCCTCACCTCACCCACTTCTCCTGCACCGACGACGTCTTCGCATGCTTTGCTACCCCCTCGGTCATGTGGAGGCTTCTTTCAATGGGTAAGACAAGAGGCGCGTGGGTGGCCAAATGATGGCAGGAATTATTTAGTAACAGTTCAAAAATCATCCGGAGCCAGTTTCTGGTTTGTATTTTTTAGGTTTGTTGCGAAGGAGAACGTTACACAACATCAATAAGACAAGTTGTTAAAGCAACTGAGGTTTTTTATCCGTGTTGCCACAGCTTGATATTTGTGGACGTGTGTGTGTGGGCTCGATTTCTCCCTCCAGAGCACGATGACTTCTTGACCGTGGCTCAGTCTCTGAAGAAAGAGTTTGATAACCCAGAGACAGCTGACCTGAAGTTCTGCGTCGATGGCAAATACATCTACGTCCACAAAGCGGTGCTCAAAATCAGGTCAGGATCTCACCTCCCAGTTGCCGGTTTCGTTGATCCGAGGAAGCAACCGGCTTGTTCAGCAGCTGCATCTGCTCTTTGAATCTATTGTTGTGCAGGTGTGAACACTTCAGATCGATGTTCCAGTCCCACTGGAATGAAGACATGAAGGAGGTGATTGAAATCGACCAGTTCTCCTACCCAGTGTACCGCTCCTTCCTGGAGTTCCTCTACACAGACAACGTGGAGTTGCCTCCTGAAGATGCCATCGGTCAGACGCACTCACACACTTCGCTGCCTCGCCTCTGCTCACGTTTCTGTGTGTTTGTGTCATACTAACACTGTTCCCGTGTGTGTGTGTGTGTGTGTGTGTGTGTGTGTGTGTGTGTGTGTGTGTGTGTGTGTGTGTGTGCGTGCGCTCTCTCAGGGCTGCTCGATTTGGCCACGTCGTATTGTGAGAACCGTCTGAAACGTCTGTGTCAACACATCATCAAGAGAGGAATCACGGTTGAAAACGCCTTCTCTCTGCTGTCTGCGGCTGTGCGCTACGATGCCGAGGTCAGTCGACCAGCTATCATCTGTTCGTACGGACGTCAAATAGAAAGCTGAAACGACTATTGTACGGTTGATTGAGGACAAAAAGAGTCTTATGGAATGAGTAAGAAAGAAAAAAACTTTTTATTTTTTTATTAATCAAGTAGTTTGACATTCGGCAAAACAAACGTATTCATTCTCCTGCTAAGAATTGGATGAGATTCATTGCTCTCTCAGGTGTGTTCAGTTAATATGAAGCTACAACCAGCAGTTTGTTAGCTTTTTAGCCAGAAGTAGTGACCTTAATTGAACAGGCTGGGGAGGAAGAATCAAGTCACGTGAAAATCCCCCCCCGGACACAAGCATCTGGGCCGACACCGAGTTCCTCAAAGTGTCTCATTCATTTCCTAGAGAACATTTGACCAAAATGAAGAACATGTGCCTACTTGTGTTTCTTCCCTTTGTCACTCAGGACCTGGAAGACTTCTGCTTCAAGTTCTGTGTGAACCACCTGACCGAGGTGACCCAGACGGCAGCTTTCTGGCAGATCGACGGCAATCTGCTCAAAGATTTCATATGTCGAGCCAGTCGCTGCGGGGCCTTCAAAAACTGACCTTAACCTGAGGAGGATGATGATGATAACCGATGAAGAGGACGCAGCTGGAGTTCCCGGGGTGATTTCTGCGTGGGCGTCATCGCCTCCAGTCGACTGCACAGGCGTTCACTGACAGGTGGGACTCGATAGATTATCACAACCACTGTCAAAAGCTGTAACTCATCTTATTCCAGACTACAATGTACAGAAGATGTAAATAAGGAAATGACAAGCTGACGAAGCAGCGTGATTACAAGGTCGCAGTAGCAGTAACCGTTTCCCACAGTGCCTGAACTACTCATTTACACATATTGTGCATCGAGAGGCATGCCGTTGCTTTACCAAGCTATTTCTGTTGAACTTGAAAGACTCTTGCCCGTTGCGTGATATCACTTTACTTTTTTAATTTTTTTTTATTTTTCTGAAAGTGACCAAGTTGCTTGAAGGGTTTGCACTTGTAGTTTGACTTTTCTCCTCTTCACGAGAGAATCCCTCCGGAGTTTGGACGTGCCATCTGGATTCATGGTTTTCAGGTCGAGGTCCGAGACCCTTTGCACCCGTTGTCTGACCGTTGGCGCCGGTGGCTTCCACAGCTGTAACTCTTCAGGTTTAGGTTGGAAGATGATCCACAGGTAGGAATCTCAGGTGACAAATGAGATCCAGAACAGAGTCAGCTTCAGTCTTAAACGGTGCATCCCATTGGGCAGATTGTGGTATTGTAGGCAGCTCCAGCTCCATAATGTTAAAAACACAAGAATTTTTTTTAGTTTGTCTATTTTTATTACTTTAAAAAAAAAAAAAACCAGTTTGAGGCATGTGGCCTTGTAGAAGCTGGAGTGGCTCTGCATGACGTATCAGCGCTACAGGAAATATAACATTTTACAGAATTAACATTTCTAAAGGTGTTCAGTGACATCTTACCTACTGCTGTGAGGATTTTGAAGAATATATTTGATCATTTCTATGCAGGACAGTCAAAATCATTAACCGTGTCTATTGATACTGAGTATTATGAAGTGCCAGTTACATTTTGTGACCTCTGTAAGCAAATCAATAAAAAGACTGCTTGTTTTCGGTATGCAAATGTTTTTGAGTTTTCAAAGATTGTCATGTCACAAGTTGTTTTTTTTCAACTATTGGGTTTGACAGCTCAATAACATCAGCATAACATCTCTTTTGTGCTTCAGCAGATCTTTAGCACAAATACAGACAAGAGATTATAAAGTGAGTATTTTGTTTCATCGTAAACCAACAGCGTAAGTAACTCCCACTTATTTATTTTTTTTAAACGGTAACCACAGCTTGTTCTCTCTGCCTGGCATCAGTCCTTCAAATCGTTCTCATTATTCCAACATGACTTTCCTGACGCGTTCCAATGTTTCCTTTCTCAGTGCGTTATGGATTTTGTCAGGAATGTTTTCAACCACCAAACGGGCACGGAGCAGCTCGGCAAAATATTCTGCGTTTTCACGCCGCTTTAAAGGAGCAGCGTGCAGGATTTAGTGGCATCTAGTGGTGATGGTGCAGACTGCAACCAAATGAATACTTCTCGCCCTCACCCTCTCGTTTTAAACGTGCAGGAGAAACTGAAGTGGCCGCGGGAACGTGAACCACCCTCCTGAGAGTCGGTGTTCGGTGTGTCCCGTCTGGGCTTCTGTTAAAAACGTGATAGTGCGCCACGGCCCGCTGCGTGGAGCAGGACCTGCTTCCCCGTGTACGTTCTCCGACCCGCACGGAAGGGAAGGCTCTGGTGAGGGTTGCTCAGTTGGTTGCAATCTGCAACCTCACCACTAGATGCCACTAAATCCTACACACAGCTCCTTTAGTGGTGATGAGATCGGTGCCGCTCGCTGTATATTAAATTCAGGATTAGTTATTAAAATTCTAACTTGAAGAAAAAAAAAAAAAAAGTTTATCTGCAAATGAACAGTTTGAATCTAGAAGACTTATACAAAATGTTTTCCTGAAGGAGAAGACTAAACATGATGTCCTCTTTGATCAATAATGTAAACAAAACTGACCGCTGGTCCTTCTGGATACACGTTCCTTATAGAGACTTCACTATAAACTGCATTAATTCAGCTCAGTGCAATTGTGGGACATTAACAAATACATATTTATTTCTATAAAACATCACTACTAAGTTTGAATGGTAAAAAGAACTTCAATCCTAAAAAGTAAACAATTCTTCAATATTTTAGCAACCCAAACATTCATGCAGACATTTTTTTAGGGTTGCGTTATGAAATGTTTAACTCAACTATCTGGATTTTGCATTGCCCCGTCCGACCCCTTCACAGGTATGAAGGCCAATCAATGAAAACAAGTTTCTACAGATTATCGAGTAACGTCCGTGTTTCAGCCGCTCACGGACTCATTTCCTCAGTGCCGAGACGACCTCGTTCATCGCTGCCGCCGCCTTCTGCAGTTCCACTTGTTTTCTTTGTAACTCTGTAATGACAGCGAGTTGTCAATTAGACGATGTAATGATATCAAAAAAATAAACATTAGCGTTGAACCGAGCAGCTCTCGTCCAGCGCTCGCAGGCCGAACACAGAGAGATAAACCAGTTTACCCTGACGAAGAGCTAAATCAGCACCTCCTGGTTTATTAGCAGTTATGGAGAAAATATTTCCATATAAAAAAATAAATAAAAAATGTTTTAGTCCTGACATCGTTTTCATTTTGCTGCACGACTCCACACAGAAGCACAGCACTCAAATCGTTGCTGATACAGTAGCAGCGAAAGGCACTTCGCCAGAGCTTCATCTCATTTATCCAGTTTAAACCGAGAGAAAATGTCTTTATCACCCTTCGCTGAATGCTAAAATCAGCATTACGTGTCATCATGGCAGTTTTATCCCGGTAGACTGAAGTGTAATTGAGCGTCACGGTTTATGTCACCTTCCTGCTGCTTGGCCACAAACTCTGCCAGTTTCCCCGAAGCTGCCATCACAGATAGCGCGAGATCGTATTCTGGGGAAAGAAGATTAAAGCACAAAATAAGGACCGAGACGTCGTCGCGGTAACGGTGTATCTTGCGTCCTCTCTCTCTCTCACCCTCCCGTGTGGCCTGATCTGACTGGATCCTGCTGGAGATGTTGGTCATCCCATTAATGAAGTCGGCGAAGATGGCCTGCGTGCACCCGGCCACGTTGCAGCTTCTCCAGAAGCCGGTCGAGTCCACGTTGGGTTCCGCGTCGGAGGGAAGCGCCGCGGCCGGGGACGGGGACGGGGAGGAGAGAGAGGGCGCGCGGGTGCTTTCGGGCGGAGCCGGGGAGACGGCGGAGGTGGTGCGCGGCGGTGAGCCACTGACTCTGCGCGGCTTCGACTTTTCGACGGAGAGGGAGGGGGCAGCGGAGCTCCGCCGTGGGACGTGGGGCTCGGCGGCGGGTTGACCGAGACGGTTGCCGGGACAACGCTCAGGATCGGACCCTACGAATAGAGACAAATCCACACGTCGTCACCAATACCGGGTTTCCCCCTCACTCAATTTTACGAAGCTCGACCGGCCAATAGGAGTGTGCCGTATTGTATCATTCACAGTATTATGAGCATCATTTATAATATGATTGAGAAAAAAATGTGCCTATCGTGGAAACGGCAAATGTTCTGACTCGTACGTTAAAGCTGTAACTCAACACGCGGCAACAGCAAGCGGGGCTGAACGTGTCTGACTGATACACAGAATCCCAAGTTACCGTTGTGCTTTACAAACTAAAGAACCAAACCCAGAGGAATTTATAGAAATATAAAGCACTTGTTCGTTGCAATTGTCTGTTCCTGAAATTAATAACGTATTTGTCAGTATTTTGTCATGCAAAATATTGTTAGTGCAGAAATACCCTGAAATATCACGACACTATTTCATGGCCTTATATCACATAAGCTTCAATTCAACAGCATGTGCTTGCTTTTTTTTTTCTTCTTCCCACCTCTGTGGAGGAGTTGGCATTAAATGTCCCGACGGGGATCAATTGAAAGTCGGTGAATATATCTGCAAACTCGTGCTTGGACAGTAGGTCACAATGATCGTCTGCTGCCTCTGCACGGCCGTCCAACATCTTTGAGACTGAGGGGAAGTTGCTGAAACTTTGTTTTTCCACTTGCTGGATGTAAAAATGACATGTGAGCAGTGCTGTTAAGGCGCTCGATGGGAAAAAAAAAAAAATAAATGTTGTCTCTTCCTCTTGTTTTGCATCGTGGCTCCCCAAAGTCTCTTTGTCAAGAAGGCTCCGAAAAGTTTCCTTTGTTTTCTGTCTTATTTGCAAGCGATTCCTTTTTTTGGGGGGGGGGGGGGGGGGTGACTGTCACACTGTCTAAAAGCTGCCCTAAGGAAAGCCCTGCAAAAGAGGACAGCGGGGGAGAGGACTGCTGGACACCTCTCTTCGAGGGTGGCATGTATTTGCTCCTTCTTGCGAGAATAAAATGTCCCGATGTGTTTGATTTTTGAACCAAGCCTCTTGAGTCATTTTTCCAACATAATTGGTTCAGGCAAAAGGTCCGGAGAGAGGAGGAGATGTTGGGATCCGGCTCGGAGGACCAATTATGTCGGAAAAATGACTCAAGAGGCTTGGTTCAAAAATCAAACACATCGGGACATTTTATGCCACCCTCGAAGAGAGGTGTCCAGCAGTCCTCTCCTCCGCTGTCCTCTTTTGCAGGGCTTTCCTTAGGGCAGCTTTTAGACAGTGTGACAGTTACCCCCCCCCCCTCGGACACTCTTTTTTTGTATCTGCTTTGGTTGTAGGTCACAAGATAAGGACACCGCCGGCTGGAAAGCCCCTTGAATAACCGCTGTGGACTTTGGTGAAGTGGCGCTGCACGTTTGATCTTTTACCGACCGACACGCTCGCGCCGCAAATCAGACACACGCACTTGTCGTTTACGCTCGTGAAAAAAAACCTCCCGTTTCCCATTCTTCGTGAAAATAGTAGACTTTTCGCTTTTTATTGGCCTGGCTACTGTCCGCGGTCTTTGACAAATCCATTGCGTGCTCGCTAGCCAGCGAATTTATTTATTTTGGCCCTTTCTTCATCTGCGTACTTCTCGGTACTTGCCTCCTTTATCGGACGTCACCAGTCGCAGCTCGTGTTCAGTTTAAAAGTTCGCGTCCAGCTGAGTGCGGTCCAAATGCCCGGATGTGTTCTTGCTCCGCTCATTTCAACGAGGATGCTTGACTTGCGTGTACTCGTGGGGGAGGGAGAGGAGAGAAGGGGAGGGGGGGGGGGGAACCCCAAGTATCCCAGAATGCATTTCGGACCATTTTCAGTGTAAATGGGTGTGGGTGACTTCAACTGTGGGTGACTTCGGTCCGACACTCCCACTCCGTGATCAGCTGGAGGAGAAGGGGGGGGGGGGTCCCAGAGTATTAAGTCTTAATTAAAGACTCATTTTTAGTGTTTGCTGCAGGGTTTGTATTTAGTTGTTTTCACGTCAAAAAAAATAAATAAAATACAAAAAAACCTGCAACTTAAATGAAGAAACCTGGTTTCCAGCCTGTGTTTCAATGAGGAAAATACTGAAAACAACTATCGCCGACTGTTCAGTTGTTTCAGTCAGCGATACTACGACGTACTATACTATAAAACCAGGGTTTACGATCGGTGGTGCTCTGCCGCAGTAAGAGGAAACCTTACCTTCATCTTCTTTCTTGACCATCACTGGTGATGCAGTCTGAGTAAAGACTTCAGTAGTGGTCTCTACCAGTGACTCGGACCCCATGCAGATCTCCACAGGAAGCAGTAGACTCTCCGACTCAGCATCCTGACAAAAAGCCAACACATCTCATACACTGTGTTCTGCTATAGGTGATGATGACAATAGTGAGAAAATACCAATCTGTCTCCCCCATCCCTCCCCCCCCCCAAAAAAAAATAGAACAGAAAATATTTTAAAATCAATTTCAAAACTAAATGAAATATCAGGTAACCTGCTCGTATGTTTATAAAGTAAAACCAAAAGTTGAGAATTTACAGCTGCAGAGGAAAGAGATCTCTGAATAGAGAACAAGTAACATCGGAGAACTCACTGAATGTAGGATTGTTTCGTCTTCATCTTCATTTTCCTCTTCGCTCTCATCCTCCAGCTGATTTCCTGAAAGGAAAAAAGGAGGAGTTTGCAAAAAAAAAAAAGGTGTGTGTGTTGTATCTTAGTTACATACTCTGTATACACAGTGTTGGGACTGCTCACCTGAAGGAG
This sequence comes from Brachyistius frenatus, assembly GCF_029030835.1. Lineage (NCBI taxonomy): Eukaryota > Metazoa > Chordata > Actinopteri > Embiotocidae > Brachyistius > Brachyistius frenatus. The sequence continues at coordinate 774,389 of NW_027210669.1, read as the reverse complement.
ATCCAGCAGGATTCTCAAACTCTCTGAGGGGAGAACATCATCAAAACATGAACCGACGACTCGACTATCATTTGGACGACCAAACAACAGAGAAACTACACAAAACCATCCAATAAAACATAGATTGGTCTATAAATAATCAGGATAATCAATTAAATGTAAAAAAAAATCACGACAAAAAAACAACAACCTACATTTACAATCACATCATTTAAAAAAAAACAAAAACCAAAACAGCGATCATACCTGATTATCTGAGGCAGAGCCGACAGACGAGTGTAGAAAATCAAAGACAAGAAAAAATGTATATCAATTAAACATGTTGAGCCTTTAATACTCATGTTACTGAGTAATAATCAAAGACTTCACCTACTTCATGGTCTTGAAAAGAGTTTGCATTTTCATCTAAATCGGACTCTAAAGGGGCGAATATTTCCATTTCTGTGTTGTATTCATCTTCATCTGCAGGAAAAAAAAAAAAAAGGGGGCATTAACATGCATCAGTACGTTACCTGAAGAGTGCCAAACTCTCAGACTGTAAATTACTTTTTAGGGCCCGAGTACCGAATGGTGCGATAGTGCTATTGTTCTTCAAAGAAATCTTCTTCCCTATTATTCTTCTTCATTAAGCTTAATCGCCTTTTTGGCGGCTTTAAAATGCTAAAAAAAAAAACTGAACTGCGGTGGCGAAAATTGACGTATTTTAGTGGTTTTGCGTGGCCTAATGGCTCACTAGCGCCCCCTAAACTGCAGCCCTGGCACCCAGTTTCACCTACATGCACGAAATTCGGTGGACATGTAGCTCATACCTACATCTAAGAAAAACTCTCTTGGCACGAAGACCTAAATTTAACATGAAAAAAGTCATTTTGTCGTATTTGTTCTATAATTCGGATGTTTTTTTTTTCATTTTTTGAAGTACGCCCCTACGTGCAACATGCGAGGGCCGCATATCACTGCTCGCAGTTAAAACATTTTTTTAATTTATTTTTTTTATAAGGGAGGTCAATCTAACCTGGATTTGAAGAATCATCATCTATTGTGTTGTTGCAGCGTTTATGTTTAGAGGGAGGCTCTTCCTGCCTTTGACAAAGACATCAGACAAACTCACTGTTACTCTTCATCAACAATTTATGGAGAGAAAACAAGTGAAGGGGGTTAGTGAAACAAAAGCAAGGGTGAAAGTGTAAAGAAAAGTAGATGATTGGCAAACCATAAAAACTGTATAGAAATATAACACGAGGTTCGATCTAAGTGTTCGAAGACTCTTATTTTGACACAAGAACGGGCCGCAGTAGAATAATGTGCACGGAGCAGGAAGAAGCAATAACTTTTGTGAGTAAGTATTCCAAATTCCGTCTCTTGATCAACATCATCACCTGAGTTACAGGTGTTTTTGTGACAACTGGCAGGTGCACATTTGTGATTTCACCATGGACCTGAAACAGCACTTTCTAGTGTGAAACAACACAATCGTAGCTCCCCAGCACGCCCACTCACCGGATATGACTACCTGCCACAGCTTATCGTTTCCAAAAATTCAAGCTTATGGTTTTTTATTTTATTACTGTGGAGGAGATCTGCTGCAAATCGGAAATGCTTCTCAAGGTGTTTACAAAACGGGACTTCCAGGGAGCGTTCCAGTCGTGGCAGGAACACTGTGGTCGTTGGAGCGCTGCACAAGGGGACGACTTCAAAAGGTTTATAGTTCATGGTTTATAAAAGGTAGACTCTCTTTCTGATCGCATATTTATTAAACAAAATTTCATTGGAGTTTTAATAAAGGCTGCTAGCTTGAGATTCTACACTAAAGTCTAGAAACATGTCAAAAGAGGTTAGTTTCAAAGAGTAGGCAAGTCCGGCAAATTATAACCCCACACTTACCTGTCAGGGAAACTCAACTGTCTCTGTTTGAAAAGAAAAGGCAGAATGATTAAAATCACAAACGTGGAAGGGTTGTAATTCCAAGTCATTTAAGTGACTATGAACGATGTACCCTGGAAGAGCCAACCCTCGTGCAGCTGGACGAGTTGGAGTCACTGTTGTTTGCAGACGATCCGGCTGCAGTGGAATCACCTGTCAGCAAGAACAACTCTTAATGCGACGACGGGAAAAAGAAGAACTCCGAGACTCTCGGCGCGCAACTCACCATTGGTGGCGTTCTTGTGTGACGAAGGAGCGCGTCTGTCACAATATAGCCTAAAAAAAACAAAAAAAACACGTCCGGCCGTTACAACGTGAAAGAGAAAAATTAAGACTATAAATTCAAAAGGAAAGAAGTTTGGGAAATACTCACCTGCGAGCGGTGTGTGACGAACATTCCAAGCTGGTATTTCCTTCTGCACTCTCGCAGGTGAGGCAGTGGCCCTTCATTGAATCAGTGAATTGAATTGATATCCGTGTTTGATTTTCATAAACACACTAAAGCCTTTCAATGAGTTTTCTGTGACAGAATATCAGAGCCACATAAAGGAAAAAAAAAAAAAAAAATGGAGGAAGGAATATTTATTTTGCATGCTGGCATAAAAAAATATGAATCAGAGGATAAAGATTTTTTTGTAAATTCTTTTTGAATTTTCAGAATAAAGTCTAAATGTTGAGAAATGAGTTTATATATATATCAAGGATAAAGTCAACTCCTCTGGTCTGTCAAATCAAGTTAGGAGAGCGACTGACCGAGTCTGTACAGCTTTTCAGTGTGAAGGTGCAACTGTTTATAAAGCCTGCTCCTTTACGCTTGATCTCGACTATATTCCCAATACATTTTCATTAAAAATAAAAAAAAATCTGCCTCCCTTTTTTTTTTTTTTTTCCCTTAATGGAGCCACAGTTCTCCATCACGGTTTTGAGGACTGCGCCGGTTATTTAAACGTTAAACATTTCGTGTGGTGTGAAAATTGCATTAAAATAACCATCTACTTCAAGAAGATTAATTTGGTGAAAGCTACAGTAACCGTCTATTTTAGGAAAGTCAAGCCTTTTTTTTTTTTTTTTTTTTTTTAAAGTATGTCATTTGAAAAAAGATGTGCCTTAAATTAATATGATAAATGAGTCCATCATTCAAACCTTGGATGGTCCAGCTTCACTGGCCGATTTGGAGGTTCCGGGCTTGGCGAGGGGAGATCCATGTCCATTCGCGGGACCGTCGTTTTCTGGTCATGAATGAAAAAGTTCAACACATAAAAAATATCATGGTGATACGAGGGTAAAAAAAATTCTGAGATTTCCACTCACTTTTAGGCTGCTGGTGCTTTAAGCAGTATAACCTGTTGTATGAAAACACATAACAAATTAACATATTGGAGTGCAGGACCTTTTTTTTTTTAGGATACAGGAGGATTTTTTTGAGACACACATGCCAAAAAAACCAAAACTGGGTTGAACTGACTCGTATTTCCCTTTGTCTTCAACAGTCTTGGCTCCCTCCAGGACTGCACATGGGTAATGGTAGGACTTCTTGCAGCGTTTGACTTCACAACCAGCGGTGGCACCCTTTTTTTTACAGAAGTTACACGTCTAATGAAAACAAATGAATGACACTCAGCTGGGAGACGAGCACACAGTTAAGTCGATTGACATTCTGACCATTTCAGCAATCTTTACCAGTTTTTTTCCTCGTTTCACCTCGTTCAGCACATCCTCCACGGAGAAACCATACAGGTCGTCAAGCTCTGGCGAGTCTTGGCAAAAGATCCCAGAGGAGAATAACTGAAAAGCAAAAACAAAAACACGGGTGAGGAGGACAAAACGGACGATCGAACTAATTCACAGATGCACGTTCAAGTGTTTCACTGTAGGAACTTGTTTTGTCGAGCCAACAATCCAAAACCCGGAGATATTCCATTTATTATACTAGTAGACTAAATAAAAATACAACAAAAAAAAATCTACCACTGAGTGTTGCTGATATTTATGATTTAAAAAATACCAATTAATTATCATTAGCAAAGTCGCTGATTTATCGATTAGTCAATTAACAGAAAATGAATCATCCAATTGTTTCGCCGTTGGTCTCCATTCAAAAGTTTGTCTGATACGGAGCAATGACAAGTTTATTTTTCAACTGTAAAATGTTGCGTTCAGCACATAATATATCTCTTGAATGCCAGTGTGATTATTTCATATATCTTATTTCATTCGGAGAACTTGAGTAGTCATTTGCACAGTGTTTCCCTGGTTTCTGTAGGGCTTAGGTGCTGTGGTAGGAGTGGCCAGTTATCTGACTGTGCATTTTCACATAAATTTGGCAGACTATCATCACACTATTGATTTAAAAATCAGCAACTAACCCTGTAGTGAAGCTACAATGGCTTAAGTGCTGTAAGAAACAGCGAAAGGCTTATAATGGTAGGGAAAACCTTATGCAAAGAATATTTACTGTTGGGTATAGATTCATCTACAACCATTAATCATATCTTTCAAGTACATTTTCAAATAAAATAAGAGATTTCGTTGGCAAAATCGTAAACTGCAAATTCACTGGTCAAATAAATGTAGTGAATTAAAAGTGGACTATTTCTCTATGAAATCTTCTCGAGTATGAAGGCACAAGGCAGTTTATTGTCATTGTAAACAAAATACAAGGTAGATATGAAGTAGTAGAAACCTGAAATACTCCCATGCATGTGGGTTATTCTAAAACCTACTGTAACTATTGGATATTTAAAAGGAACTCGGCTCTGAATAAAAACAAAGTCTCATTCACGCCCAATAGATGTGATCTCTCAACGAGTGCAGGAGCTGCACACTTTGCATTTTTAGTCACAACTACGTTTCATTCGGTTTATTAAATGCGTTGATAAAATGGAGGTACTGTATCTTTGAATTCGTGCTCGGGTCTACTTTCAGAAAAGCTTTAGCGCCAGTCTTTTAACCTATAACGTGGCTTGCAGACTTCAACGTTAGCTCACTATGTGCTTGTTAGAAATAAATGAAAAACAAACATGCAAAAAAACAAAAAAAAACAAAAAAAACGTACTAATATTTACCAAACAGTTCTGGTGAGCTCTGAGTTCATCTTTATCCAGTAAAGCTCCGGTTGTCTCCGTCTCTGTGGACCGACGACAAAGTGCGCAGGACACTTTGAGACCGGGGCTCATTTTTACGGACGAATAAACTTCCGTCTTCAAAAACGTGTTTTGGTTGTGATTGTGTCAAGGTTGTAAACAAGTTATGTAGAGTCACATTACGCTAAATTCGCTGTATTGCTCGTATAAACTTCACCGCCCATTCCTTTGGACGGAGGTTGCCAGGTTCTGCCCGAAATATCCCCCCAATCGAACTCAGCCTTATCCCAAAGGTTAGTTCAGTGTCGGGAGAGAGGAAGAAAAAAAAAACCCACGTGTACTTAAATTTAGAAATCATGTCCTTACAGATCTTCTTTGGATATCATTATCATGTTTTCTTCGATAAAATAATCGGGGTTGTTGTTAATAATTTCTGAAATAGACTACTGAGGATGTCCTGGGATCCACAAGCACAAAACAATCACATTTACTTGCTGTTCCAAAAATATAGTCTGTTTAAAATGATCAGGAAAACGGTTCAGGTATCACTGCATTAAAAATAAACAAATAAGTTGTGTCTGCAGTCCAGACCGGTCACCCAATGAAAACATGTCAGTATTTTGGTACCCGTTCTAATGTTGGTAAATGACCTAAATGCACATTTTGGAGTTTTGTTTTTAATCTAATATCTGTTTTTTTTTTTCTCCTAAAATGATTTTACATATAAATGCTATTCTGATACAGTTCTCATGTGCTTCATTAGGCCTGCTGCTGAGATTGAGATTTTTTGTTTTATAGAGCAAATATTTGCCCATACTGTTTGAGAGATAAAGGCCACCGGAGTACACAATTATCAGAGGAAAGTGTAAAGGAGCGGTTGTTACAAACCTGGCAACCCAGTTGGACAGTTTCACTTTCGTTTCCACTGAAATCCTGTCTGGTGCAGAGACTTCATAGGGTGACTGCAAAATCTGCCCACAGAAATGCGGTAGAGGACTTTAAACAAAGACAGCACGTCACAAGACCTTTAAGTGCAAACGGGTGGTATCAAACCTGCAAAATCAGACACACAAAACAGAGTCAGCGGCTGAATTATCACAAGTTGTTTATGTAAAAAAATTAGACAAGTCACAAAGTAGTGACGTCACCATACTTCATGTACAATATAGCATCTCCATTAACAAACATTTCATGACACAGAAATTAATGAACAATATCTACATTCAGAACATGATCCCTCCACTGGGAATAAGTTAGCGCTATACAGTGATCTCTGATTATTCACAAACATTTTTAAACTGTAGTACTTGGTGAAAACCCACAAAGAGTTTGACGAAGGCTCACATACAAAGTCTGGCCAGCTGGTGGGAGAACAGGTTCCTAATGACAGGCTGGCAAAAGACACGGGAGGGAAGACCACAAGGAAATGAAACGATGGCCGAGTATACTGTATGTGGGTGTTTCTTACAAATAAATAAACCTGTGAAGGGGAAGAAGCAGAGGCGACCCTCAGGAAACATTCAATCGAGCTAAACGAGCCGTCAATCCCATCCCCTCTTTATTTACAGTAACGGTTGAAATATAAACAAATAAACTCCTGCGCGAGTTAGTGCAGACGAAGACAAAAGAAAACTATTGTTCACATATGATCACTCATCTTTCCTTGCTTTTAATGTGAAAGTAAATAGATGCATCAACCGAGATCAGTCCTGCTGGTCTATTCATACATCCATTACATTGTAATCGCGCGTGTTGTCCATCTTCATAAAAATAAACAGACAAGTTTGTGACAAGAGGAAGATCACTTTACCGTCGGGTGAAATGACTCTATGCAACGTGTACATCTGTTGTGCATCTTCACTGATCCATGGCACCACAGTGTCAACTCTTTAACATGTGCCATATCCTCGACGTGCGGTGCATGTGCATGAGAAAAGTAATGAAAAAATACAGCTCTCTGTGGAAAACTGACAGAAGTTCTATGATGTTGGCAATACAGCACAGACAGCCACAGGATGCTAGCATTCAGGAGGGCAGCGTGATGACAGAGAAAGTGCCGAGTTCAGGGTTTGACGTCAGAGAAGTTTGTGTAGGTCTCACTGCAGCTGGAGGATGTGCTGAGGTTTCCAGAGCCGCTGCCCTCTGACGGAAACACACACATCAGAGATTATTTTCAGATGTAACAAATGACGCATGGATGTCTGAGACACTTAACTTGGGATTGTTTGTTTGACTACCGGAGCTGGTGAGAGACTGGCAAGACTTGGACTTTTCCATGAGGGTGATCAGATTAGCAGCAGCGATCCAGCCTTCCTTCGACGTGTTCAGGTTACGCACAAACCTGGACACAAAAATACCGTTAGGAGTATAAAGTAAATATAATATGTTGTTAATTTTCCACAGATAAGGTCGTGTCCTCACCACTGTCCGTCGTCCCCCTCCTTGACCAGCCGCACCGTGTCTCCGCTCTTCACCGAGAGCTCTTGAGCGCCGCCCTTCTCGTAGTCCACCATCACCGTGTACTTCCCAGCACACTGCTCAGAGTCAAGATAAGAGGAAAACACAGTGAAAGTAGAAAATCACGAGTGACCGTAACAAATGAGAACAATTCTGTGCCACGAATGAACAAGCAATTCAAGACCTGTCTCAAGATGCACTTATGAATACTGCAATAATAATAATAATGGTTCAAATTATGCTTTTTTTTTAAGCGGAAAAGTCCAGATAGACTCACCGTACACTGCTGTGAGTATTTACTGGCACTAAACAGCACACAGTTAGTGACGAACTGTTGGTCATAACTTAGCTTTTAGCAGCTAAACGGGCAAATACCTTACCGAAGAGCTTATCAGAGCTAAACTCTAAATTGCTTTCTTAACCAAGTTAAAATTCCTGTGTACATTTGGTGATGAAGCATAGAGTGACAAGAAAACAGAAATGAATAACCATTTATAAGAACGTACAGGATGAAAAAGTTTAGTAATAATATATGCTACATAATGCACAGTCTTGGCAGGACAGTTGGACCCATAGGGGTTCACTGGTAGTTGTACGAGTGATGCATTAGCGGTTTAAAAATCTACAGAAATGCACAGAAGGGACCGTGGAAAGAAATACATATGAATTTAAATATAGAAGGAGTTATGTCAAAATGGCTGCTACTCATTCCATTTACAGTGACTTCAACAGACCTTTTGCGTCACATGATTAAAAATTAAACCCACAATGCGACAACAAGGCTGACATCCGTTTGTCACACAGCGACTCACCAGCTTCTTGACGTTCTCTTCCTCTGGATCAGAGTTAAGAGGATCCTCAGCACTGGAATAGCCGTCTTGCTCCCCTGAGGCGTCCAGTGAGAGGGAGGCCTTGTTCCAGCCTGAAGAGAAGAGGCAAACACAGGTGTTTAGTTGACGGCAGCATTCAGCTTCAGTCAAACATGTGCGTGACCTGAAGTGAGAGGAAGAACCACAACAAGTTCCATGTGATGAAAGAAAGGAAAAACGTCTAAACCCAGGAATCCCAGCGTGACACGATCAGTTCAACGACTGCTACAGGAAAGAAGATTGTGCACTCTGGCATGCAACTTCATATTTGAAACTCACAAACAAAAGGTGTAAAGTGGCAGGCAACCATTACTCCGTGTCAGTGAGTATTTCTAGGATTTCCTCTAAGCTTGAAAGGAATGTGGAAACACGCAAAGTAAAAACGGAGAGTGGTGAAATGGCCCAACAGCCAGCCAGTGAGCGAGCTTGTGCCAGTATACCTCTCCACTTTGTCTGAATGAGACTAGAGGTGCTGAACCACCTGGCCCTGCTCAGGTGGAGCGGAGGAGGACCTGCATCTGTGGAAACACAGCTAGTCACACACCCTGCAGCAGCCACAGCCAATCAAACTGATCAATGTTGAAGACCCTGGCTGTACTTTAGCATTACGGACCATCGGCCAACCGGACAGGGAGAGTGTGCGGTCGTTGCCGAGCAGAGTAACTAACCTTTGAAGCCGAACGGCGTGGGATCACTCTGGCGTTTCGTCTTGTGATCTGGGCTTGTGGGAGATCCTACCATCGAGCAAGAACGGGAGAGATGAGGGTAGTGGTTAAGACAAGAAAAGACATCACCAATAAAAATATGAACATTTAAAAGGCCAATTTTGATGAGAAATGTACAAAGGTTACAATGGAAAACACCAGATTTTCAACGCCGACTAAAATGACAGATTCACAGTAAACAAACAGAAAGGTTGAGGAAAGATGACTAATACAGAGGTAGACACCTATTAGTAATAACGAGGGCACACAAAACAGCTCAGTGTCGTGATGTTTTTTTTTTTTTGAATGAAAGGGAAACCAACACAACATTTCACAGAAGACATTTTAAAAAAGCTCAGGTGTAAATAATCAAATGAATCAAGGCTGCTTCAGTTCCGGGGTCTGTCATGACCTGTGCATCTGTGCTTTTCCTAACAAGTCAAAATGTCTGCTGTGAAAAAGGCTTTTCTCTGGATTGAATAAAACTGGGGTCTAGAGCTGCGTGATACCTGGTGATATGAAGGCTGTCATGGGTAATGTACAACTTTTGTCATCTGTAGTTGAGGACTCTGTGGAATGAAGCATGTCTTTAAAATAGCATGTCTTTAAAAAATAGTATATATTTATTGTTTCTGTAGTCATTTTGTCCTCCAGAGATTTAGATTGAGGAATACTTCAACATTTTTGGAAATAGCTTAGTCACCTTCTTGTCTAGACTTAAATGAAAAGACAGAACTCTGCCAAAAGCCACTTAGCTTAATTTATCTGGGCACAGGATTGGAAATGGGTAAACAATTAGCTTTGTTCAGACCAAAAGTGACAAATCTAAAGCTGGATAGCAAACACGTAATATTTGGTTTGTTTAATCCGTGCAAAAGCTAAAGTGGATTCACAGGAAGTTATGAGTCAAAAGCAGCAACTTTCTCAAGTTGTTGTTGACACCACACAGACATGAAACTTCATCAAACTCGTGGCAATAAAAGGAATACTCATACTCAATTCTTAAAATTTCACTAAATGGAAATAAGACTTTTTCATTTCACAATGATATGACTCACTGGATATAAAATTAACAATGGCCTCCAGTTACCTTTCTGAGCTTTGAGGTTACTGAAGCCCTGTAAAGTAAAACGCTTTTTAGCCACAGCAGCTCTGTCTGAGGTCGGGCTTGTCACAGCCTCATCTGACCCAGAGGAAAAGAGAGAAGACGGGACAGACAGACAAAAAAGAAGGAAGGAAGATGGTAAATTAGACAGGGATTAAGGGAGATTGACAGAGGGAAAAAGTTATTTGATTCATTGGACAATAAGAAATGAAAACAGGGGTCATTACAGGAGGGGAAAGCAGAGACGTACTGTAATATATAATTTGTACACTACATGCACTACAAATTTTAAAGGCAGATTTGTCGAAAAACAAGACTTATATCTTTCTAACTCTATCTCTCCTGATTAACCTTTTCCTGTGGGCTTTGGTGAAGAGGAGGAATTGACATCGGGGCTGCAGGGCTCAGTTTTCTTCTCCTCTCCCCTTTTAAAGCTCTTCTGACCGGTCTTGAATGGGCTGTAGTTGGACAAAAGGGAGAACACAAGCAGCTTCAACAACCTCTGAAAGAAGTGGACCTGATTATCCACAGTTCAAAAGTTAAAAAAAAAAAAGAAAAAAAGGCCACCACAGATCAAACTGTTCATTAAAATTGTGAGAAAGAATAAACTGGACGGAGAACAAAGACTTACCTGAGGCTTACTGTTCCACTGGGCACAGGTGGAAACGGGAAAACCTGGTCTGGTGCCCTCTGCTGGCTGGCTTCTGAAACACACAGTGTTTTAGCTTCTGGTAAAAAATGGATCATTCTAAATTAATTCAATTTGTAAATGGGTTTTACATTGCATTAATGTACCTCTGCATGCCTCTAACTGGGTCGTCAGAACCTTCCTGATTTCTTTCACCCAAGTGGTTTTTACTTCAGCTGTTGGTGCCTGAAATGCAACAATGAAATATATTCAAGAGCGCTGTAAAAACTGTAAATTGTTTATCACCTGAACCAGTAGGCAAACATTCACCTGCACAGCAAGTCGCTCACATGCACCTCCATGTATTTATTTACCTGGACAATGTAGACCTCCTCTCTGGAATTGCACCAGACTTCAAACTTTTTGTTGTCTCCCTTTGCATTCTCAGTAATGCCCACAGCACTCATCTGTTCAATAAATGGTGGAGGAAAATATAAACCTTCATCGCTTAATAAATAAAAACAAAGACATGAGAGACAAATGCAACATTGCAGCAACAGTAGAGGCGCTCACACTCAGAGACTGTTTGAAGCTGTATGACGGCGCTTTCTCGTAGCCCTCCCCGTTCTCCTCCCTCCTCTTGCAGAAGAGCAGGGCCTTCTCGTGAAGGAACAGGTGTCTTTGCATGGGCTTGAAACGTGCCAGATCCTTAACCTTGGCGTGACCTTTCTTGTGCTCTGTCCACACGCTGAATGACCCCTGCATCAGCAGCTTACCCAGCTCACTCAGATTACCCTGAAAGAGGAAAGAGTTAGAGGGAAAGATGCAGAACCTGGAATCAATCAAATTTCACAGTTTAAACATTTGTTGTCTTTGGTCAATTTTCATTTGAATATGGATTTATATAATTTGCAAATCCTCACATTCATTTTTATTTACATCTTACACAGCATCCCAACGTTTTTGGAAATACGTTTCTCCTTCCATCTTACTGTAATAACATTCCCTCTCTGTTTTTGTTGGAATTTTTCCCAATAACAATCCAAACATTAATTTCATGTCATCGCAAATCCGTGCAGCTTTTAAACAATATCATATTCAAATACTAGCCTCGGCATGAGTCCGTCTCAAGCATCTATTGTGTGATTAATAAGCCTTGGGCCTGTTTAATGTCTCACCTCATATCCCGTGATGGCAATGAGGTGCATGGAGTCATTAACAGCCTTGAGGATGCCTAATATGGAGGTCAACGCCTCCTGCAGGTCATCAGTCCCCTCACAGCCCTTACTGTACTTCAACATTTCCTGCAGTCAGAAAACGAGCCATAAACCAGCAGCTCATAGCAACAACAGGAAAACAGAAACCATTTTGAAAAGACCAGATGATCTGTGGCTAACAGACAGTATGATACCTTCAGTAGCAGCTGATATTTGGTAATCCTCTGAACTGGCTTCAGCAGATACGAATCTAACCCCAGTTTATGCTCCAGATTTTTCTGGCACTCCTGAAGCATAAAAATAATAATTATGTTAAATAAAACATGAATTCAAAAGCTGTGCTGAGGATTTGTTCACTTGAAAGAAGGTTTGTTCACCTGGAAGAAAGCACAATCAGAGCACTGTCTCCACAGGCTCTCGGAGCGAGGCTTGTTGTGACAGTACTTCTCATAAATCTGCAGGTCTGTCATCTGAGAAAGGCAGTCAAAATAATCTGCAATTAAGAAACTTCTTCCTCAGTACAGTTAGATTTATCTTTATATACGCATCTCATAAATCACTCACCCTCTCTAGAAAACATCTTCCAACCAGCTCTGGGCAGTCTGTGTACTGCTCCAACTCCCTCAGAAAAGTTCTGGTAGAAAACAAATTCATTAAAAAAAACAAGTAGAGAAAGAATATGAGAAGAGGTTGATTAAAATGGACTTAATTTGCCAACAAAATGTCAAGTCACAGTGCAGGTATCATCAGTGACAGCCAGATGGCGCTGTGTTACCTTTTGTGGAAGTGGTAAATTTCTGGCATGTTGCCAAACAGAACCTCCTTTTTGTTCTGCAAAGGTGCAGGAATGAGGTGAGACATTGCTGGATTGTCCATTTCAGAGGCGTATCCCTACAACACACAAAACCAAAACCTTACATTTCATGCAAAAGTAAAAGACAGAGGACTGAATGAACACTTTTGGAGTGAATAAACACACCTGCATCACACAGAGCAGCTCCTCCACATAGGCTCTCTCAGTGTCCAGCAGCTCGTTCATGACGTGCCTGCAGGCAGACAGAAGAAAGTGGAGACAGACACAAAAGCAAAATGAGATCAAAAGAAGCGTTCAGTGTACTCGGGAAAGAAAGATGCACAGCGCTATAGATAATAAGATAACTGGTTTTCACACAACCCATCTGCTGCGTCTAATTTGATTAAAGATGAAAGAGTTACGGCTGATCCCTCACCGCCTGAGCACTGCCAGGTTCTCCTCCTCCTCGGACAGAGAGGCATGTCGGCTGTTACTGTCTCCGTTCTGCAGTTGGCCATTTTCCTGGGAAAGAAAAAACCCCACCTCAGATCACTGTGATAAGCAACAGACAATAAAACTTCAGAGAACAACTGGACGACACTCACTTTTTCACAGTTGTTTCTGGAGCCGGTCTGTGAGCCGTTTTTCTCCTGCTGTGCTCTGTGTGCTATGAATGAGGAAAGACGCTCATCATTTTTAAGTTATTCAAAATGTAAAGGAGGACCATTTCAACCTGTTGCATCCATCTGCTGACATCAGTAGGACGAAACCATCTGTGGGCATTTTAGCTGGTCCTCATTCAAACATAATATCTGAGGCACCACAATAAGAAGAAACATGTGCCACTAGAAACTGAATTTGAACTCTTTATATTGTAAGTTGCTTTCAAGTCATGCACAGAATAAAGCATTTCGAGATAAAAGCCTTACATTTTTTTTTTTACACATACAAGGTCCATGTGTGGCTGCGTGAGGACTGACCTGGTGAGCTGAGAGGGGATTTGATGAAGGCTTCAGGTCTCGGGGCTACAGTCTGCACAGGCCGGGTTTGTTTGGCTGCTAGCTTCTTCAGGCTGACCCTCCTCTTGTCAAACATTTCCTGCATGGACATCTGCTTCTGGAAAACTTTCTCCACTTGGTCCTGACACAAAGGAAGCCATCAGAGAAGTGTCATCAACATTTGATGCTTTTTAAGTACATTTGTTCTAATTAAATGTGTTGTTTCTAGTATAATATCACAGTAATTTGACACCTACTGACACTCAACAGATGTTCACGATAATTGTTTTTTTTTTTGTTTACTAACTGCATCCAGTTGTTTCACTCCCTTTGAGAGTGACAGAGTGATGTTTAAACACGTTTTCTTCTCACATGCTGGTCCTCTCACCCTGAACTGCTGGTTCAACACTGCATCGTACTCTGCCCAGATGATGTCGAGGTCTGTCAGCTGACTCTGGCTTGCGTTGTCCAGGTAACGCTCCAGCTCCTGCAGGGCCAACTCCGCCCCTTCGTGTGATTGACACTTGTCTACTGGCTGAGATGCTAGTAGGTATATACCATCATCAACCCATTTCGATGCCTGAAAAGGAGAGCAGAGGAGCAAGAATGTTAAAAAAAACAACAACAACAAAAAAACACAACAACAAGAAAAAACAACTACTACATCCGTGTGTTGTCTTCTCACCTTCTCCAGCCGCTGGTGCAGCTCAATGGCTTTGAGGAGGTGGTCCTTCTTGGCCCTCAGACTGCTGCTCACATTCTCACCGATTGCTCTGAGCTCGCTGCATTTGGGACGAATGGAGTCCTCAGCATAGTGAGAGTTCTGGATCAGTTCATCCCCCTCACGAGACAAGGCCAAGGCTCGGTCCAGAACCTCCTGTGGACCAATGTGCAGCGAGAGTTCTGATTTTTCACAGGTCTTCCAAACTATTCATCTGGATCATTTTATATTCTGAAACCTGATTTTTAAACATATTACATGAAGTTTTCTTATGTTGGTTGTGATTTTTCTAGCCAGAACGTATGCAATACAAACTGTAACGGCTTATTTTCTAATGGATCACTGTGGTCGATTTAATCTCACTGATTACACGACATCACAAACATATTAATCTTTTGAAGCAGATTAAAATTCATATTATTATGATGAAAATTACATTTGTTATATTATCATCTGCTAAAAAAAAAGTCAAACTGTCAGTATTTTCTGAGTGATATTGACAGCACATGTCCATTACAGTGATCGGAATTGAGAAAACCACAAAGCCCCATTTTGAAGATATTATATGGTTCGACAAAGCTACAATGGCGAAGGGTCGGGTGTGACTTACACAGACTCTCTCCTCATAGCTGGTGAGTTCACAGAAGATATGGTCAGCGTGGGCTGGGCTGATCCCAACCTCAGAGAAGGTTGCCAGTTTCTCAGACACCTGATCCAGCAGAGCCCTCACCTGCAGCAAAAACACCGCAGTCAGTTTTTCAACTTTAAAAAGAGTCAAGTTGACAGAGGAGTGAACAGACTCCAGCTCACCTCTCTGTAGTTATGCTCAAAGTGCCGCAGTTGGAGACACTGCTCCAATTTGGTGTGATGCCTCACCCAGAACTCATCGAAAGCCCTTTCTGTCTCGTCCAGCTGAGACAGCAGTCTGTCAGGGGAAGAGAGAAAGACACGGAGACAGAAAGAGATGTGAGGTGGACTGTTAAAAAAAAAAAAAAAAAAATACATGAAGCTGAGAAATGAATCAAGTCAAAACTGCAGAGGGAGATGCTGACTGGCATTTGAATCTCCTTGTTTTCCTGTGTTTGTATGTGTGCCTGTTGTGCAGGGCTAATTCTTGTTGAAATGATAATCAGAGCTTATCAGGGCTGCCTTGACAACTATTATTCCTAATGTAGAGATGGGGGATGACAAAGCCATGACAAAAAAATAACTGACATAAAAACAAAAAAAAAAAACACCTACTGGCTTTACTCTTTGGTACATCAACAATGGGAGGCTGTGAAATTCATTTATATGACAATGGTGGCACTAACATTTTTTGCTTTTTGCTCAATAAATAGTTCAAATGATTAACAATTATGAAATAAAACAGTCAATTCCAACAAATACAAATTTAGGACCATTTTCTTTGGACTTTATACTTGAATAATTCACTCATCTCTGAAAAAGCCTGCTTTGTATTCGGTCTCTGAAGTTGTAGTTTTGACACCTTATTATTCAGTGTTAACAGTTACCCTGACAAAGGGTTTATATTTAATGATTTCTGCTCCTGTATAATAGCTGAAACCTGAATTTTTTTGTGTTAAATGATGAAACTAGAAAGGTAAAGCATTTGAATTCACATCACTTTTACCAGTCTAGTTTCTTTATCTATATGAAGATAAATCCATTCATAATCTATGCACGTTTTGTCCTTTACAGGGTCACGGGGGGGGTGGAGGGGGTGGAGACAATCCTAGCTGACTTTGGGTGAAGGCCAATTTAGAATCACAAATTAATCTAACATGTTTGTCTTTGTAAGGTGGGAGGAAGCTGGACAACATGGAGAAAACCCTCACAGGAAAAAGGAGAACATGTAAACTCTTGATTCCAACTCATGGTTCCAACCTTTGCACTGTAGCCAGGTTCTCCAGTTCATCCTGGTTCATGTTGTGGTCGGCGTCTCGCACTACGGGCTCATTGATGCTCTCCAGCAGCCTGCTGCCCTGACCCAGAGCCACCAGTATGTCCTCCTATAGATATACAGAGACAGATAGGACAACATGTAGAATCCAAATAGACAACTTATATGCTGTATAAAGACGTATACAAAGAAATAAAGGTAGAATGCCGGTGTATGTAACTGGGGTTACCTTCATTTTGTCTTTCTTGTTGGTGTGTGTGCTCAGCAGGATGGTTGTGGCCTGGATTTCATTTGGGAGTTCAGTTTCTGCCAGCTCGGTCCCAAATGACTGCAGGGTCTGAGCAGTTTTCTTTACCATCAACGCAAAACCTTCAATAGCCTGCATGCAAAACAAAGATTTCCAGCATGCTTGATGAGAAACAAGAAAGTGACACATTTGCAGCTGCTCCATTCTTTAGATTCAGCTGATGCTGATACAGTGTACCATGTAATACCCTACTCTGCCCAGTACTTTGTGTTGCAACATTTTTATGGAGGGTTTCAAGTAGCAATAGAGACATAGAAGACGTTTAAACAAGGTAATCACTATTAAATACGCCCCTTCCACGTAACAATTCTGTCTCCTTTTTATTTTCATCGGATTCATTTTTGGTATAATTTACGCACACTCATTTAATGTCTGTAAGTATTAATTTGTCTTATTTATAAGGTAACTAGTGGCCGTTTGGAAAAGTGTCATGGTGAGTAAAAGGTATTGTGTACATACAGTGCGGTGTGAGATCCACTTCTCATGGCAGTAATCCTGCGTTCCCCCCAGTTCGTGGGTCAGCTGGGTGCGGTCGATATAGGAGTGCAGCTCAGTTATAGAGCTCAGCATGATCACCTGAGAGACAAACATACTATTACATACATATATTTACTGTCTTCCTCTAGAAATCACATTTCTTCAAAATGTTTTTGTTTGTTGACCTCGTTACCAGCGGCCTGAACTCAGAGCCACAGAGGGCGGAGCATAAGTCACTTATGAAAATACAGTGTTTCTACGCACCGGGACCTTCATCTTGAATTCATCCTTGTTGAACTTGAAGAGGATGTCGGAGAGCGTGCGCTGCAGGAGGGTGGTGGGCCTCAGAACCAGAACCAGCTGGAGGTTCCCTGGGAAGGAGCCCTAAAATCAGAAATGAGGCGCAGACCGTCACTTACATAAGAGAGCAGACAGGATCCTCCTCCACCCCGAGTCAATTATACATCACCGCTCAGCAGGACATGTTCTGTCTGCTGACAGCCTGCATTATTCTTTCCTTTTGTATCTCCTTTTATCTCCCATGTGAAAAATCTTACTCAAACACATACAAGCATGTGAAGAAGCTTGTGGAGCACGAGAGAAAGAGGGGGGGTTGGTGGGCACCATTGTGACAGGGACATTAATCTTGATGTCCCTGAGATGCCTCTGCATCAATAATGGGGGAGAAGGAATCTGCATACATGTGTGCAAGCACATGAATTCAGGTTCTGTCTTTACACATTTACTAATTTCTGCCAGCTCTTTACACACGACATCTAGTTGACATCTTTACATGTAATTCCTCCTTCAGATCTTCCCTTTATTTTCCTGATTTAATGGGCATTTCCTGTTCGACTCAGGGCTACGTGATATACAGACTGTAAAACCATTTCAGAGAAACTTATAATTTATCAGTTTGTGCCATATATATTATGAATAAAAATGACTTGACCATTTTTTTTGTACATGAAAAGGAAGAACAAACTCTGGAAGCACATCTCGCTCAGAGCATCCACATGCATCCTCTTCATATCCATCACATATTCAGCTCAGCCAACAGAGAGAATAAAATGCCAATTAAAATGTCATGATTGACACCCATTGACAGACTGCGGACTGCTGTGAAAGCAGTCGGGTGATGGTCGAGGGTAGACACTGATCTCTCCTCCTGAGGAAATACTATTGTTAATACAGCTTTAATTAGCTAATGACCTAAATGGACGGTTCGCCTGATTGGTCGTCGTCCCCGAGTGAGTTGGGGAATGCTGGTCTAAGCAGAAGAGACAGTGGGTACATTGTTAATAAAAATCTCTTGGGAAAGGAGCTGCTAATGGAATTAATAAATCAAATCAGTGTTTGTCCTCGCTGACCTGCTGGAAGAAGGGAGATAACTGTTTCGAGGGGCTAAACAATCCACAATCTGTGGAACATGCACGTTTTTTTTTAAGCATGCGAGTAGTAGATGGTACTATTCAACAAAGACAGAGCTATTATTGTGTGTGTCTTTATGATTAATGGATATGTCAACGTTGTGTAGCGAAGTCAGAAACAGACCTTTTAAAAAATAAGTCTGGCTAGATTCGATATTTTTTTTACCATCACCAAATCCAAAGGAAAAAAAAAATAATCCAAATTAATATCTGATCCTAATTGATCTTATCCAAAGACAACAATGAAGCAGTGAACATGGGCACTGTAGTTTCTTTTGTACAAGTTTCTGCTGTTGTAAATCCTCACTAATGCATCAGATATACAGCTGAAATAGTCCAACTGATGCACATTTTATTCCTGCTTGAGCAATGCACGGAAATAAAACAACAACTAAAACTACAGCATCCAGCTTTTTTTACAACATTTTGCCTTTTTTAAAAGATGAAACTGTTTTAATGACTAAACTAAATATTGACATCTTCTGTAGGAATTAACAGGCTTATGGGCTAAGAGCTACGGAGTTATGTTTTTTGTCTTTCTAGGGGTTTTAATACCTCCAGTGTTACTCTTTTATAATGTGGCTTCTAACCATTCAACCATGCTGCTCAGATCTGTGGTCACTGGCAGTCAGAGTCATGGTCTAGTTGTTCTTTGTTCTTTGTCAATGGCAAATACACACACACACACACAGGCCTCACAGAGGAGCCAGATAAATGACAAGCTTTAGTGACTGACAGTCTGACCATAGATTTAATCAGGACCAGTCTATAAACACTCTGTCTGTCATCAGATCTAACTCAGCACTGCAATGTGTAGCTTTCCCTGAAAACACACTGACCCCCATTCACACACCACAACCCCATATGTACACAAATGTGCTCATGTACATACACACAAAAAGACAAAGAGCATCATTCGACAAGATAAACAGGCTCATTTGCTTGCTCAGACAGGTCTACTCGTCCTCGCACACGCTGACTAAACATCCTCTATACTACAGACAGATACTACCAGTTTTCATCATCATGTATTTAGCAGCCTGACTGATTCACTCCAAACAGGACATTATTGCAGGGCTGACAGAATGCCCCCTATTACTGGCCTGTCAACCTGTAAAAGTCCCCCTTCTGGGATTAATAAAGCTTGATTTAATTTGAAATGACTGAGTGGGTCTCCCATGTCTCTGGAGACAGTGGGTGGTGATATTCATCTATCGTTCCCTCTGTCAGACATTTCATCTTTTCATATCGGTGTCTTTTTGTTGTTATATTATTGAGAGACATGTGAGGATCTGTTCAACCCTGAGCAGGGCTATTATATTTAGAGGCTACTTTAACATTTTTGCCCTCAAAAAATATCTTAACGATGTAAATATTCTTTTGCTTTCAGTATAGCAGAAAAAAAATAGACATTTCTGTAGCACACTGGCAGGTAATAGAAGTCCAATGTCGATATAAATAAGCTCCAAATGTATGAATCTAGGTGTTCGTCAACAGCCCATTGTTTTAGGCCCAAAAAGCAATTTGCAGAAGGAGATCGTATGAGAGGGTGATCCCTGTACCACCACCCCCACTCCAAACCCCCCGCAGACACACTACTGAGGGCTGCCAGTTCTTCATCACCTCCCTATAGAAATCACACAAAAAAAACAGATGAACATAGAGACAGTCTGGCTCATTGTCATCAAGAAAAGCCTGGAACCACTGAGAAAAGCAATAAAACGCAGAACCCTGATTATTTCTGATGCTCCAAACCTGCATTTCCCTCATTCAGCAATCTGAATGACAAGACTCGTGCGAGTTCTCCATCTCAGAAGAAGGTGCTGAAGTGATGAAAGAGGTGATAGAAAGAGGGAGATAGTGTGCAGCAGCTGTTTGTAGTACAGAAAAAAGTATCCATTCATGTAAGTGAGTCATTATTTAAACTGATTTATTTATGATTTAAAAGAGAGACTGTAACATAAAATCAATTTCAAGTGTGATGATGAGTGAGATATTTAAATGAATGTGTGAACAAAAGAAACATAATCTCCTTCTGTCTTTTTGGCCTGTGACTATTTATTTTCCCCTGTAGCTATGGAAACACATGGCGCGCTGCGATGGTGATATGAGAGACTTTAAGGATGGTGTTGGCTCATATCAGCCCCCCAGGGTGAGAGGTGGGAGTTATGTTTGTGGTGAAGCTGTGAAAGGGAGATGGGATTCCTCCAATGCCTCTAAATCCCTGGTCCTCTCACTCCAATATCTGATAAAAAAAAATTAAAAAAAGGCAGTTTCTCTCCCACAGAGAATCCCAGACAACCCAGACAGAAAGTAAGTGCATGCTAAGACGCAAAAACAAACTTACTGCAATACGAAGCAGGGTCCCCTTGACAGCCGCCCATCGGTCTTGCCGGCGATCAATGACCAGGATGAAACCCACGCCTGTAGACGACAAGCTGGAAAACAAAATGAGGCAACCCATTTAACACAAACTAAACAGAGATCCTCGCAGTTTGATGTTTTGGAATTGAACAGCACTGTGAACAATGAGGTGATCCCAGTGATTTTTACAAAGAGAAAGTCTCTACTACAACGTAATTACTCCACACAGAACCGAAAAGTAGGGAATCCTCAGTTAAAACAGGAGCTCAAAGAAAAAAACTACATAGAAATGGTTTCCTATGTGACAGTAGAAAATCCAAGTGCTCGTTCACAGCTTTGCGGTTATGTTATGCTGCCCTTTATCTTCTTAGACAGCTGGTGCAGCCCATAAAATGAGATGCTGTGAAGCACCTCCAGATTTCTTGGCCATCATCCTCCAGCACTCAGTTCTCTCCCTGCTCCCCCTCTTCCCCTGCTGTCCTCTGTGGTCCCAGGAGAGAGGAGGGCTACAGGCTTTACACACCGGCAACCACAAGTGCAGCTCACCAGCAGAACCCCCGTATGTATACCTGAAAACATGATGCATCCGCAGCATAGGTGTACATGAGTAGCTGTCATTACCTTTTATGCAGAAATATCCCAGTAATCCTCAAGTATTTGTTTTCATATCCGCCATTTTGCAACTATTAACTGCACAGACAGGGTGGCAGGAGTAAAAAAAGAGCCATCCTTGCAACATTGAAGGCAAAACAAAAGGACACAGTGGATGAGGCAGATCCCAGTGTGCTGTGTGGTTTGAAGCAAAAGAAGCCAAATGCTTCAAGACCATCACAAAATCCAGCCTCTGCACCCCCCCACACTGCATCTGTAAACTGTCCAATGAGACAGGGGAGCTGCTGGGACACGAGCCAATCACAAAAGGGGTGCAAAGTAATGGGCAACTCTGGTGGCCAATCAGTAGATCTTAATAGATGTGGGAGGGGGAACAGGCCCAAAGAGGATGTTACTGTCAGCATGGACTATGAGGTTTCAGTTATTAGGTAAATACTTGCATGTTTATCCTGTCTGCCTCTCCTATTTGCTCTCTCTCGCTCTCTCTCTCTCACTCTCTCTCTCTCTCTCTCACTGCAACATTTGCATTTACAGTTGCACTTCTCATCCAGTTTTGGTTTATATTTTCTGTCACTTTTCTCTTCTTCAGCCCTCCTCACTTCTCAGCCCTGCACCCAATCATCTGCACTCTCTCAGCCACTGGGGCTTTCAAAACACAAACAGCTTTACATCTCAGCTGCCGAGGACGAGGAGGAGGGGGAAAGGGTGGAGGAGTGGGACACAAGCTTTTTTTGCCAGGAAGACATTTACGACTGCTGAGATGAGAGGGTGGTTTATGCTGAACATACAGTGCCAGAGGTTGAGAAAGAATGAAATGGTGCTCTGCAGCTTCCACATAACGGCAATGACCCAAACTGTTGTAGGTTATGTAGGGCTGGCACATTTGCGGATTCAATTCTGAGACCAATTCAGTATTTACATTATATATAAATACAGTATAAGCAATAATTTCTAATTTAGGTTTTGGAGCTGAAGATGATTTTGAATTTTTAAAATGATTTAACTGGACAAACTGTCATTGTAAATCATACCATGTTTTGAATAGTTATCATATTGTACTTCAAATAGACACGCGTATAAACTGTTTAATTGAAATATTCGTATACTGGCTGGTGAGGCTGCAGCTGCACATGCTTGAGTGTCCTAATAATAATTGGATTTCTCCGGACAAAGTGTGTAGAAGCACCGCGAGCTGTGTGTTGAGCTGTGAAAAAGCTTTGCCTAATGGTAATGCAGTGATGAGGGAAATATGCTGGCAGCATATGCAGACATAGCAACACACATCCTGCTGCACCCTCTCCTTCCTCTATGGTACTGAGCACAGCAGAGGAATTAGTCGGACTATAAGAGCGATGATATATTAAATTAAAGTAGGATCAAGTAACCATGAGGGCAGGATGTATTTAATTTCTGGTTAAATATCTTTGTGTCAACTGGATTTATTTAACATAAAACCAATCAGCAAAACTAGATCCATGTGTGCATCCACATGCAAAGCCAAGGGCAGATTAAAGGAAACACACCTATCAAATCATTTACTCATTTAATTTACCAATTTAGTGTCTGTCTATGCAAAGTCAAAATTTTATAAATTAGGATCCTAAAACTCAGATGACAAGACTGAAACTAGTTCAGTACTTAAAACATAAAAAGCATGAACATGTATGGTATGAGAAAATCAACATTAGGAATTTTGTCTGCTGTTACTATTGATTCAAAGGTATTCGTTTCAAACAAGCTGCTGTTCGAGGTCATGATACACACATGTAGGACATTTGCCCCTGGATTTAGAGCGCTCTGTCGGGGGTGTGAGTCCCTCAGGTAGCTCCAGCCATCTGTCTGCGTGATTACAACAGCTTGAGGCTCAACAACATCTCACCCTTGTAGGTGACCCTCAGTTAACCGATAATAATCAGACCGACAGACCAAAAAGGAGGTGAATTTACAACAGATGTAGAGCCCGTAAAAAAAAAAAATCAAAACAAAATGTAGGCTGGAAACAAAACAAAACATGTTATATACTGATAGCTTATGTAAAGGCCTGCAAACACATAATACAGATGCAAACACAGCTCTGCTCAGCTGTATGCATTATTCAGATTCAGCCAGTCCGAATGACTGCGGCAGCTATTTTTACTCACTTTGACATCCGGGCAAGATGAAGGAAGGGTACAGACAGGAGGGAGAACTAAATCAAGACACTGAAAGAATAAAGTGTGATGACAACATCAAATAAAGAAAAAGAAAAAAAGCAACTAAGAAAACATGGATGTGATGATTGTTTGAGGGGATATTTGAAGGAAAGGAGGGACGTATTCCTTTCCCCCCCTTGTCTCATCTGTTTTGCCCATATGGAACAAGGATGATCTACAAAAGACTAATTAAGACCCTTAATATTTATTGGCCATTTTATTACTACAGGAAACCCACTCACTGAGTAAATCCAAAGTGAGGCTGTGATTAAAGTAGAAACTGCCACCTGCTGGCAGACTTCATACACACACCATTTTAAGGTTCAGGAGCAGCTGCAGAGGAAAACAAGGTGATGGTGACACCAGGAAGAAATGGGAACATGTCCAGAAAAGGGGGTGTAGGTACGGTAGGGTATGAAATAAGATACAGGTGGCGATACAAGAGGTGAGGGTATGTGTGAAGATTCATGCGTTTGAGTTTGCATGTCAGCGGTGGACGTTACCTGGGCACACTCGTCAGGTAGGTCAGCACGTTGTGAAACTCGCAGTCCGTGATCTCCCCAAACGCAGGGAATTCTGGGAACACAATGATGGGGCTGCCATTATCTCCTCTACCTCCTAAGAAAAAGAAAAAAAGAGAAACATTTTAACTTTCCACATTAATGTAAATCGATTTGAGAAGAATTACTTTGTAATCTTCAGATATCAGCGGAGCTTTCAAAATATAAGATAGTATAGTATGCGAGACAGAGAAATTGATACCACCAGACTTTGTCATAGCTTTTATGCACTCAGTCTGAAGGATCGTTCATGTTCATGTATTACAGTTAGGATAAAAAAAATTTAAAAAAAGAGAGTACAGAAGAAACTCTGGCCAGATGGCGGCACTGATGTTACAGCTGTATTAAGATGAGTGGAAGCTGTAGAGACAGAATTACAATATCCATCATGACAAATGATACAGTCTCAGACTCTCCCTTTTAGAACAACAACACTGAAAATGCCACTGGTTTGACACACGTGTATCTTTTTTCCAACACAGTGAATTGATTATAAGGCTCCTCGCTAGTGTCGATAGTTGATATAAAAAAAAAAAGTCAAAATGAAATGGTTATTAGTAAAAAAACAAAACATTATATCATTATGTTACCACTTTACTACAGTAATTCATGACAACACAAAAACATTTTAGTAATTAATTAGAAGAGTCTGGTCTAGTCCATTCTAAAAAGATTCTGATTAAAATATTGGTAAATCCTGATTAATGCACAGAAGTATATGTCATAATTTTTCTCAGCAGAGGCCCCTCCCACTGCGGATCAAACATCAGAAAGTCCTGTGTTCCTCACTGACATTAATACGGCGACTGAGGACATATGTTATAAGATTCAACATGTTTACACAATGATTCAGGATGGAATTAGAAAGTGAAGTGTGAGATGGAGAGATGCTGCTGTGTTTGCACACAATGATTGATGTTGACATCGACAACCTCACCTCTCTCTCTCACCACACACACACACACACACACACACACACACACACACACACACACACACACACACACACACACACACACACACACACACACACACACACACACACAATCTCCCTCCCTGTGGGAAACAGCTGCTCTGTCAGCGCATGTGCCTGGAATATCAATCTGTCTGCTTTTTCTTCTCTAATCACTATAGCAACAGCAAGTGCACAGTCATGGTTTCAACGTCTGCTCAGATCTTTGTCTGCAAAATGGTTTCCGACACTGCTGCCACAAGGTCATCTCTGCCACATGTGGAGAGGACAGTTTTTTTTATATGACTGCAGGGATTGGACAGAATAGGTGCCATAAACACAGTACTGGCTTCATCTGTGAATGAAATATAGATCAGGTAACAGTGGCGATAAGGCAGCTGGTATCCACGCCCAAAACTGGCAAACAGTGAAGAGGAAGAGGATGACGGTGACATTTGAATAGCAAATCATAACTGCTCTGGGAAAACCGTTCGGCTGAACAATGCAAATACAAAGTGGAAAAGATCGAATATAAATAAATACTGATTCCAGGTATTAGGTAATAAGCAAAAACAACATTCGAAAAATAGAACCACACATTCCCCTTAACCCAAGCAAAACGACAGGATAAAAAAAAAAACCACATAAAACATCACCTGATAGAAAGGCAAACTGCTTCTTAAGGTCGGGGGTGATGTCAGCAGCATGTAGGGGACAGCTGTCCAGCTGCATGATCTCATCTGGGAAAAAAAAAAGTCAAATATCAGTAAAGCATCTGAGCTGAAGATGTAGAGTTTAACATTAAGCCTGACACACTCACAGTCCTTTCACTTTAAGTATAATTTTTAAACTGTCACTTTATAATAATCAATCTGCCATTTTCACACATAACCAAGTTATACATACAATATATATATATATATATATATATATATATATATATAGAGATCCATTGTCAAATTATTTTTAAGGGCTGAATTAAACTTCAATCTGACATTTCCCACAAAAAAAACACCAATACAGTAATATCTACAGTACTTTATGATCAAAGAAAAGTCATTTCACAAGTCTGTTCTACTGTAGATTACACAGTTTTGATAAATTGATAAGCTTTATTAACAGCTCTCAACCCCACATGCACTCCCTTTATACGGATTAAGATAATCTGATTAAAAGGTTCAATCCCCCAGTTGGAGAGACTGTTTATACCAGAGATCAAATGGGAGGTTGGGGAGTTGGCTAGCCAGAGACTACGTGGAACGGTTGCAGACTGTAGAGAAATGTAAATGATACTATAATGACATACAGTTATACAGCAGGTCAATTTATATTATGGTCTCATTAAAGCAGGGAGATACAGATGAAATAAATATGGCAAATGCATACAAACATCTGAGTCCGTCAGTTGTTAGCCCTCATGAATATGCATGAAAGTCACTGAAAAAAAAAGTCCTTAATCATCCTCTCAATACAGTACGAGTAGTGTATACATTAACAAACCAGTTTCTGCTGAACTTTGAACAGTTTTGATGATTTCACGAGAGTTTCTGTGTTTTTCTTTTTCTCAGTTCCTCTCTGTGGTTTGAAGTGGGCAGAGCTCAGTGAGGGAAAAGGCACCCATAAGGATTTAGCAATAACCAAATAAGAATCTGATGGCAGTTGTGGGGTTGATGCTGAAGACACCATGGTCACCCGTAATGAAATCTGAGCAAAGCAAATCCACACAATCTTTATGAAACAGATTGTACTTTTAAATCGTTAATTTTAATATTTAAACATTAGGTTTATCTTCCTAAAATTTCCCTTTAATTAATTAACACTTAGCTAGTCAGAAATACTGAATTAATGTTGAAGAGAAATACATAAGTTTTGAAACCAGGTTTTCAGAGGCTTTGTGGTAAAAAAAAGAAAAAGAAAAACTGGCCACAGTTCAACTTGAAACAGAGACAGCAAAGGGCAAAACAGATCAATACAATAAACATGATGAAGCACTGCTTTACTACAGCTAGCACTCTACTGTATGTCTCTTACAAAATCTATCCTTTACGTCGTCTAGCTAAATGTATAATTTCACAATATTCAAGGTGAATACAACTCCGAATTCACTTTACTGTCTGTTTACAGCTGTGGCATATATATAAAGTAGGTAATTCAACCCTGAATAACATTTCCTCAGTTACTGGCCACAAGAGTATGTCTATAGATGCCCGCATATTTTATATCTACCTCCCACCGCTGGGTGTATGTCATCAAAGCTAAGAGACAGTACATGAACACAGAAGAACATAAAATATTAAGAAGCATTGGCTTCTTATTTGTAAAAGCACCAATGACTAAGCACAGACTGCATGATGACGCTGTACTTCAGGTAAAATGGGCCAAATGTCTGTTACTGCAGGTGAAAATGATGAGAAAAATGATGACGAGGGAACAGAAAAGCCCAAAGATTACAGGTAGGGAGTTTACTGTAAATGTGGATGCAAACACAAATACGCATGTTGAAGTAACATTCAAGAGCAATATTGACTTTGTTTACTTCATTTTCTCAAAGCAATCCACTCTGACTCACCCCGTCAATGTCACACTGCAAAAGTAGTAGTTTATTATTTGCGACACACGTGACAATGAGGTCAACTGAAGAACACAAGACCGTCTAAAATAAATACACAAAAAAAAACAGTTGACGAGAGTTAGAGGAAGGATATCAAGAACTAAACAGACAAAACGCATGAGAATACGGTCCGTCCCAAGACCTTTCCTTGTATGGCAAAGTACCTGTCCTGTGACATCCACCGAGGCGGTGACACTGGCCCCAAACATGTCCACCTAGTCGGTCTTCATACTAACTGGAGCAGTCGGTCCATTAGAAAATATCCTACACTGTTCCCTTCTGTGTCGTGTACGTTAAGATGAGTGTCTGCGTCTCTTCACAGGTTCACTCCCTTTACTTTGAGCCCTCCTTAAACAAACCAAAAAGTCTTACTGTTCCTCTTTGTTTGGCAGTGAAACATCCAGGTATCAGGTGACTTCACTGTAGGGTGTCACTACACTGACATACATTGCTTGCTTGCCATCTCTCTCTCTCTCTCTCTCTCTCTCTCTCTCTCTCTTACACACACTCTTAAACCATTTGTTGACAGCACTCTCTCAGGTGTGTCCTTTTAGTCTGACATTTACAGTCTCCTGCCACCTTTAAACTTTGTCCTTTCATCAATCAAAGGTTTTAGCTGATTGGGAGACTTCAGGGAACACAGTGGAGTCTTTGTATGCACGAGCCCATTGACTACTGTACACCACAAGTCTCTTCACATTACTATCCAAGACATTATTATTCATTTTATTGAGCTTTTGACAGCTTTTCTACCTGCCAGTGAATATTTGAAAAACTTTATAAAATAATTTTGCAGATTCCTTTGTCCAAATTGACTAATAAGTGCATCTGTTGTAACAAGAGCTTAATGTCATGCAAAACAATAAATTAATCTCAGACAAACAAAAAACGTTAAGTGTGTCAAGTGGCGAATGAGTGAGGGACGACCTGATAATTGAATCATTAATAGGTAGTTCCTAAATAATGATAATTAGAGGATTTATAACTGAGTTACAAAAGAAAAGACTGGGAGGTTCTTCAAGAGAAGTTGGTGAATCATTAGATGATAATCAGCTTATGAATATTCATGATTTGACATGCTCATTGCTTTTTAAAGTTTTTGTTAAAGAGGATCAAGCAGCTCCTGTTTAACTCTGAACCAGCAACGACCACTAAATATTTACGTTTTAAGCTTTTTAGATGTTGAGATTCTTTTACTTTCCTACTGCAGCAATAAACAACGACCACAAATGTCCAACCAGAGTCTATTTTCAGGTACATGAAGAGTGAGCCCTTCTGTAAAAGAGATATGGCCAAATTATTAGTTTTTTGATACTATTGCAGTTTTTATGCCTTAACTGATAAATAAAAATGATTTGTAGCTTTATATTTGAAAGCATTGTCACCTACAGTGCTGGCGGCACAAGCAAACTGTCATCCGACTCAAATTAAAACAATGCTGAATCCTGAGTGGTGCATGAAAATAAATGAGATTACCCTTTTTCAAAATGAAGACCAGAGGACTTCAAACCAGTAAAAAAGAGCTCTGAGAAAGCAGCAATAACAGAAATCCTTCATGTAAAACAACCACAACTGTCCGACACAATTTTGCACTCATAGAACCTCTACGAAGCTGATTGACAAAAACAGGTTTTCAGGGTTGTTTATGATATCACTGTGAGAGGAAGAAACATTAATAGTCATAATGATAGAGATCTTGGTGACCTTGCAGACCCTTTGTTAAGTTTATTACTAACAGTCCTAAACAGCCTCCGGTTACTGAAGCAGGTGGTTTTAAATCTTCTATGACGGCAGGGGACCTCTAAGGATGACACATAGATTACACTAATCTACCATGTACAGGGACAGACACACATGCACACTGTGTTTAGTAAATTGTTAATATTATACAGAAACAGATAATCAAATTGGCAACAAACCTGGGATTAAAATGTCATCTAATCCATCATGACCTGGGATGTTAATCAATCACATTTAACATTTACAGCAGTCTGTTTCTTCTTCTCTAGTAGAAATACGTCTGTTTGCGATACGTTAGAGGTTGCACTAATTATTTTGTTATAGATTAAAAACCTGATCTATGGCTGGAAAAATATTACTGATCTCTCTCAGGGACTGTGTCTGTTTTAGTTTTCAGGAAAATCATCTCACCTGAAAAAGCATCAGTGTTTTAACTCTTCACTTATTACAAGAAAAAAAAAGGATCATTGTTGGCCTTCTTCACCACTAATTTGACACAATTTCAAAAGACATTTGTAGTTAACAGCTATTGATTAGGAACTACTGACGGATATCTCCAGATTCAATTGAGACACAACTTCCTTTTCCTGTTTTCGCTCAAATGAACCTCAGGCAAGGGTGTTTGTGCCCCAAAGTCTCCTCAACAGAAGGCAGGCAAGAGGAAATGAGACCAGGTAAATGAGCATCTGTGATGTTTGTAACTTGGTAAAGCCGAGCTGGTGAGTTGATAATGGCCAGCGCTGCCCTGAGGTGTTTGGACACAAAGCAACGTGGCTGTCTAGCCAACTGCAAAGCGCTCCCAGCTGCTCACACGCTCCTTATGTACTCAAGTTCACACAGAAACCTTTGACAGTTTCCACTTTTCCGACCCGGCCTCACTCACTCTGCCAGCCACACCCTGCCCTCTGAAACTCCCACACATATCAAATCAAAACCAACCCCCCACCTAGCCCAGCAATAGCTCCACTTTGTTTCCAGAGTGAGGCTATTCTGTTACTGAAAAATCCCCTCCTGAAAGCCCCATTTGAGCTTCAACCCTCTTTTACTGTAACTTTTTTTGTTTTTATACTCTTAACCTCTTCTCACTGGCCTTTCCAAAGTAGCCCCAATTTTAATTTTTCACAGTATTAATGACTGCTTGTGTATACTTACTTGTGTTCTTTGGGTTTCATCAAATTTCTTAAAATGTTTGTCTTTAAATGTATTTGATTTTGTTAGGAATAACTATTTTCTTATTTGATGATGTAATTTGTTTTAATTCGTTTGGGCAGCACGTATGATGTGTTTAAATTAGAGATATAAATAAGACTTGGCTTGACTGTATACATAATATCCACAAGATATTCTTAGTATTCTTCACTTCTTCATTCCCTTTCATACTTACACTCAGTGTTTCCAATAATACAACTGTAAAAGCCCTCCGGGCCACCTGAATGTAGGCCAGTATCATATACTACTGTATTTCTCACAAAAGACTGTGAAACCGTGTAAAAGTACTGTGAAAGTAACAGACCAGAAATGTCTTACACATCCCCGCAACATGAAAACAAAAATGATGAAGCTCACCGACGATGAAAGTTCAAACTATTTTTGATGTTTATTTTGACATTGCACGACGTGATAGATAAATAGAAAATACTGAAATAGTTGCTGCTGAAATCTTGTACTGAAAACGACAATTGGACTTTGACATTATTAAAAAACTTTTTCTGCTATTTTGTGATAGATAAACTCTTATTATTTAGAAAATACACAACCTAAACAAACATTACTCCCTCGTAAACACACACCCGCGTATGCTGGTTGAGGCAGTAATGTTCTTTAAAAGGCTTAACGGCTGAGATTAGTGTCCACTCACGCTCGTGTGTGACGAGTCAAATGTTAGTGGGTCACAGTCACACACCTGAACCACCTATCACTACTGACACGGATTAAACAGGACTAGACCAGAGGACTGAAATCCTTGTTCACCACAAAGGTAAACAAAACCCCCCAAAAACAAAACTATAAACAACAAAACAGTCAATTATTTTTGTTTTTTCACATCTAATATTTAAGTCTTTTCTCTGTGTGCTTCCTGCCCTTCTTTGTTTCTCTTAAAACGAATGTAAAATTACTATAAAAATATCTAAATAAACCGTCCAGATTTGGGGGGGAATGGGCAGGGCACAGAGGTGGGGGAGGGCACCAAAGGGGAATAAGGGGCTTATAGTGAGAGAAGCAGAGATAAAGCAAATGTCTGACCAGTGACAGATAAGTCTGTGTAATATGAAGGAAGCCAAAAGGTCAGAGGTTTCAGATGAACAGGGTGAGGGTGGTGATTGGCAATTGTGCTGATTGAACAAATAATTAAACAACTAAGATGCAGCCTGAACACAACTGGATAGAAGTAGAAAATATGTAATCCTTCTGTAGAAATGAATAAAAAAAAAACAACACGTGCAAAATATTATAATGCCTCTAAAACAGTCCATCAAAAACAGTTTACAGGCTTTTCTGCTCCAAATTCATTTATCCACGGTTAAGTAATGCATCACTGCTGATGTTATTGCCACATCCCACATGTATGCACAACACAGGACACAAATGGACATATAGCATCTGATTCCTCTGTGATTTACCAAGTTTATCTTTTCTTTCTCTACTCATAATAGATTTTAAAATAACAAACATATTCATTGTGCGAAACTGTGAAAGGTGAACTGAAACGGATGTTGAAAAGTGGAAGGTGTGGTGGCAAGATAACAGAACCTCTGCTTGAATTAATGTGATACAGGAATAAGCTGTAAAAAAAAAAAAAAAAAAAACATCAAAGAAAGAACATCTGACACCTACCACACAGCCAGTGGCAGCGGCGGGAAAATCTGTAGTAACTTTCCACCTCCTCAAGAGCAATCCGTACATGAACCCCTCTCTCCCCTCCTGGCCCCAAACACATTTCCAATGCTCCCTCCATCTCTTCGTCCTCACTCTCCTCAGTCTGATCAGCCATCTCTACTTTCATCTCCGATTCATCCTCGTCATTCTCTACTGGCCCTGAATTAGCCTCTATCTCACCTTCCTCTTGAGTTTGACTCCCTCGATCTCCTCCTTTGCTCTCTTCTCTTTGCTCCTTACTATCAAGCAGAATATCTGTGTGTCCTGTAATCACAAACCTGTCCAACTCCTCTCTGTCGGGGCATTTGTCTGAATGTACAACCAGCTGTCCTGCCAGAGTCACCTCTGAGTCCGTTTTCATGCAAAACCCAGATCCGAGCTCAACCTCAACATCCTCCTCCATCAAGGAGCCTGAATCTGCCATCTCCTCTCCTCCCACCCTCCTGTCCCAGTCATCTCTTTCACTCCTCTTCTGCAACATTTGTTCCATGTAGCTTTGCAAAAGGTATCGCAGAAACAATTTCCCTCTCATTCTGACTCCACCTTTCCTGCGAACTCTACATTCAGCCTCCTCGCTCCCTGTCAGGCTGCAGGTGCTCCACAGCCTGCGGACATCAGTCAGTAACTGAGAGGACTTCCCATTGCAAACTCAGGTTACCTTCCCTGTGTACAAAAGCCACAGTGTAGTGCTCGACCCCACCCTCCCTCCTTGACCAACTCCCCTAAAAGGGCAATTACCCGAGTGCCACCAGCTCAGAAACAATGCCTCCACCTGGCTGATAAATGAGTCTGAACTCTAAAAAGAATCCAGTCGTAAATGAGGAAGAGGAAAAAGTTGTGCAGGATACGTGATGTTATGCTGCAGTATGTTGTGTCATGTAGGTACTGCAGGTCCCAGCACTCATTTACCTGGGCCAACAAAACCGGGATCCTCGTCTGCCTTATCTCAGGAGATGTGGACCCAAAGTACAAAGCCTCCATTCTGACCAGCCATTCAAACACTGCCTGCATCCCCATTTAACCATTCACTGACTGTATCTATTGAAAGCCTCTTTTCTTGTTTACTCCACTCAAAAGACCCCATTCTTACAAACTTACTGAAAGACTTTATTCTAACGAGACCTCTCAAAGAGAGACACTGTTTCTTAACAGAATGTGGCAATTTAGATTCCATTTCAATGAGCTGTGTGAAAGATACACTTTCAGTCAAGACATCCAGTGGTGCTAGAAGGGTTGAGCAAGACGTGTTTATGTAAAATGTGTGAACGCCTGCATCTGCATGTGTGTGCATGAGTGTGGGTGAGTTGCAAGTGTTTGCGGGGTGTTTCCCGTGTGTTTGCTCTACGACCAAAGGCATGCATGAGGTCATCAGTGTCATAAACCTTCAGCGATAAAAGCCGAAGCCATTAGACTAGAGAATTACACAACTTAAGGTGAGCATGACGATCAAACAAAGGGACTGACTAATACATAAACTCACAATATAATTTAGAGACATCAATTCACATAAAACCAGTAAGTGAAGAGTGACCCTGAAGCAGCTAGTCTATTAAACAGACTTTCTCTGTCTCAGATGTATCCATCAGGAATTTGGCTGCTGTCTGCACAAAATGCAAGTAAAAGATGGATGAACACTAAGAAGATGCAAGAAATGGATATATCTTTTTCTCCCATTGCGGTATGGCAAAATTCCCTCAGCACTGCAGTCCTTGCCAATAACAACTCCAAAAAAACAACCACAGCAAGGACATCATCTCTTACTGGGTCCCCATCCAAATACACTGTCCAAAATGTTTGTTTTAATTGTTCAAGTGTTTTCCTGAAAACATCTTCCAGGACAAACAGGCATACAGTTGAATGTAAAGCCACTGTCCGAAATGCTGTGAAGAGTTGGCGGTTTAGAGGAAGGAGTTCTTTTCTTTAAAGCACCTACATTTCAGGTCACCTTTTCACTTGCATTTTGGTTAACCAGGAGGTTGTGATTCATTTCTTGGGAGAGAACCATACAAATGCAAGTAATCACACAAAACACTATAGACTATAGGATCTGGTCGTTAATGGCCTCAGTCTACAAAACCAAACAACTAAAGAAATCAGCAATCCCTCTCTTGAATTCTATTCATGGCTAATGACTCTACCAGAAGAGAGAGGAAAGGAAACGAAAATCTTCCTCTGAGACCTCGCAGCTTCAGGTACAGATAAACAAAGCTGACAAGATGTGCGCATTATATATCTAGTTCATGCACACCAAAATATATGCACATCCTGTATCTGCAAACACATACCGTACAATCTTTAAGTGCCAGGTAAGTAAATAAGAGCTTCGAACACTCAGTGACATTGATCAAGGAACGGCGCATACAGAAATATCTGAGTACAACCTTGGTGAGAGGTGAGGCTGCCTCACAAAAACTAAGGTTACATCGGGAACAAAGATGTGAACGTTTGAAGAATATGTAAGGTTTTAAGATATGCACTGTGTCAGCATGCTGTAAAAAAAAAAAATAGCTTACAAAAAACCCCTATAAAAACAGAAAAATAGTTTTTCCTAGATGAAAAAAAAAATGCACAAAGACGCACAAAAATAGCATCCATATGTCACCTGACTCACGTGGCTTAAGCGGGACCATTGGCATCCCACTATCCCATTGAGAAGTGTTCCTCCTGGTTGTCCTCACCATCCTTCTCTCACTGCGTGTTAGTAGTCCTTTTTGAAACAAGCACCAGAAACCGAAGTCTCAAAGTGACCACAACCTGGCTGACAGCACAGCAAACTGAAAACTCAGCAGCTTTAATCAGCAGTTCCCATTCCTTTGCACCAGCGCATCTGGTGGTAAGGTGCTGCGCAATGCAATTTCTGCATTTGCTGAAGAATCTGCTACCGCTACGGAAAAGTGTCAGTGCAGCTGCCCAGATCTGTATGTTGGAAACTGGAGGGGTTGTTTGAGCTGCGTAGTCACGTACTCACACACATACACGAAATGTTGCACACACAAGGACCCAGAAACCGTGCAGTGGGGAGCAAGGGAAGCCCACAGGAAACTCTGTGTGAGGCTCTGGGCGTGATGCCCTCCACAACTCTGGCCAGAGCATCAGAGAGCAATATATTATGAACACACACGTGTGTGTATGTACATGCGCAGAGATGAGTCATCTCATGTGCAACTTTCCACTGCAAGAAAGTTGGAAATAAAGTATGAAAGCAAACATGAACACTCACAGACACACGCAATACAGTCTCTCTTCCTCGGTCAATCTTACCATCCCAGTCTCTCCAGGAGTTCTTGCGGCTGGCAGGGTTGAAAGGGAAAGGAGAGCCCAGTCCAGAGATGTCCAAGTTCTGGATCAGATGACTGAGCCGGTTCATGATGCGGTGCGACGTCTCACCGCCCTCCCGCAGAAACTCGTGCAGAGACATGAGAGCCGGCTGCTGGTCTCACACACTCAAACGAACTCTGTCATCCAGTGAGACCTCTCGCTGCACTGTCAAACCTCTGCTGCTCACTCCAATAGACCCCAAAGTGCAGCCCCCCAAAAGCAGACATGGGAAAGATCCTTCTTTGTGGTACTGTGCCGGGTCACTCAGGACCACAATGACATGCTCTCGCGTGCATCCTGTGATGAGACGTCTGCAGTGGCTACAAACAGGGTAAGCTCACTGTCCTCTGCAGAGCCACATTGGGGACTCAAGGAAATAGCACACTGCAGAATCGGAAAGAGCTGAGTCACTGTCTGCACAACCTCTGAAACAAACGGAGGTGAGAACGGGCCCACGTCTGGCCTCACAAACGCACACTCACAGTCGGATGCACACACTAACTTCGCCGCCGGTGCATCTATTGACAGCTCAGAGTAGCATAGGTCTCCAAGGCAGGGCGAGAGGGGAGGAGGGTGGAGTGGAGCAGAAGCAGAGGGCAGCCGGTGGAGCACAAATCCCCTTCTGCTGCTCAATCTAATTATATTCCGCCACTCCTTTACTAATCTGCCTTTTCTTTCCCTCTTTCTATCTCCTCAGATTCTTCCATGCATTTAAATTCCTGGTGAACCAGGAGAGAAGCATGACAATTGCACCGAAACCAATCAGCTGCAGAAAAAAAACAAAAAAAACAGGCCAGCACATAAAACTTTATGGTGGACACAAACAGCTTAGGGTCTGTTGCTTGTCATATGTAGCCACTAAATGAGAAGCAAACACAGTGGGTCCCCTTTGATGGGAGAGAAGAGGGGACTATTTTCTGGCAGGCTTTTAAGTTTATATGCGTGTTTTGTGTGAGTGTTTGGCTGTGTTGTGCAGTTAGAGTTGGCAAGCAAAAAACAGTTTGCAGTTTATAGGCTTAGAATAGAGATGAGAGAGGAGCTGCACTCTCTCACATACTGATGAGGGGACTGCAGGGGACAGGACCCACAACACCGGCTCCCTATTCAGTGACATCCACTCTTTTCTGCCAGCTCTCCATCTTTCCTCTATCTTATTAACAATGAGGTCTGATCCCTCCTTTAAGGCATCTCTCACCTCCTGTGTGCTACCTTGTCTGTGGCCCCTCATCCATGTTTGCCCCCTCATTGACATCACACTTGCATATACTGCATGTGGGGAACACAAAAATAAACAAGTGCACAAAGGGTCATACAACCAGCCTTTCCTCTGTTCCCCACAATGACAGAGGCCACTAAAATCCACAAAGACCAACAAAAAAACATGAAATAACGAGAGTCTTCAGCAGTGCGAGATGCTCTGTGAGGTTGTACTCGTTCATAACGGGGCTTTAAGCTATAGGCTAATGTCAGCATGTTATCATGTTCACAGTGATAATGCTAACATGTTTACTACAAAGTAATAGTGCAAAATTTACTGGTTTATGTGATCATCACAAATATCACCATGGTTACGTAAAATAGAGGCCATGCTAAATTCAGGATACTAAAATTTGCTAATCAGCACTAAACTAAGGTTGATGGAAATGTCATGAGTTGGCAGGTATTTGGTTATAAACCGAAGTATTAGACAATTTGATCCAATGTCTGAGCGAGAGGAAAAGCCAGGAAAATGAATTACTAATCATCGCAGCGCGTCCAAAAGCTGTCAGAACATTTTACTAAAAACCACAGATGTCTACCTTGTATGGGTGATATTGTACAGAGGAAAAGGCATTAGGATTCAATGGCAGACAAACAAATACAGCCATCCATACAGCCATGCCATTAGTATGGCTAGAAGCCTGATGTTATTCATTTATCAGTATCACTATTATGTATAAATACATGAATTTGTCTTTACAAATATGATAAAAACAAATATAAAGATAGAGTAGATAAACAAAACATTTGACATTAAGTTTTCAAATTCCTCTTAAAAGATACAGAAGTTAGATTTTGTTTGACAGAAAAGTCAAATACATAGTGACTAGTAAACAAACAAACGGAGAATGCTATATATTACTGCAGCACTCTCCTCGGCTGTGGCTACTTGAATCTTTCTGGCCATGACTGACAAGCCGGACACCAATAGTGGCCTTCTTGATCCATCTGGCTTTAGGGATGAACAGCACAGCTCATCTAGGTTAAATTAACCTTTGACCTCTTAGTAAAAAGAAACCTTACACTCGCAATGTGTTAACAAAAAAGTCTGACATTCATATCTGATCCATCAGCCTCCTTGTTGAGCTTTCTGTTCAAACATAACAACAGAGGGGCATTTAATCAATACAAATGACTTCTTGGCTCAGCTAAACTGCAAGAATTAACTAAACAGTCTCACATGAGCAGAGAGGCGTGAACACATACTCGCCATATCAGCTGAAAAAAAAACCTCCACAACCCAAACAATAATATATCTCTTTTACCGCACAATAAATAACAACAGGCCGCCGGCATCATCAGCTGCAGATGAACACTTTCCTGCTGGAAAACCTGTGACTCACTGAACTGTACGAGTCCCTTTAAATCAACTGGAAGTAGGTCAAACGCCCAGTTAGAGAGTCCAGGAGAGGCTACAATTAACAATGGTATTCATAACTGATGTAATCAACTATGTTTATCTTTCAATAATCCTATATAAAGTGTATTTTATATTTAAAAGAATATTTAGATTCTCTCGCTTTCCTCAAGCACCATAACAAGTGTGACCTTGTGAGGTTTTGAGTGAAATGTCTCAACTATTGGATGGATTGTCATGAAGGTTTGTACAAACTCACTTTGTGAGGACTCTCATTGCCATATTGTATTCCTTAGTCTCTTACCCTAACTTAAACAATCACAATTTAGTGTCTAACCCCAACCGTAATCAAAAAAACAAGTCTTAACTCTCTAATTGCAATTTTAAGTTGTCAGGACCACCCTAAATGTCCTAAATGGCCTCACAATGTGCGTTTGTCCACATAAATGTTTTGTTTTTGTTTTTTTATAAAAAAAATTGATCACAACTGCAGAAAGACACTCACTTCACTTCACTTCGGTAATCCTTTCTCATCCAGAAAGAATATTTTAATATATTTAATACTTTAGTTTATGTTAAAATCAAACATCTGTAAAAGTGTAATTCCCAAAATCCTTATGTTTTAAATGTTAATTAGCAAGGTGAGCAGGGTTGACATTATACTTTTTTTTTTGCTAGACTTATTTCTCCATGAATTATTTCTGTCTCCAAAAAGCTGTTCAAAAATAGCTCTGCCCACTCACTGACTGCACTGAAGGACGGACTGCGTCAGTGCAACAGAAAATGAACGCGAGCCACAGGTTGGGACGCACATTTTATATGCACTCATGTTAACAGCACAGACAGTCAGAAACGACAAGCTAAAAGAGACACAAGCAGTTTGTTTGTAACTTCGTCTCCGGGGAAAAGGAATGATACAACACAACGCTTCCTTTTCAGTGCAGGGGAAGAGAACAGTTTGCCAGATTATACAATGCTAAATCCTTTTCATCCTCAATTGACTTCATTTCCCTGGATCTCTCTTTTCCTCACTCTCCCTTCCTGTCTGCTGTCTTCTGTGATCAGTGTTAGACTCTCCTCTCTGAGCCGATTACCACTCCCGTCCTCCTGCCAGAGCACATTCCTGTCACATTTCCTCATAACAGAGTGCTGCCACTGACGGGGTTTCTGCAACTGTTTAAGTTTGACGTTTCACACTCAATAGCTGCACATGAAAACAGAAAATTGTGACAGTATGACCTATTTTTCACTTTTATTTCAGCATAGTAATAACGCACATTGTAATTCATCTTCAGAGCTCAAATTTGTGCATTTTCATTCCTCTAGCTCGGACAGAGCCATGTTCCCCTCCTCCTCCTCCTTCCAAGTCCACCCACTCACTCACTCACTACTGCCATGCTTTCACCATCTCTGGTGCTAAGGAGAAGAGGAGGCAACTACAGCCTACTGTGCTGTATTAAAAAAAATTTTTTTTTTAAATCCAATAAGAACCTCATCACCTTAGAAGACATAAAAATCAGTCACACAAAGGGAAAAATTACTAGAAAATCAACCACTAAACCTTGTTTCTCCTCACTTAGCTCCCATAGTTTTACATCCACAGCTCTAAAAACAAATAATGTACCAACAGCTGAGATGTTACACATTTCTCTAAATGAGGTTTCACAGACGCCAAATGAAACGATATCAACGTGAAACGAAATGTTTGCTGTCCAAGTGTGAGGTATGCGCGTGTGCTCATTTATGTTTGTGAGAGTGAGTGTGTGCTGGCTGTGAGTGGATTAACGGAGATCTCTATAAATGGATCAAAATCAAACAGAAACAAACACGAAAAATCTTATTAGTGGCATTAGCTTGGCCAAGGAGAAACATACGTCCTTTAATCAGTGGCAACAAATCAAGAGACTAGAGGAGCCGCATCAGGACACCAGATAGAGGGTAATTAACTGAAAAAGAGTAGGCCAGTGGGCTACTGTGTCATAATACAGCCTGTATTTCTTCATATTTCACAGACATCGTTGTACAGATTACAGGCTGTTTAACGTGAAACCTGGTGTGTGTGTGTGTGTGTGTGTGTATATATATATATATATATATATATATATATATATATATATATATATATATATATATATATAAAGAGAGTGTTGCGTATGAAAACTGTTCAACATAATTGTGTGATAAATAGTTTCAGGTCTTGTTTCACAACAGCACGTATCTTACAGGATCAAATAATGTGGGTCAATATCATATTCTTCCACAGCAAGCATAAACTGTAAAGTATATGTGGTCTCGTAAAACAAAAGCAAAGCTTGCTGGCCAAATACCAGCTTAGCTTGAGGCAGAAACATCACGAACACTATCACATTAAATGCAGTGTCGTTTCATACAGAAACAAAAGGTTTGTAGCCGACACTGATCTGACCTTTTTCTTCATAAACCAATTTGTTTAGCCTTTCATATGGTCTATATCTAACCAAGCCAGAGGAACAATATTGTCTCTTATTGTGACCATATACAGATTAGCAGAGTATTTCATCAGCTGTGTATCCATGTTTAAGACAAACATGCACGCTCGTCAACAATCAAGAATACAATGACCAGGGGCTATGGTTGGTTTTGACTGTGTTGTTGTCACCTACCAATGCTTCTGGTGACGGTCCTTAGTCTCTCCAGCAACTCCCCGATGGCCATCTCCTCTGTCTTCATCCACAGGATCATCTTCCAGAGGGACAGTGGAAGACCAGCTGCCCAGGCAAAAGACACTCTCACGGGAAGGCGAGACAGCTTGCCTGCTTTTTGCTGAACGATGCTTCGGAGAGAGGGGATGATGGTGAAGAGGACGGGAGAGGGGGACTGTAGCGGTGACAAGCCCAGCCGAGCAGAAGGGAAGAGGGAGATGCAGCGGGGTGAACTAGCTCAGGATGTGACTGCCTAGCTGTTTCATTCGGCTCACAAATTCTGGAGGAAGGAGATCCGAGACAAAAGGGGGTGTGCGCAAGGATGCTTGTTAAAAATGAGGATAGAGAGGATGCTGCAGAGAAGGATGAGGAAATGATGCTGAAGCTGCTACGGTTGTGAAAGCCCCGGCTACAGCAACGAGTCCTCCACAGAGGGATGCAGAGCGAATGACGACAGCAGCGGCGATAGGGAGGAGGTGGTGTAGCAGCCTCAATCACACATGCATGCCTCGGTGTCAGAACACATGATGGTGCAAACCTGTGCAGACCTGGCACACAGATGGGGGGAGGGGAAGTGAAGGTCAACAGAGCAGTTTCACACAAACAGCTGATCCAATAGTGACATCCAGTGTGAAGGAAGGGTATAACAGCTGTGTCATGAAAGCCTCTGCTCAGCAGACACACAGCACTGCTGCTGGTCATGCATCGTTGATCATGCTGCATTGCCACCATGTGACGACACGTGGTTATGACACAAATATGTTGGGTAGGGTACATTCAAGTTGCAGCAATACACCGACATCAAACAGATGCTGGTTTTACAGTCCTATTGGTAAATATATATCCCTGCATAAAATTTAAACTGTAAACTAAACGGGCATTACTAAACATATCAGAGCAGCACTTGTATACAGTTCGACAAACTACATTTCTTTTCCAGAACAGGAAAGGAGGATGCCAGGAAGCTCTGCCTTTCAATCTTGACAGAAAAAACATGAACTAGAGTTGTCTGATGTTATGTCTTGCACTTTTTCAAGAGCTCAAAGTTCAAATTATTATTATTATTATTTTTTTTAATGTTAACTCTATCTGAAATCTGGATAAAACATTTTCAACACTTAAGTTGTTATTGACTTTTTTATGTATTTAAAATGGTCTAAAAAGGTTATACTGCATCAGTTGTCGTGTTTTTTTGCTATGTATGTGAACTGCTGCTTTGAAGCCTTTAGCTTGAAAACACTATGCCCCGCCCATCTATAGCAGAAACCTGACTGCTCACTGGGTGTCTTTTTTTGACAATTAATATTGAATTAATTATGGAAAATATTTTCTGAGGGACCACCAGAACATTGATTAGAAGGAGTGAATTTAGCAAATGGCACTACAATGGCCTGTAAAAAAATTGTTTTATTGACTTTGTATTTCACAATCCTTTTTGAATAGTGTCTATTGGAGCCAGCCCCTTGTGGCCGTCGGTGGTATTGTACTTTACGGAGCTGTCGCATAAGCTTCTTTTTTCAGACCCCGAGACTACGTCAATTTTGGCATTTATGGGCAGAAGTAAAAAAAAAAAAAGTAAAGTTTACCGAGTCAGTACTCAGAGCTGAGGTCAGCAAAAAGCAGTGCAGACAGGACAGATACTTAGAAGATGGTTGCTTTAGTTCCTGTGAGTACAATGTGCCTGTTGCTTAACCCTGTGGTGTACT
This sequence comes from Brachyistius frenatus, assembly GCF_029030835.1. NCBI lineage: Eukaryota > Metazoa > Chordata > Actinopteri > Embiotocidae > Brachyistius > Brachyistius frenatus. The sequence continues at coordinate 731,544 of NW_027210669.1, read as the reverse complement.
CTGCTTGGGAGACATTGCAGCTCACCTAGGGAGCCGGACTCCAGCAACCTCACCTTTCAAACTATTTCCAGTCCCACAGAACAGGTGATTTATCTAAGCTTATGTTTCCATGCTCTCCTCCATATCCAGACACCTATGCTCCTCTGTCAGATGTGCACTTAATCTCTAACACTGATAGAGCTGTAGGGCAGGGAGGTCCTCTCCACACCTAAAGGATTGGGTGTCTCAGGCCCTGCACTCCCTTTGTCTGCCTCTTCCCGATGGGTCACTCCGACAAGGCCTCAAAGAAAATCAGCAGCTTGAGCCACAGGGAGAATCGGAGATGGCTGAAGACTGAGCCTCGTGGTGCTTCATTTATCGGGCTGAAATGCTGACGACAACAAACTTTTCTTTTCACTACACCTGTCTGACACTTAGGTGGAGGAATGCATTGCTGCTTGATTAATGAATGGATGTTGACGCCACCAGTGAAGGGTCCCCCAATTAAGTCCAGTCTGTGGCAAAAAGGACAAAATTAGTGATGCCAGTTCAGATGGTGAGGAACGCGGGAGTGATTCAGGAGCTCAACCAGGTGCCCTGCCTTCAAATGTTTAGGCCCCGTCTGTCTCATCACTCAGATAACACGGTGGCTGTTCGTCAGATCCCAATAAAGTCAGGACAGCAGAGCCTCCGTCTACCTTCTACTGCAGGCTAAAAATCCAACCCAATTTTTCAGACTACATCCAACAACCTTTGCAAGGTCAGCCTTGGAGAAAAAAAAAAAAAAAAAAAAAAGCATTTTGAATTGTCACAGCTCAAAAAGCACAGGTGTTAGCAACTAGTATCGAAATGGCTCTGCTGTGTTAAAGTGTTGCAGCAGTGAGCCATGCCATTGTGATACTGAGGCAGCATGCGCAATATCAGGACCACGACCCTGAAACTGAAGTAGCTGAATGAAATTCAGCAGTCTTACACCTGTGTTTTTCCTACTGTGACGTATCAACAACAACAAAAAAGCTCCCCCCTTTTTTTTTCTTTTACACATTAAGACTCTTTACAGGTCTGATGAAGCTGTAGAAACTCTGGTAAATTGTTTAAAGTGATGTCACTTGAAATACTCAAAGTATAAAACAAAAACCTTGGAGATGAGCAGCTGTAAAGAAGTGAGCTTACCTGGCCTTTGAGGCCCGCTCCTCATTTGGTCTTAAATGATTTAGAGGCTCCTCCTTTACTGTTGTGGTCTTGCTGCTTGCCTATCTATCTCCAGAGGAATCGCCTGTGGTGGTGTTGCATTGTGGGTAATATAGGCGTTTGACAGGGAGAATAGGACGTGAAATAAAAACGTGATATATATCTGGTTCTGCTGCATTAACTGTCCAACATGAGTCCCGACAGTGTTATAGTCTATGTATAAGACTGGAATGATAAACGTGTGAAGACAGGAAATTATGGCCGAATTGGAGTTTTTGTCGGCTCGGTAAAGAGATGGAGAGGTTGCTTACTGATTAAGGGGCAGGTGTGCTAACTGGTCGGCGGGGTTCACCTGGTGGATGGTGGACTGAGGACCTCTGCTGGACAGGCAGGGAATGACAGGTTCTGAAATGACAGGACAGGCGCAGGATGTGGCAGGAAAAATGTTGTATGATTTGATGAAGCCGTCATTGTGATAATAATAACTGATAATAAAACTTTCTGAGGATCGTAAAAAGTGTGGATACTCTGAAGCGTAAAATCGAGACCTACCTTTTTAGTCTGGCCTTTACTTGAATATCATTTAGGTCTATTTAATGTGTTTATTAAATTATCTATTTAAACATTTTACCTGTTATTATATTAGATTTTTTTTATTTGATTTAAATTTATTTTATAAAGAGTTGTTAACTCTATTTCAGTATTTTATTTAACTTTTTCAGTGAATTGTGTTGATTAATTAATTATTTTAGTTTGTTTTATTAGTTGACATAGTTGTATAGGTACTTTATTTTCATATTATATTGAACTCCTCTGGTGTTTCCTCATTGCATATCTGTGACCGATTTTCAGGTTTCCCCGAGTTCCTTTGCTACAGATTTTACTGAGTTTGTGCTCAACAATATATTTATTAATTGCATTGAGTGTGGATGGTTTGAGGTGTGTGTGGGGGTATGTTTAAAAAATAAATAAATTGTATTATTGCTTTTACTGTAAGCCTTTTATTTGTATGAAAAGTGCTATACAAATAAAGTCTGATTGATTGATAATATGTAGCACTAACAGAGAACAAGTGTTTTCACTTTCTTTATTACAAGCAGAATGACAATACAGTGCTTTGCCCTCATTTGCTACAGACAGGCTGGCAAAAAGTCAACAAGTGAACTTTTTGAAAATTGTAATCCAAAAAGGAAATAAAGTAATTTCTCAAAACCTGTTTAGTAATACAAACAGTGCCATACTAAAGTTATGATATGAGGCGTGCTGCTCAGAGCACAGAAGTCAACATTTCAGACCTTTGCCAAGCTCAGGAGTGACAGGATGAGCACCTGCTGTTGTGCTGATGGACTTCGAAAAAGCAGTTTGACATTCTGATCAGCAGAAGAAGGCTGGTGTGATAAACCCATTGAGACAGAGGCTGACACTTTACAGACAGTTCATTCCTAGTCAAGTTATTTGGTCACTTCTTTTTTTTTTTTTTTTTTTTTTTTTTAAATCTCAGCCACCACAATCTTCTTAGAAAAATAACTTGTGAGGAAGAGTGAACTATAAACCCCCAGTTGACAGACAATAGACCTTGTTTTTAGAGTAAAACGGATCTGTTGTAAAACAAAGTGCAGTGTGTACAACTATTGGTAAATCTCTAATGAATCATATAATGTATATTTTGCTCTCATTTTGGTTACAAACTTGAACACACATTCTAACAGAGTTAAAATATAGTCTTCTCTGAGATACAAAAGTAGCAAAAGAAATATTCACAATGAAAAACAGAAAAATGACCACAAAAAATAAAAGTTGTGAAAATGTGAGCTGTGGAGGACTCAGCTATTAAAATAATGTTTGAAGAATGACTACAAAAAAAAAATCCCCATCACATCATGGAAGTTAAATAGACCTTTACAGCATTATTGTAATAGGATTTGTGTGTGACATGTAGAATATGTCTGGATAGATTATGACAATGGCACAGTGAGGTGGGACACTGCGCTACAAGCACCAAGGTCTTTCCTTTAAAACAAATTGAGGTCAGGATGTTGGAGCCCCTGTGTTAAAAACACTTTGTGGAGGCTTTGAGGGCTTTGAAAACTGAAAGGGACAAATCCAGACCTCCCAGCAGACAGATAAATCATCTGTGTCCCGGTAAAAAAATACTGAACACCTGTTATTAAATCTATACATGTTGGCAGATGGTGATGTGTATGAAAATAAACTGTATAAACATACAAAAATGCTTCAGAATCTCACATTCAAGACTTCCAGAGTCAGTCACTTGCTATGTAACCCGACAGCTATGCTTTGGAAAAAAAAGAGGACTTTTAGATGTTAGAAATGCAGAAAAGAGGTTCATCCATAATGAGCTACAATCTTCAGCTGGAGGACATGATGGACAAATCAGTTCAACATTCTCATTGATTTGATTGTGACATCGCCGATTCAAGTCTCCCGCCTACTCACAACAAACTATACTTATATAACTTTAACACCCTTTCTCACTACAATATATAGCAAACAGTTTTTAAGTTACATCCATACACAAACAGTGACTGACATCAATAATTTTAGAACAATACAGAAAAAACTCATGGATTAATGCAACAGAGACATCCCCGTATAACATGACAGCATGACATTAGCATTCTGACATTAAACGCTTGCATAACACAGAGCATGGCAGCAAACACACAAGCACAATGCAACAGTGAGAAATAGCAAGTCACTTTAGGACAGCCATAAATAAAAAAAAAAACCCTCGTCATTCCCAGGTTGCTGCTGTGACCCGACACGGCCACATGGTGGCAGCAGAGGGTCCATTGTTCACTGAGAAAGACAAAAAAAAGTGCCATGCTATGTTTGGTGATGAATGATGTTCTGGGACAAAGGAGGATAAGGAACAACTGAGAGAAGAATAGATCAGCATGCAGAGAGAGATCCGACATGCTACACTGACAGATAAGAAGGGAAACAAAGCTCGACACGATCGTGAGGGTAAAAGAAAGTAGGAAGAGGAATAGCAGACACACTGTACCAGACATATATGCCCTCTGCACCTCCTTGTACTCTCACAACCATGTTTGAAATGACCTCGAAATATAATACACTGAAAATGGGTATTTATGAATTAAGGCAGGGTGGCTAAAATACTGCACATCCCCTTTTTTTTTTTTAGATTTCCTCCATCTCTCTCCTTTATAGCTGATGGGTGTGTGTGTGTGTGTGTAAGGCTTTGTAATAAACCACTTCTTCTTTTTGTTTTTTTGTCTTTTTTCTTTTCTTTACACCTTTCTCCTTTGGCTCCTAGCCTGCTGCTGCTGTGTGGTTACCTGTAAGGCAAAGGTGTGTCACATACAGTACAAACATACAATAACAGGCAAATACATGCGTACTCTCGCGCACATGCACACGCACGCACACCTAAAGGGCTGAGCTTCACGGCTACCCCTTACTTGGCCAGACCACGTACTGTACATAAATGTTTTCTCGACAAACATTTACAAAGAAGCAAAAAGGACACGGGAGTGGAGGAACAGGCAAGAATGTTAAACAAAGAGTACAAAAAAAAAAAAAAAAGGCTGGACTGTAGACATGTTCAAACAGGACAGTTCCACAGTGCAAGAAACACCTTCGCAAATGGTTCCCCTTTTCTTCTTAGACTTTTTCAAGTAAGAGTTTGAACAGGAACTTAGATGAGACATAGACAGAGGCTACACTGAAACGAAAAAGTATGAAAAAGGTATGAGAATGAGGAACAATACTATCTGAAGGGTTGTCCACTCAGGTGTAGCCCAGAGAATGCACATGGTGAGGTCAGCATGGTATGCCCATGCTTCTGATGTGTGTGAACATTTTTTGTTCTGTGATTCCTTGATCCTTGAGATGCAGATCTTGGTCCTACATCTTGGGACGAGCTGTATGTTTTAGCCCATGAGATACACATAGTTTCAGAGACTGCCTTTGTGTTCACACGGAGGTCTCCGGCCCTGGAGCGCAGTAGGCAAATCCTGCCCCTGAGAGACGGAGCATGTAGGGGCTGAGAGAGCACAAGTCTGCCCCCGCCCCTTCTGCCAAGTGGGCCAGGAGTTTCTGGGGAAGAGGATCGGACCTGCAGAGCGACAGAGTCTCCGCAGCGCCGAGGTGGAGGTGAGAGGAGTCCGCGCTCATGCCTTTGTAGGGTCGACGGAAGGACAGTGGCGTCAACTCAGCCACGCCACCCGGCAACAGCTTCTCATGATCCTACAGAGAGGCACCATCATGAGGAAATTCAAAACAGAGAAGAGGATCAAACAACATAACTTGTGAATGACAACATACATGAGAAGATTTGACACATAGAGACAAACAGCAGATTTTCAGAGGGTTTAACACTTTTCTTGAGATATCCCCCCGTTTAGTTTCAAAGACGAATGACAACATGTCACGGAACCTTGAATCAAACGTACAAAACAAACTGGACTGATCAATAACGAGAAACCCTCTGAAAATCCCTATTCCGATTGACAGTCATGTTAAATTCAGCATGCTCATGAAATGAAGACAAAATTCACACGCAATCCCATCTTCCAACACCAGATGTCACCAAAGTTCCTGGTAAATTTTAGATACACTCTATGGTTTGCCAAACTACAACTGGGTAAATATTTGTCCACATTAGTTTAGTCTGTGACATCAGTGTCACACTAGGTAACTTTCAAGTGGCTTTGGTTGAGTTACAAACTAAATATTTATCTAACCTGTATTAACTTCTAAAGCATCCTCTCATAAGCCACAACATAACCTCGTAACCTTCAGTTCGAGGACCTCTTGAGTTACAGTCCTGGACCAAAAAAAAAAAAGCCTACTACTAGTTGAAGCCCACATGACAAGTAGCAATGAATTTTAAGTAGCCTGGGTCTAATAAAGACAGGATGAAATTTCTAATTTGGTTGCAACCCAGATCAAGTTAATTCCCAACCCACATGCAGTGAGAAGCACGGCACGCTTTGAAACCAGCAATGCACTGTTAATTGGGGGTTGTGCTTCCTGAAAGAAGGTTTGACAGAAGGAAGCCCACTTATATTGGCTGAGCCCGCCTCAGCCTGAGGCCCAGCAGGACTCCAGGCCGCATGCAGTGCAGAGCAGCAGGAAGCATCATGGCAGCAGCATTAAGAACCCGACACCTCACTGTCAACACCCTCTGTGTGCTGTTACCATGGTGACCCTAGCCCTTCCTAGGAGAAGGGAAAGGAGGGCGTGGGGGGCTTTAGGGTTTGCTGAGCGGGGTGCTGTGGCTGTGTGACATCATGGAGTCATAGGTCCTAGCAGAGTAGAGCCTTCATAAGCAGTGCCAGGAGCCATACAGCCCTCCAGGGCCCCCACTGTCCTTACCTTCTGTGGATGACGTCAAAGTAGAGGAGGTGATAATGGAATCTGATCACACTTTATGTCTTGTATCTAGAGTAGTAATATCCAGATAGAGTCGAGATTTACTTCAAGCAGTGTTGAGTTTTGAGTGCCGACACATGATCAGTTCTTCACTTTGTGGGAAAAGTGTAAGCCCTGTTAAAATGATTGCACGGATGAGTGCACATTATACACTTGGACTCATCCAATCAGCAACAGAGGAGGACTTCTGTGCCTCTTTGGTATTTTACTTTGGTTATGGATCAAAACATTCAAAACATTGTCCTGTTTTTTTTTTCTTTCTTTTGCCTAATCCAATAAGCTGGAGCAAATTTTGCATTAGAGCTTCTCTTCACACTCAGAGCAGCCTTTCAGTGCAACGAGGACATATTTAGAATATGTTTACTGTACTACATCTAGTCATTGAATGATCCCGGTGTGTTTTCTGTGTATTTAACAGAGTTCAGTTGTGATTTGACCAGACAACACACATTATTTAAGAGACAAAAATGAAAAGCTGTGAAAGCCATGGACCTTCACAAAACTAGGTCGTTACACCACAGTTTGCAAATCTTTCCGCTAAATCATATTTAGGTTGACAGATAGTTTCTATGTAGGCTGCGGTGGTTTAACAAAGACAATAAATTTGGGTTGGAGCTAATAATTATTTTCATGATCAGAATCTATTCATCGTAAAATGTCAAAAAATAGCAGAAATGTTCTGTATAATTTCCCTGAGCCTAAGGTGACATTATCAGATATGTTTTGGACAACTGTTATTCTAAAAACCATGTATTTAGTTTAAAATGAGCTAGAGCCAGAGAATATTTTGCATTTTTACTTTCTCAACCATTGATAATAATTTTTTTGCGGATTGACTTATTGATTATTTTAACTCCAATAAATAAAACAAACAATATGCTGGTGTTTTGTATGGAAGACGATCTGCAAACCCAGCTGTAGGCCTAAACTATTCCTGTCAAACAGCTCCAGGAAAACCTGACATGATAACTTTGTACCATCCATGACCATCATTTAAAAAAAAAAAAAAAAAAAACACAACAAAATGACAACATGAAATACACGGTATTGTGCATGCAACCTACGTTTCTTAAACACAAAATAAGGACACAAAACACGTGAAATAAACAATGAAAAGATGACTTCAATGGGAGGAAAAGGATACTACAAATATAACCTGGTTTACAAACCAGACCTTGAGGCATTTTCAATAGCAGTTAGTTTCACATTAGGCAAGGTGTGGAGACAGTGCTAAGTGGTTCACACTGGGACAACATGCCACCATGCATACAGAGATGAGGGCTTAAAAGAGAGAGTCACCTCCTCTTCCTGCTCCTCTCTCGTCTCTCTGGGCCAATCAGAAACTCATTCTGCTGGAGGACTGAGAAAGCATGAAGATGGTGGACGGCTCCACAGTAAGGCATCGACGGGTGGACTGCAGTTACCACGAAAGAGCGTGCGAGTTCAAGGGCAGAGTCACAACCACACAGGAGCAGGAAACAAGAGATGGTAAAAGAGAGGAGACAGTAATGAAGAGGGAGGAAGAGAGAGGAAAAGAGGGAGCATGACAGTGGTAAGGATAAAGCATAACACGGTGAATGAAATGGGAAAAGGGAGAAAGGAGCAACGGGGTACGGTGTGAATGTTTATTACGGTGATCCATTAGGGTGCAGTGAGAAAGGAGAAAAGAGGAGAAAAAGCACAGGAGGAAAAAAAATCTGTCAGACCTTTCACTCATTTTTCCATTCATGGTGAAGCTTGCTTCACAGGAAGGTAAAGCTAAGCCACGGGGAACAGGAAGTCATAGTAAATCCCGCTGATGCTCAAAGCTATTAGGGATCCTAATGGTCTTCCTGGATGATTAATAGAGTGGAATAGATTCGCAGCTTATTCCTATGGAAATTCTATTTAGTATATGAGGTCATTTTAGTTTGTGAACTGCCAAAAGGTACCATTTAACAGTTGTTTTTCTTTTTTTTTTTTAGAAAAAGGAAAAGCATTAATTAGTCATTGGTTAATGGCTTTAGCGAAGCATTTAGTTAATACAATAAGAAATAACTATGGGGGAAAAACTACCACCTAATTTGGGATCAAGACTATTTAAAGATCCAGTTTCATTGTGCAGTTGGTGCCAACATCCTCCTACCTGTGCACGTTCGGTGGCTGTGGGACACATGGCCCTGCAGAGGACTTTCTTGATGACATCTGGCAGCAAGCTGACGGTAATAAGAAGGATGATGCTGAGCCAGGCCGGACCACTGGACAGCATCTGCATAAACACGTAGTACATCCTCTGGTAGTTCAGGAAGGGCCTGAGCAGCACAGGAGAGGATGAAAAGGAATAAATTTCCCCAAATCCACTGATTAACATACACTTTACAGATACAAGTTAAATCAAAGCATATCATACCAAATGATACCGCCCCAGAGAAGAGAGAAAATAACATAGAAAAGCAGTGAGCCCCAGATGACAAAGTGATTGATCCAGGTCCAGTGGTGTGTGTCCAAGGCAAGCTGGAACAAACAGAATAAATACATAGTAAACACTAAACTAGTCAATGAAGTTGATGGCTTTGTCTTTAGGCCTCAGTGCTGTGCAAACTAAGCAGCCAGTGTAGTCAATCATTTATGTAACATAATAGTTAACATGTGTGCCGCAAGCGCGTTCACGTATACGATGAGGAACACGCACACTGTTAGTAACCTTATTGAAATGGCTGGATTATGTAACACAATAGTGACGAGTGGCTTTCCCTCATTTCATTTATAAAGACACGTGCTCACACACCTTGAGCGTAACGGTGAACACCAGCACAGTAAAGACGAGGGTCCCAAACGTCCAGTTCCCAAACATCTGTGAGGGAAGAGAAGAAGACAAAGGTTAGTGGCGGCATCAGTCGCACACCTCGATCCCCCTGCTCATGGATTAGTGAACATCCTGTGGTTTTACAGTACATCTGAGAGCACGAAAAAAAGGAGAGAAGAGCAGCCCTCACATCCTATCTGCTGTAGTAAGAGATCATCTGTTTAAAAAAAAAAAAAGAGCAATCCCTTGACTTTCTTATAAAGGTTTGTGGCTAATAAACTGGAGATATTTTCACTTCCTGTCTCAGCATCCACATTTTTCTACCTGCTGAAATCCTAAAAAGGTTTGAGCAGACATCATGACAGTGCAGATGGAATGAGAGAATGGAGAGGGAGGAGGGTGAAGGGATAGGGAGATCAAGGCACAGACAGTGGAGAACTTATGTAATAACAACAGCTGGTTGTTGGTGCCAGTACACCTAGCTTTACTAGAATTCCCTCATCCATTATTCCTTTCCATTTTAAACCTTCTGGAGCAGTGAAACCACAAACCAACCACAAGAGCTTCTGGCACAAATACATGGACACACAATACACACACAAATGCACAAACACAGTAGACAGAAAAAACAAACAGATGTTGGCTCTTCAATCTGGAGCACATATTAGTATTAATCTATTTACTACAACAAGGAAACACAAGGATAATGTAGGGAAGCATCTGAGGTTTCTAGGGAGTCGGTGGAGTTGTTAATATCAGGTACTGTGCAGGATTCAGGGCTTTACAGAGATTAGGGAAATAATGGAGGACTAGAAAAACTACACATTCAAATGAAAGTGCATGGATGACGTGAAGTGAGAAAGGATGAAACCGGATGAAACGGTCAAACTGAAAGCGTAAACGGTACGACAGGAACTAAAAGAGCGTGAAAGACAGAGAGAGCTGACAGGGAGGGAGACAGGCTTACCATCTGTGTGTTGGTGGTCATAAGCTGAAGAAGAAGAAGGGGAAGAAGAAAAGAGGAGCAAAATAAAGAGAGAGGAAGCAGAGAGAAGGAGGGGGGAAGAAAAAGAGAAAAGAATCAGGACAAAGGGTAAAATGAATTTCAGGATGTTTCAACTTAAAAAAACAGGACCAAAGGCAATCAAAAACAGTTGACATGATACAAATTAACAATACAGAGAAAGATGCTATTGCGTTGTCGATATGAATGGAGATCCAATGTTGCTGACCTATGGGGGGCCCAGAAACATCACTGTTACAGATCCATAATAACAAAAACAGGACCAGAAAGTCAAGCCACTGCACTTAACTCCTCTCTAATGAGAATCCAATGGAGATGAGCGAGTGTTCCTAAAGACAGAAAAGACTTGATATCCTCTTCAATTCGCTAAATGACACCCGAACACCACACTAAATGACTTAACTGCTCTGTTTCTACTCAACAGTTCTCTCTGCTTCTATGTACACAGAGACAGAGGCTCACCTGGCCATTGCTGGTGAAGGTGGTGTTGTCGAACAGGAAGTAGGCACCAAAGAAGAAGATAACAGCGTCAAAGACACCCAGGCACGTCCAGTACAGGAAGACAGGCCAGCGGAGGAGGGAGTTCTTTGCAATGTCCCTGAGAGAAACGGGCAGAAAAAAGGAACAGCTGAGTGAAAGATTTCATCACAACTGAGCCTGTTACAATTAACACACAATTATTTGAAATGATCACAAATCATTTTGCATAATCGTTAGAATTGTTTCTCTTCATTTGCATAAAAGCAGCTGCATGAAACTAAGAGATGTCAGATTTACGTCACTATTTCCACGATATCTTCTCAAAAATTTGAGTTTTGACTCTTCTTTTCATGACATCGGGCCATTTCACTTCCTCTTCTGCCGTGGCTTAAAAGCACAAGTGGAGAATTAGCACGACCGGTTGTTGTTATCTCGAGGCCCTTAACTTCTCATTTTCGACTGACCGCATTTTGATGAGCATCTATTGACATTAACATCATGGCATTAGTTGGAAAGCCAAACACGACAGCACTGCTGTGGGCACATTTTGATTTTGGGCCAAATGAAAAAGGAGAGGAAGCGATTTCCCACCCAATTCGCCCAACTTGGAAAGACAGATGCAGTCGACTGTTTGTACCCTCATTGGCACACATTTCTTTAAATATTTTAGTATAAGTCTTTGTATGTGGAATTCCTGTTCAGAAAGCACACAAACAATTTTGATTTACATGTTCTGATGTTCAGTGGCAATAACTTACAAAAGTGCATTATCAAACTATGATTAAGCTTAAGCTATAACAATTGTTTCAAATGAACCAAAAAAGACAAAACATGAATTACAATTGGTTGTATGAAAAATTGTTTGTTTTCAAAAATTTCAGGATCGTGACAGCTTCAATCACAACAGTCATAAACAACGTAGAAATTATATTTATACACAGACAACATTTAGGGATCAGACAGTTACATCTGACCTCACCTGTATAAGGAGGGCTCCCTCTTCAGGGTCTCCATGGTGACGTGCTGCTCAACCAGGCTGTACAGGAGGATGGGGAGTGAGGTGAAGCTGATGTTGTACAGTGTCAAATATGCGGTGTCGTACAGAGGCTGCAGAGGGAACGCAATACAGACGACATTAGACATCCTGAACTGAAAGAAATCTTAAAATTTAAAGCTGTGTTGATAAAAAGAAAAAAATGTGGCCACTTGGGAAATAAGCAGAATGAGGTAAGAAAATATCTTAAAAAATTGCCACCTTGCAAAGTTGAAAATGTGTTTGCAAAAAGTTGCCTATTTACACATCTAGCACAAATAAATTAATTGTTAATAAATAGTTTTATTTGCAGTCTTAATTTTTTAAGTAATTTTTTTTTACAGTACCAAAAAATATCATTTTACATCTTGTTTTAAGTTTCTTTCTAGAGCTCTACCAAGAACAGCCTGTTTTGTGTCTTTGTTTTTAAAGCACATTGATATAAATGACCCTCCGTTTTAATCGGCTGACTCTTTTCTGAGTGATGCACTTCATAGGTTTTTTTTCCGTTTTGTAGCTTTCTGGATCTGCAACAGGATGACAGTTCTGTATTTTCTTTCACATAAAATGTTGGACAGTTTCAATTCAATTCAATTCAGTTTCATTTATATAGCACCAAATCTCAACAGAGGTTATTATTATTATTATTATTATTATTATTATTATTATTATTACAACAGTGGACCGAGCTGAGGGTATACATAAGACATGAGCGTGAGTGACATAACAAACCTACGGAGGTCCAAACAGCACAGTGGCTGGATACGGGCTGTGTGCATTTCTCTGTGGACTGAGCATTTTGACACTTTCACAGTATTTATACAGCACCTAGACCTGCTTTATCATCTAAAAGGTAATTAAGATTTATACAATGTGGGACCTCTAACATTAATTTTGAGCTGTGTGCTTTTCCTAACAAAATATATCCAATATTAGACAGATAGATATTAATTATTTACTATATAAAGCTACTGTGAGAATAAGTAATGAATGTATATAGTACGCTGTGTGCTTGAATACTGTGACTCTGACAGAGTACAAAGTACAAAGTACCCACCTGCTGGGAGAACCCACAGAAGAACTGATACAGGAACTGAGGAAAGATGAAGCATACATTCTGGAAAGATTTAAGAGAGAAAAAAACAACAAGCGGAGAAAGTGATAAGCTTGTGACAAGTACAAGTGAAGAGATTTGAAGAATCTAAAAATGCTACTATCTACACATTTCTGTTTATGCAGAGATTGTGTGCTATAAGCTCTCTGAGTGGGCCGCAAGAGGTGGCCTGCCAAAAAGAAAGAAAAAAAAAATGAATCAGTTGGCAAGGCACTGCTCGATGTGGAAGCCGCCCACACTGATCATTCGTGGCCATGAATCCAGGAGAATGTTGCACCAGGGATTCATGAATCCAGTAATCTGTCAGAGTAGCTGCAAAATCTGGTTCTTTGTAACTCAGTGCTTCACTGGGAATGACGATAAAGTGATTAAAATGTGTGAGCCACTGGAGCGCGGCAGGCATTCGTCTAGTACCTTGTAGAAGAAGTACTGAACAAGCTCAGCGATTCGGATGTAGTAATAGTGGCCGTGAACAAGTAGCATCTTCTTCAGGTGTTTGAATTTTGGGATGGCATAGTCACTGTTTCTTGCTGCCTGTCGGCCTTCTTTACCCATGATGCCTGAGGAAACAGAAGAGGGTTAATTACTATCTGAGCAGGGATGTAACCACAACAACTCAAAAATGACTATTATATTTAGAGAATCAATGATCTTCTTTGAATTTATCTAAAATTTTACACACAAACATCCTCAGTAAAGAGCTATCCCAAGTCAGCACCAAATGTTAGAAATTTGAGGTAAAAAAAACATTTTCAATGAATTTGATAAGGGCAGCTTGATCAGATTTGTAATACTCGCAAATATAACTGTCAGTATGGGCTTTATAAAGCAACTTGGGCACTAACACCAACAGTGTATGGATGATTTAGCAAATTAGCCACTAATTATGGTCGTAAAATGAACTCACCAATGCCCACATGTGCCTCCAAGATCATGCTGACATCGTTGGCTCCATCGCCAATTGCAAGGGTTATGGGGTGCTCCTTGGAAGCTTTAATTAGCTTCACAATCTGCAGAAACAGACAACACATTACAATCAGTACCACCGTGACTGTCTCATTTAAGAAGGCATCAAGAGTGTATCTGCAAGAGGAAGTGCAGCTCTGTCACCTGTGCTTTCTGCAGTGGTGCCATGCGACAGCAGAGCACAGCGCTACAGTTACGACAAATCTCTAGAAAGATCTCTCTGTAGTTGCCGTGGCCAGCACACTCCTGGTTGGGCTTTAATACTGCAGAAAGAGTGGCTCCGTCGATGATCAGACCAAAGTCTAGGCAGTCCACTGACAACCTGAAACAACATATCACAGATCGATCGACAGGGAGATTTATCTACACAACCAAAGGACCAGATATGTTGTATGTGGATGGAGAGCATTCACTAGGTTGTGCAGTACATGCTATGGATATACAAGTGCATTATCTCATACCCAGATATCGAGCGTTGTCTGAGAACGGTCCTGTTTAGTTCGAACAGCACGTCGTGCAGACTCTGCTCCTCTGTGCGTTTCTTGGTCAGCTCCAGGATCTGGGTGCTGCGACGGAACAACTTGCTGGCGTAGCAGGTGGCCGCCGCCGTCTCCATCTTGTCCCCTGTCAGGACCCAAACTTTCATCCCAGCCTTGTGCAGTGACTCAATGGTGTCTGCAGCTTTCTCTTGGAGCCTGCACATCAATAAGTCAATAAGTGTTTCAGCCTCCATCGGGGTAGGTTGAAGCATCCATCAAAGATTCAATCAATCCAGTACCAACTGGTGATAACTTATCAATGCATGACCACCCCTGTCCCTGTCCATTAGCAGTTTATCTATTACGAAATGAAACCGTCACTCAATTGATCAATCAGTTAGGACTTTAGCAGACCACAAAAACATCTCATATTATCACACAGTAGAAGAAAAAAGGAGAGAAAAAGAAACAGAAGGCACGCCAGTATTAATAGTAAGTCACATATTAAACTTAGGCGGAATCTTTTTTGCACTCTTGAGTCATGAAAATACTTTGAAGACCACATAATAATGTATTATTCTTCCCCTCTTGTCCCCATGCTGCTGTGCTGTTTTTAAATCTCTCTGTTCCTCTCTCTCTAGGTCTACCTCTCCATCGACCAACCTGTCCTCCACTGCTGTGGCGCCCAAAAGGACAAAGTCCTTCTCGATGATGTCATAGGCCTGCGCCAGCCTCTGCTCCCTGTCCTGCAGGGCCAGCTTGGCTTCAGTCAGGTGATGACACGCTTCCACGTATTCGGACTCTGACAACCTTCGATAGGCGACGCACAGCGTCCGCAGCCCCTCCTGGTGTTAAAGTGAAGAGAGATGGAGAGAGGTTATTCAATTTGTGACTTAATATGCAGCCACTGTAGATGCTATCCACTATCATGGGACCCTGAGGGGGTTTGTTCAAGTTAGATCAATATGGGCTTCGGAAGGACAGTACCAATACCTTTATATGTTGCTACTTTAGTTCAATAAAACAAGCCTACAACACTGGTATATTATCACATGATAAGGTTGTCACAAACAAAAATAGTTTTCTAACCACATCCAGCAAAGAAAGAGCAGCATTAGCATTTATTTGTCGTCACGTTTGTGCCCATCAGATCAATATAAGTCCAATATTCACTTTCTGTTTAGCTGTTTTGGACCCAAAACTCCTGAAGGAAATATCTGCTTCTTTAACTGCAACATGCTCCACTTCATCAATTCGATGTTAACGTTTCCTGCCAGTTCTTTTGGTGTGGTGGAGCCTGTAGTGGGGTTTCCAGAGATTTTCTGCTGAAATAGTGGTCTGCATTAGTTGGGAACTAGGTGGACAAGACAGTAACGTAGCAGTTGGTAAAAAACAAAACAATAAGGTGAAAGATACTAAAATAGTCCATAGTGCTCAGGCAGATTTGTCCGATAATTCTCTGTGTTAAAAATACCGTTAATGCTTTCACATAAAAACAAAAGAAATTGTATTAATTGCTAACATCAAATTATTGATTATCTTTAAGTTGCAGATAGAGCAAATTTTATATAAATTCCCCCTAAAAATGGTCTCTTTCTTGCCAGTAGTATTTAAGTCATTATGGTTGACTGAACCTCTTGTTTGAACCTTTTATTTTTTATATTTATGAAATTCTTTTTTATGAATTAGTAGCTAAGGATATATCATGGCCCTATGAAAGATAGCACTGAACAATAGTTATACCAAAACTGGCTTAATGCAATGTGTCATCACACCCATTTTACAGTGCAAAGTATCTGTGCTGGTCAAACTGTCCACTTACTACAGCATTCTGTTCCACCCGGGCTTTCACTTGTTCCACCTTTCCAGACACCACCCGCGGGAAAATGGACGAGTCTGCACCCTTACAGAACAGCAGGTACTCTCCTGAGAGGTCCCAAACACACACAAACCAAACACACTTAAAGCAAACTGCAAGAACATGCTGGTATCTGATCATGAATCTATAAAAAAGTATTAACATAGCCCTGCGTGTGAGAATGTCTTACCTGAGCTGGACTTGACGATGACACTCATTCTCCTCCTGACAGAGTCAAAGTTCAGGACATGGAGCAGCTCAAATCTGAAGGAGAGACATAAAAGGGGTAGTTAACTTTTCAATTCGTAAATACATTAATCATCCTTTGTGGGTTTTTCCAAAGTCTCGCAAATGAAGGATCATTTGTACAACATTGTTGTTTTATAAGTGGACCATAACAAATTAATTTAGGTAAGTACACACTTTATCTTCTGTTTCTATCTGTTTAAAAGTCTCATTTGTGTTGGAGTGAGTGAGGTGACCAAAAAGCAAAACAGGTATTACATGGTTTTTGATCAGGCTTTTCAAAGGTGCCCGTTTGACAAATAATGACTTCAAATGACATCCTGATTATTCATCTGCGGCACAACGACTTTGAAAGTGTTTTATTCACAGTTTCATTTAACTTTATACTTTGTATAATTTTTAAGATTAGTAACTTGCATCTACTGACTCTTACTGTGTCTTTTAATTGAATGTCTCTCTTTTTGATTACTTGTTCTCAGAAGATAAATAAAGTAATAGCATTTTTGATTAAATTGTTTGGTAGTTTGTGCTGAGGGCCATAAAAATGTGATTCCTTATGATGGGTAAAAACAGTGTAAGAATCCACTAGATCCTTTTTCCTCCAAACTCTCCACAACTGCAGGCTGCCCTCCCACATCCCCCGCCCCTCCTCTCAAGCTACCCTGCTTCCTTAAAATAGCTCACTATTGACAGGCCACTGCGGTGAGCGATGGAGAGAGAGAGAGAGAGGGTTACACGAACACATCCTACGGATCAAAACATTAGTCCCTTTCCACAAAACCACTCTCTAATGGAGTCTTGCTGCCTCCATTGTCACTGATCAGCTGGAGCAGTTTGCTTCTAAAAACAGGCCGTGCTCAGCCCACTCTTTTGTGGTTGTTGTTTTTTGTAACCTCTGCTGAACTTGAAACACAAGCTGGGAGCTGTTTCCCTCCAGTCAGCTGCGGTATGACCACACCTCCATCAACTACTCCCACTTTATCTCCTGTGCAGTAATCACAACAGGCACTTACTTAGACACTTAGTAGACTAACCTTTCAATCTCGTCATCTTTGTTGAGGATCTCCATGTAATTGTCTTTCAACCTCAGATAGGTGTAACCCAGCCTGGCAACCAGAGGGAACGGAAAAAAGATTTAAACTCACAGACAGGAAATGTCCACAAATACTATTACTCGGTTATGTCACACTTGGAAAGGCTGCAGTTTCTTCTGACGCATTTAACGTAACCTGAGCTCACAGACAGTACTTGTACTTGTATCTGTGAAAGCAATATATGAGGGCAACATACTGTGACGCTGCATGTTTGATGTTTGTTATGTGTGTCTAAGGTAACGTTGAGACTGAAAATATCACACTGTTAAAACAAGAAGAAAGGCTCTGTTTTGTTACCAATATGTTGCTTCAAGCACAAGTAAAAAAGATTAAACATAATGCGGGAAGTCCAGCTATGATTCGGGAAGGATTATACAACTCTGAAATTTTCACAGCAGTAATCAAGTCAGCCTGTGGCGCTGATGTTTTAAATTCTTTCTACCAAGAATGTGCCGCTTTGACTGGCCAACAAATTTGCTTTGCTGGATTGCACCTCAGCCAAAGTTGAGTCAGGACCAACTATTTTGTTCGATGACCTTGCCTTTTTTTGCCGGCATCCGCTGTTGCGCCAGCGTGGTGGTCTGATTGGAATCCATGAGGAGGGCTGTTTTTTCTAACACAGAACTAATGGGAGTCTGAACCCACCATCAGTGTACTGCTGACTTTCCATCACAATGGATTTGAGGGTTTTCGTATCCATACTGGATGAACACAGTAAGACTAGTTTCTCTTGTTAAACAAACTTCCCTAATATTAGGACGCTTAATACATCTTAAATGTCAATATGACAACTTTGACAATTCCATTAGTCTTTATTGTCTTTCTTGCATGACATATGTTTTAGAGATGATTGGACCTACAGTTACTTAAAAAATGTCAATGAATTTAATGAGAATCAATAGAACTGTCAACAATTTATTTCCTTACTTGGAGAAAAAAGATGCATTGTACCAACGTGCTCCGGCAGCACAACATATTACTACTTACTATTTATGTTTACAAACAATTATTAAATATGACGCCAATGAAGTATAATTTAATCCAGTCCTTTAAAAAATTGGGCCAATGAATATAAAGAGCTACAATTCATACACGGTCCATCTGATGTGAATGTTAATGGCCTCAAGCTGATGCACAAAGTCAGAACCTTTTACTTCCCAGATCCAATGTGACAGAGTGCAGCACCAACACAAAGAAAGCCATTCCCTGCCTTATTACTTTGAGACTCCAAAGTAAGTTAACTAATTATGTGTTTTAGTGTGTGTACCTTTTCATTCCCTCCACCAAAGCCACCTCATCCGGTGAGGAGGAGATGTAGAAGGAGGTGGGCCTGCCCTGGTGGATGCCCCTCTTAATGCCATCCACTGTCTCCTCCTCCTTCACCTGCACCGTGTGGCACAGACAAAGCGCCCGGAAAAATAGATCCTCGTGTTCCTACAGACACATGAAATGACTCTATTTATTTAATGCAGGTAACAGGTAAGTTCAGTTCAAAACAATAAAAGTGAAAAACTAAACCTCAAGCGAATTTTTTGGACATGATTGATTCTGTGTAGTCGTTGCTGATGTATTTTTTTTACTACTCTGCTAAAAAAAAAAAAAACAGCAATAAAGCAGAACATTTTTTCCGCACATTTGAGTTTTGGCAGTGAACACTCCTCTCTCTCTCTAGTCATCTGTGGTGGCTTCTGCTGCTCCTGCTGACTACGGTGTTTTTCTTTTATTAAATCTAAACTAATCTTGGTTGCCACAGCCATAAATGCAAGGCTCATCACTTTTCTGCGTACCAAAGGACCTTTTTCCCATTTAAGACAAAGCAAACACTTTAAAAAAAGAAAACAGTGGAGTCTTCATGACCTGGTCTGCATCCCTGCTGTGGTTATAAGTTTTCCTTTTATCGCCACCTTTTTTGGTAGCAGAGTCAGCAAAGCTAACTCTGTACTGAAGCTGGATATAAAAGCACTTACTCTCCTGTATCCTCCAGGTGAGGAGTCTATCATGTCTATGCTGGAGGCAGCGCTGAGGATTTGGCCATTGCAGATCGCATGCGGGATGTAGACGTTCCCGTCAACGCAGCATTCGATAAACTCCATGTTGTTCTCTGTCAGAGTTCCTGTCTTATCAGTAAACACATACTCCACCTGGGAGGGAGGAAGGGGAAGGGTACAGTAAGGGCATGTCTGCACAAAGTTTACATTCAGATAGTGTATGCAAATGTGTGTGTGTGTGTGTGCTGATGTACCTGTCCCAGCTCTTCGTTCAGGTCGGAGGTGTTCACCTGAGCTCCCTCTCCCAGCTCTTCGTCAAACATCTCCTCATCCCAGGTGATGAAATAGGAGCCGAGAAACTTCTGCATCTCCACCGTTACATACATAGACACCGGGATGATGTAATTAAACAAGACCATAAAGGCCAAGAAGTCTGTGAATGCTCGGATCACCTGAAGCAGGGAGATAGACAAACAACAACGAAGACGTTTTTAAGGAAAATTATATTAAGAGGTGGGCGTTAAGATTTTGTTTTGAACGTAGAGAATCGTGAACGGACCACGTGGCGCTGGCGCTCGTTCTCGGTCCTGTGATTGTACCAGGGTTCGTCTCGGTCGGGGTACCACTGCCAAGCGTATTTCAGAACAGTGTTGATCACCGCTTTACTGATCAAGATGCACAGATACACTATCAGGAAGGCATTCATCGACCTGCAGAGAGAGGGGAGAGATGGGTCAGGAAATGAACCCATCTCTAAAAATCAACACTAAATCACAGAAGTTAGTCTTACTTTTCCACAGCAGAGCGCTTCTGAGATTTAGACTGGTAGTTAAGTGCCATCTTAGTCTCCATGCCAGTGTAGACTGCAACAGCTGGAAGGAGAGAAGACACAGAGCTACAGTGAGAAAAATGATAGCAGCCTTTCCTCAACCTAATGTTAAACATTACAACATTCAGGAGACATTAAACAGACTAAAAATTGTACCACCATAAATATGTTGTGTGTTCTTCAGTGTGGCTCCTCTAAGGAGCAGGTTCTCCGCCCCCAGTGGTCTGCAAGAATAAAACAGATCATTAATCTGAGGAAAATAGACAAAATGTATGTAAGGAAGCACGTGCACATGTAGAAAGTACACCCACCTTGCCACAGGCTCTTTGTCCTTGTAAGTATTAATGCGTCCCACAAATCTGGAAAAAGTCACAGCAAAATTAAATCAAGATGCACACAGCAGTAAGGTTAGATCTTGTAACAGCTCAGTGTATACAGATGCATCAGTGTCACGCTCACTTGTAGAGGTCAGGCTGCGGTTGTTCACATTCAATAGTGGCGTGTAGCGAATCCACCTCCCGCTCTGTTCTAAAGGCCATGGTATCTGGTACAGCATAATAGGTCTGATAGAAAGGTGAAGGACGGGGGAAGAAGAAGAGGAGGAGGACAACAGAGAAAAATGTCCCCCACAGTCACTAATGAGAACAGGGTTCATTTGACACCTTTAGCCTCAGCAGGTCTTCTAAATGACTGGGAGAAATGTGGAGGGAGGGAGATGAGGCTGCTGGTGATGCCTGGGTCAGCAGGGGATGGTGAGCACATCGGGGGAGGAGGGGGGAGGGGTCAACAACCATGTATATTTAAACTCAAACCACAGTCTCAAAAATACACAGAAGACACTCCCAAGTCAACATTTCATTTTGTGTTTTCCCTTCAATAAAGGCACAGCCCAGTTCTGTTCTGACGTATCAGTCAAACGGGTACTCTATAGTTCTCCCACATCTTCGTCCTTGAGAGAAGCCTGACTTTGGAAAGGCTTTTTTCCCTCTTAAATACAAACAGACTTGTGTCTTAATGGTTTTTACTCCCAGATCAAAGTCGAAGAATCCAGGGAAATCCAGTGTTGCTTACTTTTAATGGAAATGACCAAAAGCCTTTGCGAAAAGTAGCTGAATGTTGCTAAATGACATCATGTGTTAATTAGCACATTCATGACATCATCTTATTGTATTTTCCCTCTGCCGAGTGTCAAATGGTGTCAGCCCTTAACATCTGGTTGCTTCTCTGCTACAGTCTGTGCTCATATCTACAGAACTGAATTTTAATGCAGCTGAATTGCCAGTAAAGTTGTTTGTGATATCTACATGTAAAATGGTCACTCAGGAAGACAGTTAAACGGAAGTCTTTTTCTTTTTTTTCTTCACACAGCACACAGCCTTGCTGCCACTCACTGAACAGAGGTGGTCTGAGGATTCTCTTCTATGGAAAGTAGCTCAGGTTTGTCCAAAAAAATTACATGCTTTTTGAAAAAAATATTGCAACAGGGGTCTAAGAAGTCGCTAAACTTAGTAACAAAGTCACTACGTTGGCAACACTGGCTATAAAAGAAGTAGATAGAATAATGGTGTGGGTCGTAGTTGTCACAGTGTGTCTGCTCAGCCATGCGTATATATATGTATATATATAAAACCTATATTATTATTCAATAGGAAGCAAGTGTGTGTGTGTGTGTGTGTGTGTGTGTGTGTGTGTGTGTGTGTGTGTGTGTGTGTGTGTGTGTGTGTGTGTGTGTGTGTGTTGGGCTGCAGCAGATGACTATTTTAGTTATTTAATTGATCAGCTGTTTTTCTTGATTAATTGTTGTTAGAAAATAGAGAAAAAAAAGCATTGCTGTCTCCTTATCGTAAGATTAATTTTTCAAATCGTTTGATTTGTCTGATTAAGTCAGAATTGTAAAGAAATGTGGTTTACTACCACATTTGAAAAAGATAAGCATCAAATACTCCTAATTTTAGCAGCTGGAACAAAAATATGTTGTATTTTTGCTTAAAAGAGGAGCCAAATGATTGATCAAATGTCAAAATAGTCGCAAATTAATTATCTATTAATTGATGAATACATTTTTCTGCCTTTTTAATTATTGTGTATAACTTTATTTAAAATTATTTTGAAAACTGTTACACAACCTCAAGGACAATCTGTTTTTAAATGATCATAATGTGAGTTACTAAAATTTGGTAATTGTCACAAAAAAATTTTTTTTCTTTATCTCATAAAGACATTTTTTTTTTCTCACATTCCAATTTTTTGGAATCAAGAACACAGCTTACTTATCTTTTCATATTTTATATCCTTTACTGACCACAGACGATCACACACATGAAGATTTTCTGTCAACAACACATCATGTTTGTGATTATAATGGCTGGAAACAGTGTTGTGGTTTTCTTTTGTTGTTACTGAGTAAACAGATGTTTCGAATAAAATCTGTGTTAAAAAAAAAAAAAACCAGCTTGTAATACTATTATATTATTACATAACCAGTGTTGTTCTGTGTGAGCAGCATGCATTGTTTGGTTTCAAAAAGGGATTATGCGCTATTTTAGTGCTATTGGAGGCCTTGAATCTAGCTGATTAATTTCCCAGACTCTTAATGACCCATGTAAACTTCGCCTTATTTTGTGATCAAAGACAGTAAATTTAAAACCAAGCTAAAAAGAAGTAAGATTAAAAGTTCTGGCACCTTGTGACTGGACTCCCCATCCAGGCTGGCGGTGGTAACGTAGCAGGTCCCATCATGGCGGCTGGAGGAGAGGAGGATGAGGTCACAGGGGAACGTCTCGTCCTCCCTCACCATGACGATATCCCCCACCTGACAGAGGAGAACAGAGACATCCCATAGTGGCGTTCATATCAATAATAGATGAGAAGATTTTTTTTTTTTTTTTAACATAAGACAGACCTGCGGGTAATCGTATGCTCATCCTTTACCATTCCTTTTTTTTATTCAAGGGATTGAGAAGTTGCATAACGGATTATGCGAGCAGAGCAGCTTAAACTCTGATAAATCCCATCTCTACGGTGACCATACACATGACACACGCTCTCTGATTTTGCATGATTAATGTATTCATCATTATTCCTGCTCCCGATTCACACTGTAATCCTTGCTGTTTGATCTGCAGTAGTGAGAAACCTTGGTACAAAAAAACACCGCATGACAACAGAGACAGACGGCGAGAGAAGAGGCGGAGAGAAGGGACAAAGAGAGAGAGGACGGGAAAGAGACGGAGACACGTGGATGTAAAACGTCTCTTCTCATCCAATGAATTTCAGGGAAGGCTGCTGCTACGGTAGCACAAACTACAGTGCTCTGCAGCCTTTAAGGTTTGGCAGCTGTACTGAAACTATATTCTGAGCTGACCCTTAACATCCCACACAGTCTCTGCAAACTCAACCAGAGCAGCAGACACAGCAGAAACTTGATGTACCGGCACCCATTACAAACCTCCCGGCACAATAATGAAACAAGACTGCGCTACAGTATCCAGTATCTACGGATCTATATAGGTGGCGATGAGCGGGACACAAACATTATGCAGTAGGACACTGTTTTCATTCACTCTTATGAACAGGTGATATATGAGAGGTTTCTGCAGAGCAGCATGCCATTAGTAGAACTACTCCATGTTTTTCCACAGAAATGTTGACATTCACTCCTGCATGCATCTGCCACCTGAAGGACTGCATCCAAAACAAAACAAACTTCACGAGAGTCTGATTTTCTCTACTTTATCACCTCTTTACCATTCTGACCGTTGTGTTGCGCTGAGCACTTTACACTGCTGGAGTCGTTTATTTTCATTGAAGAATCATTTATATAAACCAGTCGTGACTTTAAACATCTCCAACTTCTGATTGGTTAACATTTAGAACAATTACTGTTTGTGTTGTCTTGTTTTGGTATTAAATTTTGAGCAACATGAAGCATAAACATTAACATGAAAACATTAAATATTAAAATTTGTATAGGATGAGTGTGGTGATTGTACTGTATAGTTTTATATATAAATAGACCAATAATGTTCACTTCTGCTAACAAGTATTAGCCCAGAGCCTGATTTACATTATTATTTTGTGCAAAGAAATTACTCTTACAGAAAAAAACAGCTTCCCATGTTTTCCACATGGGAACCATGTGATCACATGTATTAAATGTTTACCACATGTTGCAACATATGATAACATGGGGAACATATGTGGAAAAGTTTTCATATGGGAATCTACATGGGCTTCACACATTACACCATGAAAATGTTCCAAAACCACATGTTCTACATGTGCACAGTCACGTGTGTATGTGAGTTTTTGCACGTGTGAAATTGATGTGTTTTTTCTGTAAGGGTAAAAAGAAGAACAACTTAATTATTGAATTGGGTTTCAGTAAAGAAAGACAAATTAGGGGCTGAGATTTTTCCACAAGTCATATTTCAATAGATAAGACTTAAGAGAGCAGTCAGCAGGTTTATCTGAAATGGTAAAACTGGTAAACCTCATGATTAAACGTCAGCGATACATGAAATCCTGTGTTTTTGAACTGGACATCAGAAAGACAGACTGAGCCTCACTACCTAACAGTGATTCACTGTTGCTTCAGAGTGACGATTAGCAGAAGACGCCAGGAATATCTTAATTTATGAAATACATCAATCCTGCTCATCCTCCGAGGGACACTTGTGTGCTGCACCAGGGGACAGTTTACTACAGTTTTGGGGCAATTAATTGTTGTGAAAGTCAAGAAAGAGCAAGAGAGCCAGGAAACAAAGTTGGAGAGGACTGCACAGAGGGAAGGAAAGGGGGAGTTATAGAAAAGGTGAGCTATGCAGCAGCACAGCAGTGTTGCTTTGTGGCCTCAGGTGCTACACTGCTCTAATGAGGCCATTCTTACCCGTAGCTTGTGACTCTGCGTCCTCACCCCCTTCCCCTGCTGCACCACGTCCACCGGACACTCGTTTATAGAGCAGTCAGCTTTGTGTCTGAGCCAGTCCTCGTAGCCCTGAGAGAGATGCAGCGAGAGGGTTGCAGTGAAAAACAAGATTGTGAGGGAAGAGGCGTAGAAAGTGGATGTGTTTGTTGGCTAAAAAAGAGAATATAGATTATTGTGCAAAGAGAAGTGGGGCCAGAGCATAGCATGAGCGAGAGAGAGAGAGAGAGAGAGAGAGAGGGGTAGAGGTGAAAGTCATAGTCTGTAATTAATTAGCATTGTGCTCCCTAAGCTTAGTGACCTGTTTCCTGGATTTCTAACTAACGTGTCATGTTTTAGATTTATGTCCCAGTGAAGCTTAGGTTCCTTAGCTAGAACAGCTCCATCTATCACTGATAGTACCCCATCTCTCAGTGGCGGGACACCGTGGAGAGGATGCATCTCCCAGGGGCATGGGATCCTCGGCGAGAGTGATTAACAGAGGACACCATTCATTATCATATTTCTCACATCACCAGACATATTCAATGGCATGTCCTTTTCGCTTGGAGAGGAATGTGTATATACAGATAATAGAGCGCCCGATTGGAAGAGAGTGTGTGTATTTGAGGGCCGGGAGCTGGTGTGTGTGTGCGGAGGCTCGTTGTGGGCAATATTTTCCAGGAAACGTGAGCATGTTTGTGTGTGTCCTACCTGTTTTATGGCGGTGACAGTGATAACAAAGAAGAGGGGCAGGCCGCTGGTGACCGGGCTGGTGGGGGTGTCGATGATAAGCTGCAAGGGAAAGGAACAGCGCAGAGTAAGAGGGGAGGGGGGAGTGAGGATGTCGAGTAATGCAACGCTGAGTTTGGAAGTGCGGCAGGGACAAGCTTTTAAAAATAAGAAATAAACCACCGGTCTAGTAAACTGGGGTAGTTATGATCCACAGATGGGTTTATTTTTTTAAATCTTAATATCCCTGCATTTTTAGAGATATGTACATGCAGCATAGGAAGGTTCTTTTTGGCTAAGGGAGTACAAACACTGGTGTGGTGGGGCATGTCCACTTAGTGCCATTAAGAGGATGTTGTATTTCACATGTTACTGATAAAGCATACAGCACACAAACACCTAAGCTGTGGCTGTAGAGTATTAATTACATTAAGACAACTGCGACTAAAGAAATGTCCTCAACAGACCAGGAAGCAGCTTCTCCTCTCCTATGAGGAGTTTGTCCTTGTACGATTATTCAACGTTTGATGCAATATTGTGGAAAAAAAAAAAAAAAAAAGCTTATCATTTAGGGAGTCACTGAGCAGTCATAAATACTCATTTGTTCAGGATAATATGTTGTTAGTAAATTCATATCATGTTGGTGACTCTCGTCCAGGTAGCTTCAAACAGGATGCGGGTAGAGGATTTAACTGTTAATCTTTGGATAATTGCTTTTATTTTGAAATAAGGGAACAATGAGAGCTGAGGCTTCACAGCAATCAGCACACACATGACTGACAAGCACACACGACCGCTTAAAGAGACAGCCCCTCTTTGCCAAGAGTTAATATGAGTTAATTTAATGCCCCTAATAAATGCCAAAATGTAAAGAAAAACATTTAAAGTATGGCAGGTTAAATGTGATCGAATGCTCAGATTGAATCAATGAACTTTCAAAACCTTCAAAAAAAAAATTTTGTTTTTTGTTTTTTTACAGGTTCATACACCTACATTCAATGGGAAACCATAAAATAAGTTAATCAAGGTAAACACACTGACTTCTGAAACATACAGACAGCCTTTGTTCTATGTAAAGTCAAGTGGAACAATTTCACAAAATCATTTGTTGTGTTAATTTGTTTTTAATCAAGTTTCCGTGGCGATACAGATTTAGTTAGGAGTCAGACCCTCTAACATTGGATAACCTGACATGATTGTGAGTTTAAGGACTTTGACAACAGTCCCACATAAATGTTAAACTTGCTTCAAAACACTGAAAAACCCTGATTTTTGAATTATCACCAAGCACCTAATTTACACAATATTGTTACTTATGTATGAAAAATAAGTCAGTTGAGCTGTAAAACCTCACAACTGGTCCGTAAATATATTGAGATGCAAAACCACGCTACATTTGCATTGTAAACACAGAGAAACAGTTGCGGCTTATAAATTCCATGAAAATCTCACCTGAACCAAAAATATGACCAAGAAGTAGAAGTTAGCGATTCGTCTGAACTGCTCAAACAGGTTCTTGGGGATGAAGTTCCAGAAGGTGTACTGTGGGACAGAGTGACAGCAAAATTACTACCGAGACGTATAAACAACAGAAAGGGAGACAATGGCGCATCATAACAGTCCTCCTGGCAAGAGAAACGGTGATGCACGGCTTGACGAACACAAGAAAAGTGAAGTGTGTCATCCTTAAAAACATGACCACAAAGGAGATTACATGGTTGTCTGAATATGAAACAAAAGAGTAGCGGGATGATAAACAGCGTTACGGCACTGACTCATGGGCTGCAGGCTCGCTCACCTTGGAGGAGACAATGCGGTTGTCGGGGTAACGCTGAGGGATGTAGGCCTCAGCTCCCGGAGGGGGTTCTTTATGCCCGATATACACCGTCCGACTGTCCACCCAGTTCTCCTCCCCCACACACTGATGAAGAACGAGATAATATACACAACAAAATAAAAGGCAATACAGGCAGAGGAGAAAAATGGGGTTAAATCACACTGTTCACCTGGTGTCCCTCACAACTGATGGCCAAATTTGGTCATTAACAGCCACCAACACCTTTCTTTCAGTCCAAAATCTCCTGAAAACTGTCATTTTTACTACGTGCATAGTGCACGCATCTGTAACGCACACTATGTGGGTTACACATGTTCCACTGTTGGTATTTACAGCTATGGCTTAGCAGTTATTAACTGCTTATTATGCTGCTGCTGCTGCTTTTCCACCACGGGCCTATGCCAAATCTGACCAGATGTATGGTTTGCTATTTTATACCAACAACACTCATGCTGACACACTTAAAGAATAATTAATGGATTTGGCAGAAAATGAATTGTCAATAAGTTTGAGAAGCAATCAACTTTAACTCACTTATGGGGTAAATATACCAAAGACTCACCATAGTTTTACCTTCTCAAATGTAATTTTCAAATGAAACTTGGGATGGCCTTGTCACTTTTTTTTAATACACAATATATTAATAAATACACACTGAACAATTTTTTGACAAAATAATCAACAGATGAACCTATACTTTTAATAACAGTAAGTTGCATCACTGAACAAAACCGAATTGTGTATGCAGGAAACTTTATCTAAATTATAATAAAAAAGGAAATGGTACATCTTTTTTATTTTTATCTGCCCCAAGAAAACTCCGGCCGAACTGTCCTGGAATAAACAGTGCAATCAGCAAACAGACTTATTTTAACAAACAACTTTGCAGACAAGACAGGCCCGACTGAAGGATGAGTATATGTTTGGTGATGTGTGTAGGAAGGATCTGCTCTGAGTCACACTGGTGTGGATTTGTCATTTATCTTCTCACTTCTTCTCACTCAGCTCCATCCTTTGATACTTCAGCTCCAAAACAAGAGGTATTTTGGTGGTTTTACGATTTACAATCGATTCAATGCCTTGACTGAAAAAAAATCAAATATAGATTTGATCCTGTGCATGTAAGTTCATTTCTCATCTACGGTATATCGTATCAAAGTAGCTCTCCAGAGACTGACAGAGTGCATTCTGGGAGTTAAGCACAGCACATATTTCTCCAAGGTGTCCTTCATTAAACAGTACTGTGGGTGGAGAGCTCTCCATGAAAAAACAAGAGTCCCGAGACCACAGCATTCTGCTGTTTGTTTCCTCCCGGCTTCCTACGTGGCTCCTAAAGCTTTGGCCTGAGTGGGCAGTGTGAGCTTAGCCTTTGGCAAAGCAGCCCGCCTGACACAGCTCAAAGCAGAAGTGGTGACCATTAACAGAAAAGTTCTGGAACAAGCACTTCAGTGGAAGCAGCGCTTCACTGCTTTAAATGTCCTCCACAGTTTGGCAGAGGTGTAGCACATTACTGCCAGTGACAAAACTTTTAATACATTTGTGCTCGGTCCATATGATGTAAACTTACCACTACGATCCTGTTAAATGTTTTTTTAGTTAACACATTTTGACAAGTTTCAATAAGTATAAGTTTGGACACAAGATCAAATAAAGCCTCAGGCAACGTTGTTGCTGAAATCAGCAAACTGCAACATCTGGGTCAAAATAGCACAACGCAATAACAAAATGCACCGTCACAGATCTAAACTCATCCACTGCAATCAACAGGCGCTTGGCACTGAGATAAAAATAGACATGGAGCCAACAGTGTCAGTCGACTTGAGACCCCTCCAAAACATTAGGGGGCAACTTGACCCAGAGAGATACTGTGAAATGGAAAGAGAGGGAGAGATGGAAAGTGAGGTGGAGAGCCAAGAGGCAGGAGACGGAGGGGTACACCAGAGTGAAATGAACACAGTGTGACATAATTACACAGGAAAAAAGCCAACAAGGAGGAAGCAGAAAATGTGTGTAGAAGAAAAAGGATATATATATAGGTTATAATGGAATCTAATCAAACAGTTACCCTGATAATATTAACCAATCTAGCAAGTTAATCTGAGTCTTTAATTTTATTGTAAAAAATCTGACAAATAAATATTTGTTAAGGAATTTAAATATCCTCATATAAAATCATAATAATGATCCTCTCTCTAATGGTGTCTCTAATGAAAGGAGCCATTACTATCTTTACACGACTTCATGACCTTAAAGCATGTTCGTCATAGTCCGGCTAACTGAACAGACCTCTGAAGGTTTGATGTTCGGGCCATTTATTACTCTGACAACAGCTCCAGATAAGACAGGTTTGATTAACTGGAAAGACACACACACACACACACACACACACACACACACACACACACACACACACACACACACACACACACACACACACACACACACACACACACACACACACACACACACACACAGACACACACACACACACAGACAGGCGCATGCACACCTACCTTTTTTTTTTTTTTACTGTGCACTGTAAGTCAATAACAAATGCCACGTCATATTATGGAGCTTGGTTAAATTAAAAAAAAACTGAAATTAAAAAATCAAAGATGAACTTGAAACAAACGCTCTCACAGGAAAAAAAAAAACATATTTACATTTGGGCTGGCCAATCATTTAATATCAGCATATCTACTATCTATCAATTCTTACTTCTGCCTCTCTTCAAACATTTTCCCTCTAAATTCACCACTCATCCCATCATATTTCTGCACTGTTTTCTCCTTTTGTTCCCTCCATCTCCCGGCAGCGAGTGTCACACTATGACAGTGTGTGTGTGTGTGGGAGAGCGATGGAGAAAGACACAGAGAGATTGCATTGTGGTTTGTAGTTATCTGATCATTAA
This sequence comes from Brachyistius frenatus, assembly GCF_029030835.1. Classification (NCBI taxonomy): domain Eukaryota; kingdom Metazoa; phylum Chordata; class Actinopteri; family Embiotocidae; genus Brachyistius; species Brachyistius frenatus. Next base: position 700,674 of record NW_027210669.1, on the reverse strand, counting down.
TCCTCACTGATCCGTATCAACCCTCGTCCCTCAGTTCCCTCTACACTCTACTGCTCCATCAGACAAAGTGGCTTGCTGGTCGGTTGCAGGACACCGAGGCTTTGTCTCTATTAACAACAGCCTCCGAGCAGAGAGGCTGGTCTTACATCACCATCAATCATCCACAATGACAGGATGGATTTGATAACAGCAAAACATCCCACCACTGCAACTTCTCCTTTTATGTTTCTCACTGCACTGTGGTGTACTCTCTTGGGTAGATAGTTTTCTGTTTGAACTCTGGATTCACAAGAGAACAGATGCGGGTCTGCTGTTTCTTAAATTTGAAGCGCCGCTTTAAGAAGCCACAAGTATTTCGAGTTTTGGCATTCTCTATTTTAGTGCTTACCTTTTGCAGATGCTTCGCTCCATAGCACTTAACAAGACGTATATATTTTCATTATGGAATCGCAACCCCTGACCCTAGCAGTGATTTATCAATACCGTCTCCACGATGCAGCTCCTTTCAACCACACAGGTAAAATATAAGATATACACCATTAACTGGCCTGATTAAAACGGTCATGTCTTTTACTTCCTGCACCGTCCTCCTATGTTGCGCAGCAGAAGCACACGGCATGTTGAGCAGCGATCGCTCATTAACCCCATCCGATCAAATTCCTCCTACAAGAGCGCTACCTTAATGAACTCCCCATGTTAACACGGGACGTGGAAACATACAAGCATGGTCACGCAACATCCATAGGCAGTAGGCCTATAGGCGTAGGCTGAGGTTAGCTCACTCATTTAGCAGTCAATGTGGCAGTTTAGCCAATATAGAATATAAAGGTGACAGAATTTAGCCCATTTAAAAACAGTAATTGGAAAGAAAAATTCTCCAAAGCATTTAAAAAAAAAAGAGAGACACATCATTAAATCAAAATGTGTTTCACTGCACAAACAACTAGTAGAGCATAAAAACTGATCATGACTAAATATTTACACCCACTAACTTCCAGCAGTATCTGTTGCTTAGCTAACTCCACTAACTTAAAAAGCTAACGTATAACCCATTTAGAGTGAAGACATATTTCAAATTACATTTCACAAAAATAAAACATTATGCTAATACAGTCAGATGAGTGTTATACGATTATATAGCATTGGATATGTATTTCCAGCTCATTTTAAACTGCTTTATACTACTAACTCTTTAACACATACTTCTCTATGTACATATAAATGAAACAATGTTTTACCTATATCCATAAAGTATTGTCAGTTAAATTGAATATATCACTAAACCCCTTTCAAACTTTTATTTTTTTAGAGTTTTGTTACCGTTTGTGACGCAACAGTGACTTCCTGTTTACATAACCGACTGCTTTTCATTTACACATTGCAAAAATCCATAATGTCTATGTCATTTCTTAAATCTTATTGGTGCAATTGATTTCAATAAAGTAGTCTAGTTAATTTAAGTCTGGTTTTATTGTATTTTGATGACGCAGCCATGTTATGAGCAAGGCTTTACTGCTCCTACGGACACTATTTGTTTTACACTACAAAAAAATAAGCACAGCTACTCAATAAAACTTCTCTGCTTAAATTTGGGGTGAGAATATTAAAAGAAATGCTACAATTTATTAAACTGAAGCTGTGCAGTTTGTCGTAGCATTGAACAGAGATCAAAGGAGTCTTAAGACCTTGATCAGCAAAAAAGGGAAGGAGGCTTGTTCAAGATGCACCCCACTGCTACTCATTAGTCATTAATCACCATAGGAACATGGTATGCAGCAACAGACTGCTTCGCTTTGTCTGCAGGTTCATCAGGGAAGATACAGCACCACACGAGGGCTTTATTATACATAGACTGAAGATCGAATGGGTACGATTTTCTCCTTAGCTCCATGCTCTGCAACTGGATTTGACAAGACATGATGAGGCTCAAAGAACAATATCCTCAAGATCGTCTTGATGCTTTTATATGGTTCAAATGAGACTTCTTAGACTCTGTTCTCTGTGGAAAATCCCTTTTTTTTGGAGCAAAGCAGAATGAAAGAGAAAACATCAAAAGCAGCAGCGAAGAAGAAGCTGATGAAATAAGGAGAGGGAACGTCGCTAATAGAAAAACGAAGTTTCTTTGACTGCCATAATTATTTAGTAGAGAAAAATACTGGGGGTAAATTACACAGGTACAAACCCAAATACAGATTTAACAATATCTATGTTTGACCTTCAGCCTGCTCATGATGCATCACCCGCTCGTGAAAAAAAAACACCAGAAGCCTGATGACGTAAATAACTATATACCTGCAACACAATCAAATGATAGATATGAGAAGATTACTTTAAAATAACATAATTTGTATTCTGTTGTTGTCCCAGCTTCCTCTCCCTCTTGACTCGCTGTGATCCAACAGTTACATAAGTCTTTAATCCAGCTGTGCTACTTCTCCTCTCCCCTCCCTCACTCCTCTCCTTTTCCTCCTGCCACCGCAGTCTGCATCCTGAAAAACACTCGTTTTGCCTGCATTTAATGCCGACATGCGAATACAGGCTTGTAACTGCGTCTAGATAATGAAAACTTGGGTCTTCGGGCAATGCTGTGGGAATCCAAAAATCTTTCTCGGGAGCCAGAATGCAGATGCACTGCTGCTTTCTCTGATATCTACACTCAGGCCAGCGGGCAAAGCTCAGCCCAAACACAAATCTTGTGTGTGTTTTGTCACCTACAGCCGCTGTCTCTCCGCTCGGGCCTCATCTCCAAGGGGGGGCAGCGGACAGGAATAGACTGCCCTTAACCGTTTGTAGTGGTGAGAACTAATGTGGCAAACAGTGATCTAGCAGGCTGTGTTCTGCCTTTCAACACCAGCCAGGGGACTCAAAGAGCTGTAAAGTTGCGAGAGACCTTTCCTAAGCCCTTCAGCAAGCTGGAACCTGCTGGCACCAATTTGATCAAAGGGAGACAGCGCTGGCCTTTCTCTTTTATCTGCTGATTGTGAGAGGTCTTCACGAGAGTAACAGTTATACATTCATAGATAAGATAGAAGAGGGTCAGGAGAGAGGGGGACGAGGGTAAATACCGCTGAATACAGGAGAAAGCAGCGGCAGTAATGCAGATATACATCAAAATGTTGTGACCACAAGAGGCTGTTATCTGAAAGGTATCATTTACAAATATGAGGACATATTTCTGCTCTTACATTGCATCAAGTGTTAGTATCGAGTATGACCATCATCCACACATACCACACATGCCAGCACCCTTAGTCATCTAGATCATGACCTCATGCAGTTCTCACAGTTTGCGCCAGTCTGAGGCATCACGCCATCGCTATTATTACTAAATGAGAAAAAGGCACTGAGGAGAGACACACACACACACACACACACACACACACACACACACACACACACACACACACACACACACACACACACACACACACACACCTATTTTACCGTATATCTTATTGCGCTGAGCCATTCTTTTATGCCAGCATGATGAAAAACGTTTAACAGACTTATTACACAACCAAATGTCCCATTTAAACTTCACGCACTGCAAAACACCATGACACCTTATTTTTCTTTGCGAAAACTCTCCGCTCTACTGAACACCCTCAATTCACCCGCAATTTTTCAGTCAGAAAACAGGCTTATAAGCAGGACAGAGTGCACTGCCTTCAGAGAATTTAATTTCCATTTGATTACAAAGTACTTTACTGGATAGATGTGAATACAGTCGCTGTATATAGTAAACTTTTAAAGCATATCAGGCGGTTTGCATACTACTGATCAAGGGGAAGGATTAGGAATCATTCAACTCTTGAAATTATATAAGGAACAAAATCCATGTTTGAACACAGCAAAGAATCATGAACTTTGTCATACAGCTGCCCTTTTTTGATTTCTATAAAACTGTTTAAGTCGTCTGCTTTCTTAATAATATTTTTTTTGGTGATTTAATCTTCTAGTTTTATACTTCCTGCTTTTTAATGTCAGACATTGAATAACCGTCTCCGTGTTATTAGATGTCGCTGGACAGCATAAGCACCAGGAACAACAGTGGCAATAAGTCCCAAGACTTGATCATTTCTTCTTATTATTTTTACAATATTGCCTAAAACACGAGCAAAAGCAAGCAAGGCAGAGCGGGTCTGGCCTGCAAAAATACTCTCTCTTTCCTTCACCCAAAAAAGCATCAAGGACAAGTCATATGTCAATGACAGGGTGATAATAAGGAAACAAGATAAAAAGTGAAAGGCTCATAAACTTGCCCAGTGGAGTAAAACGAAGCCGCATCTTTTAATGGCTGCAGAAAATGTACTAATTCGGTGTTAGTGTTATGTTTCTTTTTTAAACTAAATTATGAAAGGATTGGGGGCTAGTGACCTTGATGGGAGAGTGCTGTTCTCTCAGTTCAAAGAAAAGGCTCTGGACGTGTCACATGTTCATCACCTTGCATGATGTAACGTTTGCTCCATTGTATAGCCTAATTACTGGAGCAGCTGCTCAGAATACGGCAGGGTTAGCAGAAGGTGATGCACAAGTAATAGAGGCTCAGATATACCCTTCATCCATCCCTCCAATTCTAAATCAATATGTGGATAATTGAATTAGTGATTCATTCCTTTCCTACTTCCTGATGCTGCAGAATGAGGATGCAAAGAGAAAAGGGTGAGAGGTGATGGGCGTGTCCAGTGACCCGTCCCCCCCGTCCCCCGTCCCCCCCCCGCCTCACTGGTGGATCTGATTTCCCCTGATATTAGCCCTGCTGGAGCATCAGTCATGCTCCGTACACACTGTCACTCGCCTGCTGCACGCACACATACACACCGGTGTGGATAAAAACAAGCCTGAGAAGGAGAAGCGTACAAAAACACCCAATCAAACCGCACGCATGGCTGGTTATCTTCGCAACACCTGAGCCAGCTTTAAGGTCAGGTGTAAGGGTCGCAGACTGTAGCAGATGTGTCAGGTGCTCAGTCTGATGAACATCACAGAGCCTGTCAGAGTTGGCTCCTCGAAGACACTTTCTCTTAATCAGCCGCCCACCAAGCAGCTGCTTCCTGTCCTGCCAGATAATCAGAGGCTGCTGGTGGCACCGGCCCATTCACACCAGACCGAGCAGTAATATGGTTACAGCCCACCATCGTCATTATTATTATGTGGACGTTTCCTGCACACAGGCAAATCTGATCACTGATTACAGATCATGATGCGGACTCGCTGGCCTCTCTCCTGTTGTTCTGCTAGTGTCAACCTCTCAAATTCAACATGGACAACTATCAAGCTGGAAGTGAGTAGAAGTCTGTGTATCTGGTACAAATTCACAACTGCTGCAAAGTGTGATGAGTGCCTACGAGGCCTCTCAGTTCAGACATAATTGGGATTTATTTCCTCTGCAGAACAGGGCAACTGGAAGCCATGAGGTAGTTTAGTATGCACGCTTGTTGTGGCTCGCTTAAATAGGCCAGCCAAGTTCATTTCTATTCTACACATTCACCGGCCATTGCTGCATCTGTAGCCACTGGCACTTTCTCCATTCAGCTCCACACAAAAATTGTAAAGCCCACAGCCAACGGCCTGCCAAAGCAGCCTGACTGAAGTGTTTATCATTGCAGACGAGCAAAGTGTTTATCATCATTCTGCACGGTCACGCTCAGACCTTCTCTGAGCAAGGCAGGAAAGTCAACGTGCACTAAAGGTTTAGGTGCAGAAAGAGAAACATGCATTATATATTGTTGCACTTGCAGACACAGAGCTACAGTTGTGACAGTGTTGACAGACGTGGGGGGGGGGGGGGGGCTTACGTATCTGCTGATGATATTCCGGAGCCGGCTGAAATCCATCCTTTAGACAGCTCCGGCAGCGACCAAAGAAGACGTTCGGCTCTCCCTGGATCTTCGTAAACGCTACCTAATGTGCAGCTTTCCACCAGTATCCATCGCTCACCACCGCCGCCGTGTCTGTGATAGCGAGGATCGGCGGTCTCTCAGTCACTCGGCTGCTCTGATTTTCATGGCATCCCTGGGAAGAGCCATGCAGCCACCGAGCGATCACAACGAGCCACACTCTCACGCTGCTCGCTACATTTCAGGAGAAATTTCACCGCCCTGCAAAGCACCGCCAAACCTGCGGGTCGTCTTGCTGGGTACTCTCCGTTTGATGAATCCTTTTTTTTTAATTTTTTTTTTTTTTTTTATTTTTTTTTAGTCTTGCAGGAGCTGGTCCCTCATGGAGGCTGTCTGTGTCCCGCTCTGTGTGAACAGCGGTGGCCCTCGATGTAGCGCTCACTCGTCAGATGACTACGCTGCGCATGCGCACTGATATTTATCTCATCTCCTGGAGTACATCTGAACACTGCACGAGAAGAAGTGATCGTATCCAGAGCAGAGGAACACCGACAGTAGTCCACAATCATGCTCATGTCCAGAAATTACACTGAAAACACAAGGATACCAAATAAAGGTCACCGTGAGGTGATGTGCCTCTGTTATGAGGAGGTTATGGGACGTTTGGGCAACTGTAGGCCAGGCAGTTTGAAATATCTGCCTAACTAGTAGTGGAAGAACTGCTCGGATTCTTTACTTAAGTGAAAAAGCAATAGCAATGTGTGGAAAATTACATTACATTACAGCAAAATCATCAGCAAAGTGTATGCATTAAGCAAAGTCATCAAAGCCATATGCAGGCACATGCGGGTACCATTTCTAGATTGTTATTGCTAATGTGTTGACATACAAGCAGTAGTTGCATTTACTGTATAGAAATGTCAAATTTCATATATTAATAGGTTTTTAAAATCTGAATTTGTAGTGCAACTAGCGACCAGATAAATATAGTGGTAACAAATAAAATACTCAAATAGAGACCAAGTAGGCTATCTCAGATTTGTGACTGAGTTTGTTTAAGACATGTTCTCAATAACTTTGTGCCCAATTGTATTGCAAAAGTTCCTCTTTAACTGAATTCAGTGTATATTTAACCTCTAAGTATTTTTAGGCAGAGGCATTTCACATGGCCTCTAAATGCCAGCCGCCTGTTTCCACAACATACCACTGACAGAACATGTAGACACACATTTTCATGGACACTCACGCTTTTAAGAAGTGACCGTAATGTTTCTAATGATCACATGTATTGTTTTACATGTTGGAGTCATTAATTTAAGCTTTTGATAATCAAGTCTTCAGCTAAGTATTAATTAGAGGTTAGAGTTTGAATTTTTTTTTTTAAATAAGTGCTCAACCAGTCAAAAGGAGTATTCATGAATGTTGTTCTTGTTCATTTTGATCTGTAAAGAAATAATCATATATTAATTATTTCGTCCATTAAAATCATAAGAAAAACTTTTACATACAGGCTGTTAATGCACTGATCAGAAGTTTGGTTTAGCTAAATTTCATCACACACAAATACAAAACGTTAAGAATGACACATCAAATCTTTTTCATAGCAGATATTTTGACTTATAAAATTTGATAGTTTCACAGGCGTATTAATGGTGGCTCAGGTCCATTAGGCGTCCCAGGAATCAAAGGCAGGGAACCAACATGCACAGAAGCAGAACCTCCCTGGAATGCCGCCACCATTAATACACCTGTGATTTAATTACAGTTCAAAATGTCGGCTGCGAAAAAGGTCTATACAGTCTAACTGTTATTTTTCTAACAGTTATTTCTATTGAGGCAGGATACTGAGATGTAAAGAGAGCCGAGATGCAGGAGTTCAGGTGACTTGATGGCACCTAGAAAACAATAAAAAATTAAAAAAAATACTCAAATCTTGAAACCTAAAAATGCTAAACGACACAAAATTACAGGTTTACAGACAATAATAAATTAGTAAAGAAAATCTGAAGTCCCAGCTCAGTGTCTTTGTTATATAACAACCTCTTACTGCAGCTACACAACAGCAGTCCTGCCATTGTTGGACCCACAGTGTAACTTAAAAAAAAAAAAAAACCACTGCATTTGTGATCAAGAGAAAATCTAAACTTAGCCTTATCTCCATCTAGGGAGATCCTCTGGCAGCAGGGCAGCAAGGCGTGATGTCTGCCCCAGACGTTTCATTTGCAGAGTTATGACTTTCAATTAGCACATACGCTATTAATAATGCATAGGGATCCAATGCTTTCAGCTCTGACCTGCTAATGCTTGATGCGGCTGTTTACCTCCCTCAAGATCCCAGGGCACTTAAGTCTAATGATGAGTCTGCCTCAGTGAGCAGATTACAACATGTTCTTTGTTTATGGGCTGCGACAATTATATAGACATTTTCATGTCATTGTCATATTGTGGAGATAAGGTCTCTTTTATCAATTTTTCCTACAACAAAATTACAGTAGTAATGAAACGTTTAGGACATTATATACTGTAAAGTATACTACAATAAGACCAACAGAGGACTCTTTAAAATCCTGTCTGATAAAAAGACTTTGTTCATGTACACAGACTACAGTGCAACCTGGAAATTAACCATCCAGCTTGTGACTATTTCAATTTCTAATAAATCTGACCTTGTACCGGTCAACAAATCTGACTGCATGTGATTATTTTCCCCTCTGTGGGTAGCTGGCCTTAATTTCCGGATAAACTGGGACAAAATTGCTGCTCAATTGCAGCATTGGTTGATGTTTCCACTGCTGTTGCTGAGATGATCACATAGCTGACTGACGTTTACGGTTCCATCTGAGCGGAGGAACAGGGTCATTGTTCATTTCTTTCTTTCTGTCTTGTGTACGGGGGATAGAGACAGAGCTACATGCGGGGTAATGGGTTTAATTTCCTCATGTTGCCATCATGTCACTGTGGGCAGAATCTTTAAACTTATGTGGACGCTACCTTTTTTCACATCAATAAGATAATTAATTAAGATGTGTCAAATTCCTCTTGAAAATCACATTCACTACAGGCTCAAGAGCAAACTCGTGACTGCAGATTATGGTGGAGTATGGAAAATATGAGGCATGCCAGCATTCTTCTCTAATATTTATACAATAATACTCTAATAGTTGTCATGTCTGCATGTTTAGTCATAATTTACTGCTCATTAATGGTGCAGTCAGGCATGAACTGCAGCACATGGATTTAGTCCCAAGGGCTTCACAAGTCCCAGCTTTACTGTCTGTCTTTTTTTTCCCTTTTTTTTCTGGGTTTTCTTCTGTTTTTTGGTTTTTTTTTTGTAATTAGTAATTTGATTAACAACAAGTCTGCTAGGAAATTTGCACCACTGAAGTAAAATATCAACAATTGTGGGACCGGCATTATTTGCTAATCTTGCGACTATCTTATAAACAGTTCCTGTATTTCCATGTAGGTTTTCAAACCTTTATTAACTTAGCTTACACAGCACTCACATAGTATATATGCTTCAATTAAATAGTTATCCCAAACTATGTGACACACAGGCCGCTTTATATAAATCCAGCATCACAGTACTGGTTGGATTCTAGCTGTTGGGGCCGTTGTGATATTGTGAAAAAAAACACTAGAAGACAATATAGGGTAAATCAACCAATGTCCATATGCTGATATGTTCTTTATTAGCTAAACTACTCAAACATTTATGTCAAAGATTTTTAGTCTCATTTGTCCATGTATTGTTTCAGCTCGTTTTGCGCTGCGAGCTGCTGACACTGCACTGCTGTCAGTAGAACCACCGGTTCCTATTATGCTGTAGATATGAATTATCCATGTATCAACTCACTACCAGTGGAAAATGAAGAATATGGTGGGGAATGGGCTGACATATGTGAGAAACAGCTGCCTCTATTTTGGACATGCAGTGATCCTGAAGAGCTACTAGATCTGTAGATGTTGCACAGAGGAGTGAAGAGGCTGTCAATCAATAAATACAGATATAATTATTGAAATATGTAAGCCTTTAAGTACAGAGATGACAACAGTTATCATTGGTGTTATGAAATTTAAGGAGAGCTGATACTTTTTGTCAGGCCTGACTCAAAAATATAAATGGACTTCAGTGGAAATTTGTTCGGTAAATATCAGTACTCGTTTTCCATAGATTCCTTTTTTTGCAAATGATAAATTAGATTTTCTTTTATGACCCTGCTGATACTTTTTGGTGCTTTGTATCTCAACAGTGTCTCGGGATCTACTTAACATGGCTGATGTCACTGTGAAGACATCTAGGAGGGTTTAAATCTAGTTATGAAAAGAGACTGATGGCTGCAGTACAGTCAGTTGATTTCAGCAAACTGAAATTTGACAGTCAATCAATAAGTTTGTCACAAATCCACTGAAAGGTAAATGATATGTTATTTGGGAGAATCTAGAGGCTTTGATGACTGATCATGTGGAAGGGAAAAGAGACAGACTCATCGTGCAGCAAACACAGGTATGTGGTGCCATCTAGTGGTCGTTGTACAAAAACACATTGTCTGTCCCCGAAATGCAACATGCTCATATCTGCCCCATGGCTGTTGGTGCAGATTCAGGTAATTTGGTGGCTAATTAATTGCTTTGATTAGCTGTAATTTTAAGCCGTTAAAGCCCGAGTTTACCCTGTATCATGGGAGAAGAAATTAACAGAAGGTGACAATTATAGTCCTTTGTCTGCTGTTTATTAATTCATAACGCTTCAACAGTGTCAGCTACATTAGGCTGATTTGTTGTTACTTGACTGAATGAGTTTTTGAGTATGTTTCGTGTGCGAGTGATTGCTTGAGTGATTTAGTGGATGAAGGAGTGAATGCGTTTGAGAGCGTCAGTTTACAGGGTGCATGTGTGACCTGTTGACTCGTGTCAGAGGTTAGTAAACGTGGCTAATACGTGTTAGGGAGACTTAAGGATGCGAGTGAGCACTGCACACACTGCAGGACGCCGGTCCCTCTCCGAGTAAAGATAATAGGTGTGTTTGTGTCTCTGGCGGTGCCGATGTGCGTCACATGCCTTCTCTCCATGCCCAGTCCGGGTGCCAAGAGAGGGGCTTAAACCTGCGTCTGGAGATGGGAGCTGTGAGATCCCAGGGAGCGGATGCTTGGCACCGTGAAATAGGATTTGGGAAGGACCGAAGCAATGAAGCGAGAGGGAGAAAAGCAACTGCCAAGTCCTCTCTACGGATTTGGTGGCCCCCTCCTCACCCTTTAAACATATTCAGTTTGTGCGCGCGCGCGCACGCACACACACACACACACGCGAGGGAGAGTAAGAGGGGAAGGGGGGGATACAAAGAGGAGAAAAAAGGGAAGCGGAGAGGGGAGTATAATAAGACGAACAGTGTTTGGAGCAATAACAGAGTACAGTCAGAGAGACAGTGACCTGAACATGTGTTCCTCACCATAACCAACTCATACAACTCTCTAATCCTGCCAGGGCTTTACCAGGTGCCTCCTGCCTGTCAGTCCGTGTGTGTGTGTGTGTGTGTGTGTGTGTGTGTGTGTGTTCAAGCCTACATGGAGTATGACACGGCTGTCTGCGCTTTGGTTCTCCTGCATGCACACTGTGGCGCTCACTCCAACAAGTTACAGGACAGAGGCTGACAACAAGCAGGGAAAAACAGGAGGGAGGGATGGGGGTGGGGGTAAAGGGGCGGGGCTTCTCACATGGCTGTCAAAGAAGGTGATTGATTTTCCGCCCCCTGTTATCGAGGCCAGCAGCCACAAGGACCCTATCTAACACACGCGCACACACACGCTATCAGCAGCTCAAATGCGCTGAAAATAGGCCTATCAAGTATCATCTGTCTGTCTCTCTCTGTCTCTCCTTCTCTCACGTGGTCATAACAAATATCTAATCAGCATAATTGGCTGTGCGCATGGAGCAGAGAGAGCAGGAGAGCAGGGGAGAACAGAGTCGGCTGGGTTTGTCTCCAACAAGAAGGAGGAAACAAAAATCAGTTTTGAACCCGAGCACATGAAGATTGAGGAGCTGAGATGACTGAGGAGAGCAAGATAGATGAAATCTAAGAGAGCGCTTCAAGGCCTTTCCCACCTCATCTCACACATTTGTTTATATCTCACACAGTGATCAATTCTGATCTGAGGGAAGCATTGGAAGTTGAAAGCACTCTTGAGCTGTTGTTTAAAGTGGGGGAATCAATAGTGACTAAAATTTCAAGGCAGGATAAAAAACAAAGTTTCTCTCCCTGCCTTCACCCGTCTTTCCTCTTCCCACCTCTTGTTCCATGCCCTCTCCAACCCCTTCTTGAATGATTTCCCTCTCTCCTTTTTTTTCACCTCAATTTTCTACAAAAGGACTTCTGCAATTTTGCCATTACTCATATTATTGCTGGTGGCTGCAAACCGAGTCTTGGCTCCATTCCTCAGGGGTAATTGCAAACTGCAGGTGTGAGAGGGCACATTAGCATACACAAGCCTTGCACAGCATACTGCTTCAGCCTTAATGGCAGCATGAAAAATACATCTATCACGCTAATGCCGAAGAGATGGATGTGTGCTGTAGTTACACCACTGAGACCAGTCAGAAAAATGTGATATCCCGTGGTGTCAGTGAGCCTCTTGCACTCTTTTCCCAAAATGTGCGTGTCGGTGTGGACCCGAGACGCAGAAAGAAGAAAGGGGAGTCAGCAGTCTGTTCATATAGAGACAATGGTTGGAAGAGTATTTATCAGTGGACAGTTGCATTTGTCAAATATGACACGTCTAGTCTTTGGTAGAGTCCCGGGTCACTCTGAAACATGTTCCTTTGTGTAGTAAATGTGAAGAATGCCTAAATAAATGTGTGCTAACTGAGCACCTTTAAACTAGCAGACAGACAGTACATCATTTCACTTGTCTGTCACATACGTTCGTATTTTGGGCTACTGTTTTCAGAACAGCTACAGGTTTCGCATTGCCTCACCACAGTGTGAAATTATCTGACCAAAAAACTGAACACGCCGGCATGTGATGAAAATTGCCCGATAAAAGCCACTTGGGCCAGACCAATAGAGCTGCAGACATTTCTTCAGTATTTTAGAGAAAATAAGAAGAATAAAGGGAGCGCTGAACACATTACGGACGTGCTTTAACATCCATTCAACGAAGGGAAAATGATGAAAAGTCGTCAATACAGTTCCAACAAAAACATTTAAAAACCTGTCTCAAAATGTCAATAGCAACTCAAAGCGTTAAAGAATTGCCGATTCTGGCATGAATTTCAACCAAACATGAAAAACGACAACAACCTCATCTTAAGTGGGTGTTTCACAGTGTGAAGGTAAGATACGGTTTCTAACTGTCCATTAAATCAAATAGGATTTCTGCCATTAATAAAAGGATATAGTGATTTTGATAGATCCTCATGCTTTATGCATTCATAAATCTGAATTAATTATTTATTTATCATTTAGTTCAAAACATTTGGAGCAAAAAAAAAAAAAAAATGTTTGATCTAATTTGTAGCTAAGTTTGGTTTAAAACTTAAAGGTTCAGGATTTAGAGGGAGTTGTTGGCAGAAATTGAATATAATATTCAGAATTATGTTTTAATTAGTGTATAATCACCTGAAACTAAAAGGCGATGTCTTTTCGTCACCTTAGAATGAGCTCTTCATATCTACATAAACCGGGTCGTCTTCTACAGAGCACGCCACATTACACCGCCGTGTTTCTGCAGAAGCTCAGAACAGACAAACCAAACATTGGCACTCCAATTTTGTTTTGCGAGATTGGCGGCCACCATTGGTTCTCCTACGCTACTGGAAGAGGAGGGTGAGGGGAGGGTTAGTTCGTTGCAACCTGCAGCCTCACCGCGAGATGCCACTAAATCCTACACACTGCTCCTTTAAAAGGCAACTCACACAAACAGTTATTGTCGGTACAAATCTCTCCAAAGCCTCAAAAAAAGTTTTGCTTTGCAAAACAATCTGTCATGTGACAACATGCGCTATGTAATCTGTGATCCGCGTGTGTTTCTGCTTGGCTCGCCCGGGGTTTTGGATAGGACTGGTTTTTATCGACTGGGTTGGGTGGGTGATCAAAACCAGCTGACTGCCAACTGGGTCTGAACATTAATTCAATGTTTGTTATTAGAGACATCTTTAATGCTTGGCGAGTTGGTCGTGTTTCTACATTTACGCCTCAAGTCACTACTCCAGGGTATTATTTAGCACTGTTGGCCCATTTCAGTCACTGTAGCACTTGAATTGCAACTTGAAAATTAGAAAAAGAAAAAGAATAGATGAAAATTTCACAAATTGTTGATCACTTCAGTCATTTTAATCTTAGTAACATTTTCTAACCTATAAGATAAACCTCGTACAGGAAATTATAAAATATTACAAAATCTTATGTTAATTGTTCCCCATGTTTATGAGGGATAAAAAAAAGAAGAAGAAGAAAAAAAAAAAAGGATTCTCAACTATTGTAAAATTCAAATGGTCAGATGTAATTGGAGGATATTTTGTATATCTGGATGTCCATTGAGTCAAATGTGCTCAGCAGGGGGTCTGTGAGTCAGAAGATGTCATTGTTTTGTCACTTTGCTGACAAAAAAAGACAAATTTAAAGAGGGCAACCAATTTCCTCCCGTGAGGAGTAAGAATGAACAATCGGGACTCTCTACTGTGTGCATTGGGTGTGTGCCTGTTCAGCTTGCTAACCATATTGGCAACTTCAAGGGGAACACATGTCTGAATCTTTCTTTGTCCTATCTGCAGTTTTTCTCGTCTATATGACAGTGCTGTAGCAGCAGCAGTGACATCTTCTGACTCACAGACCCCCTGCTGAGCACATCTAACGGCAGTCAGGGCTTCATGAGCACAAACCAGCTATCACCCCACGTCCTCAGGAAGGCTGCAGTTCCTGCACAGTGACTGACTTGAACTGCCTCACAGAGTATGCGTGTACCCTGTGAATATCCATCCATCTACTTCATCCTAAACAAGTCACTGATTCACCTAACATGCATGTTGTCGAACTGCGGGAGGAGGCCAGAGCACCTGGAGGAAACATATGCAGGCACAGGGAGAAAATACAAACTTCAGTCGTGCTTTGCCTCATCTGGTCCTGAAAAGTAAAGTGTGATAAAGTCTGTGAGGGAGGATGTTGGAGTTGGATAGATGGCAACCTACTATGTCCGTGGCAGCCTAAAATGCCTGCACAAATAACTGAATCACCAAGAATTCATATGCATCAGTTTATCGGGTAATCGGTGTTTATCATGCCGTTTAAAAATGCCCGTCAACGTCAGCTCTCTTTTCACAGGATGAGAGATACTGCTGCAATTTCAAGCTTTCAGTTTATTGACTGTTATCAACAGCTACCAATATGTCCGGTGGGTGTTTATATATTGATTAATTACTCTGCCAATTTTTTTTTTTTTAATTTATTTAAAAAAAATTTTTTGTCCAGAAATAAATATCTTAGAAATGAGTTTTCTCCAATTTTCTTACAGTGTCGAGCCCAATTCAAGAGGAAATTTCAAAATACCATTTGTACATTGGAGAAGTTTTAAAGGGGAAATCCAGAGGGAGCTTTTCAAAATCCAATGAAATGCCTCAAGTGATGTCACTTGAGTCAGGGCTGAGGACATTTATACATGGAAGAGGTCTGGGAGGGTGCAGTTAAGTGAGTTTACCTCGACTTGGCCAGCAGCTTCAGGTTACTTTAGCCGTTGTGAGCACAACGTGAGAATCTCTTACTGAACTCGCAGCGGTTCAGTTGTATTGTGGGTAATGTACTGTAGATGCCAGATTTTGATCAGGAAGAGGAATGTACGGAATATAGACAGATTATATTCTGGTTTTGTAACACTGACTTTGATAATTCTTAAAACATTCTGTCAATACTGAGTCCAATAATGGTAAAGCAGCACTATGCTAAAACTAACAACTTCATGTTTGTCTGCAAGAATGTAAAGTTATTTCCAGGCTGTGGCTAAATTCTCTGCAAACTGTGCAACATTATCTCTGACACGTTTTCAAACCTTCCAGCTAATACACCTACACCAGCCGCTGCCGCTGAAAATGAGAGGCAGCAGGCAAGTGTCTGTTTCAGAGGTAGGCTGTACTTCTTGTTTGGAGGTGTGTCTCAGTAAAGTTTGTTCCTCTTACTAATGTGTCTGCAGATATCAGAAAAGTATGGGACAAAATGATGCAGTAAATGATAAAGTACTCGGGAGGTGTTGGTTTGTGTCTGTACTTTTCAGCAGCTCCAGTTAAAGTGGAACTGGAAACAGTGTGCGTTGTCTAGTATTTGCTTTCTTTAGAAACGTGTAAGTGTGTGTGTGTGTGTGTGTGTGTGTGTGTGTGTGTGTGTGTGTGTGTGTGTGTGTGTGTGTGTGTGTGTGTGTGTGTGTGTGTGTGTGTGTGTGTGTGTGTGTGTGTGTGTGTGTGCATGTGCGTTCCTTGCAGGAGGTCAGGATACTCCTGTGTTGACTGACTGTGAAGGATTATTATGGGATTAGGGGTGTCTCGGTTACCACGGTGAGATGATAATCACAGTGGCCGTCCTCTGATCTCTACAGGGATAGGAGCGTCAATCAAACTGGGGACGCTCGGGGATGAGAGGGAGCACTGCTTTGAGCGTGAACACGTGCGGGATGTTTTTCTCCGGACCGGGTGTTACACGTTGCGCTCGTGTGTGGATGTTTTGTGTGAATCAGATGTCAGGTACAGGGAGCGTATATATATAAAAAAAAAAAGGAGTTCGTGTTTTTAATTTTTTTTTTTTTTTTTATTATTAATCTCACCAGCAGATGAGTGAATTTATGTTTTATGGAAATAAAATATGGCCCTCACCTCCCTCCCTGCCTCCAGATGGTCCCTGTGGAGAGAGGGTGATTATCTGGCCCATCTGAGCCAGGGAACCTGAGAGTGTTGATGTTGGGTGGGCAGTGCGGTGCCACGCCAAGCCTCCTGTCCCCAGGAGCCTGAATATGATCCGCTTTACCTGCCCCCTGTCTCTGGTCCTCACCCTCCCTCCTCCACCCCATCACCGGCTAGACTTACTGCAACTCCCCCTCCTCCTCCTCCTCCACCTCCCCCTCCTCCTCCTCCTCCTCCTCCTCCCTCCCGTCTCCGCCCTGGGATAGACTTTCTTCCACCTGACAAGGCTTGGCCTGGATTACTGGAATACCTGGACAGGTAAGTCTACTGAGCAAGGTGTCAAGTGCATGTATGTGTTTGTATGAGAGGCAGAGAAGGAGAGAAAGATAGAAATATAGAGAGGGCAGTTTGTAATGCTTAGCAACCGATCAGGAGCACAACAGTACGCAGGCACAACATGGTTGTTGGGGACTTGGCAGGGCGCTCTGTTCCAAAGTCCTCTTTAGTAATCCCATGAATAAATAACCAGGGGTCACCAGCTCTGTTAATAAAGTCTTCCTCGTTTTGATTTTCAATCTTCTCCTCCCTCCCCACTCTCCCCCTTCTCGCTCCATTTTTCTTGTCCCGCCTGCTAATTAGGCCAGGTCTTCGGTTTCCCTGCCATGTGTGATATGAGTTTATCAGAGCTGCCTGTCAGGCTGCAGGGGTCAGAGAACGGTGTCGGTGGACCAGACTTGCAGCCTGAGCCTCGGTGCAGACGCAGCCATAAGAGAGAAGCATGTCTTTAGCTAACCGATCAGAACTAAAAGAGATCCTATCTGAGGCACTTTGTTTTCTAGTTCAGAGATATTTTCCAAAGGCCTCAGCAGGAGACAGACATTCTTTATGGGACAACTAAATTATATTACAGCAGTTTAATTATTATCACCATTACAACAGCAAATTAACACCACTAGACCTTTTACTTAACTCAGAAATTGACTAAAGGAAGTTAAAGGTCATCTCATGCTTTGCTTAATGTGACACAAAATAAAAACGCTTCCACAGATTTTCAAAGCAAAGCCTTGTGCTGAGCATTTTCTGTTGACGACATGTCTTTAGAAGAAGGAGGCTCCCTGTGAACTTTATTATCTTGTACCTCTCAACTGATCTGCATCATTTCTTTTCGAAGCATGTGCTATTTGAACGTGACACATGACACTCAACACAGTATAATGTCTGTCTTCATATGACCTCCTCCAGTGTGATCAGTAAGATAAAGCAAAGATGATAATCTGATCAACACTTCAGCCACACTTTCCTTCTCGTTTAATTGGTCGTTTTAATTCTGCAGCCTCTGAATGATACATGATAAATAAAGAGATACTTGAAAGGTTGGCCTCTCTTACGAAAGTCAAAGTACAGGTCTTCTTAACTATTTTCTTTTTTCTTGGTGCATCTTTTACACGTTTCATTTATTAATGTAATGTACTTAAACATCTATAGCCTAATACATTATTAATGGCTGGAGTTGATGTCATTCTAATCATTGATACCATTACACACTCTAAGAAATGTGCAGTCTAAAGTCTCTTTATTTTAGCAGATTGCTAAATGAATTAGGTAAATCAAATGAGGGATGTGTGTATTAAATACACGTTATTAAAATGAATTAAATATTTATTATTAAATCCCTGGAAGAGAGGCACAGCAAGTGTTGGTCTCTGTTAAATAATAAGGCCATTTTTGGTAAAACGCCACCTTGTATCACATCCTTGCAAAATTTTAACTTTGGAACTCATCAAACTTGCTCAGTTGACTCGCTCATGCTTCAAGTCCCCCGAGCGGTCTGAACTATAGGCAAAACAAACCTTTTGTTTTAATGCACCTCTTCCTGGAACAATCTTCTACACACCTTATGGACAATTAAAATCCATGATCACAAACTTCCCTAATCCAAACTTTTTCATTACAGTTTTAATTCTGCCTAATTTGTTTTAGTGTCAAGTTCTATTGTGCTTACTACATATTTTATTGATGTAATATTTTATTTTTGTTTGATTTAATCTTGTCATCATTGTAAATGAGGGCTATACCCTGAAATCTATTCCCGAAAATGTAAATAAAGGTTGAATGAAGGAAAGTCCTGAGGTTTTCTTATCTCCACTGTTTTACATACAATGAAAATTTCCGACAGTTAAAAGAAAATTACAAAATTCACACTTAACATAATGTCAGTGTTTGTAGAATCTATGTGTTTGTTTAGGAGTAGCTACTGCATCTTCAATTTCCTATTTTAAATGTATGGAGTATTGACTGAAGAGTCTGAATATTACTGCAATGAACTCAGAACTAGAGTAAGTTATCCATGAAGTTACATTTGTTCCTTCCAGAAAGAGAGAAGAAACTAGTGATTGATGATGATTTATTTTCCTTGGAACCTTTTTGTCCTGAAAAAAATGTTTGTATGTGAACATGTAATAGTTTTGGTGCAATATTCAAGCTATATTTGCTTTTACTTGATCATTTAAGGGTTCATTTGCTCTGTGTCTTTAAAATCACCTTTAGTTGTGGGAGATTTAGAAAATATAAATTTTACATCGCTACTTCTACTTTCTATATTTTCCACCCCTGCAGCAGATTACTGGGATACACTGCAGTGCATTCAAAAGAGGGCAGTCTAACCACACATGCAGGGTTTGCTGGATGCTTTCCATTATTTCTTCAGCCTTTTTTTTCTCAAATAAACAATATTACAATGTCTACATCATGTACACATATTTTGAGTCAACTTTGAATCTTTGCTCATCAAACCTTTTAGAAACTTTTTTTAAAATTTCAAATAAACAATCTGTTTGTCAGGCCCCCCCCCCCCCAAAAAAGGCCAAAAAAAGAAAGAAATAAGTATGACTAATATCATTTCAACAGACATTTCAACAGTCAGAGTGAAAAACCCAGTGGTCAAGCTGTGAGGAAAACACTGCACCTGGTAATTGCTGCAACACCCACTGACCCCTGTGCAATGTGCATCAGCATACCTCTTCACTACATGTGGGAAAATTGCCTCACAGTTAGTGCATTATTGTTTCAGTGATGGCAGAGAGGTTGCCTTGCCTGGCCCTGGGTGGCATCATTAACACAGGCTGGAGTAACACGTTTAAATCAGATGGCATTGTCACAGGTGTAAGTACTGCTGTTCATGCATGTGATTAATGTCCTCTTTTTTGATTAATTTCCTACGTTGGCTGAGAAGTCCTCGCTTTTGTGATTAATGAACCCGCAGCCTAATATAATATAAAATAATAGTGGTTTGATACTTTCTTTTCTTTTTTTTAATGTGCACGTGCATGTGTGTGCATGTGTGTTCGCATTTGGTACCAGTGTAAAGCATCCTTTAAATCCCAGCTCAGTCAATGGTCACAGCTAAAGGTCAGGTGAGAGGAAATCACGCACAACACATGGACTCCCCTTAGCAATAGAGTCTTTCTTGGCATGGAGTTGTGATAGGGGCAATATACTGGGCCACGACGGTAAATCTGGAAAACAAAGACAGGAAAACAGACAGAGAGAATCTGGCACAAGCTGAGAATGTAAAGTTATGAGCCTGTTACATAAATACAATGACGCAGCTCTGGTCTCATGGGTCTAAGCTTCCGTCTCTGCCTGAGGGCTGGGAAGGGTGTGACCAAGATGCTGCAAACCAGAGCCTCACACTCATCTTTTCTCAGAGGAGGGAGAAACATACAGCCTGGTTATCCTCACTGTTGACCTTTTGATCAAAAAATGTCAATATTCTCTCTTCTTTTCTTCCCCACTCAGCCTTCTTCTCGCCCCACCTTCCCCATATCCCCGGTGGTGACAGAGACGGGGGGACACAGGGGTCTGTAATTAGCTGGTTGGCCCCGGGGTTGGGTTGTGTGACCCCGGCAGCCGTGAAGCGCAGATCCAGCCTGATCAGATGAGTAGTTCTGAGGGATCAGTGGTTGAAAGACAGCCGCCTGCGCACCTCAGCCAACCCAGTCACATTAGCCAGTGCGGCCGAGACGGGCACAGTTACAGGAGCCCAGCTGCCGAGCCCAAACACGGTCACAAACACCTGTCTGGGCAGAGTACAAACGGACAGACACATGCTTTTCAACATCCACAGACACTGCTGCAAAACACACTACCTGCCACCACTCAAGGAAAGGAAAGGAGAGGAGGAAGGGGGTGGGGTTGGGGCTGAGGGGTAACCTGACCCAGGTAGGGGAAGGATAGCGGAGGGAGGGGATGGGAGGCGAGGGAGGAGCAGTGCTGGCCCTTGGTCAAGTGCCTTGTATTCCACAAACAGGCCGCATCCAGTTACACTTTACCCGAGAAGCTGAGCCTGAGGAGAGGATTCAAAGAAAAGCTTGTGGACCTCCCTCCCTTTGGTGCACCTTCTTTGGCTAATGGAGATTTCACTCTTAGAAAACACATTTGGATTTCTTCTCTGAGCATGCATCCAGAGATTTAGTGAAAATGAAGGTCTGTTCATGCACAAGTGTCCTTCTTTTTCAGCTGTAGAATCATTAAAAGCAGAAGTACCAACGAGCAGGTCGATAATTGGTAAATGTGGCTCAGCTGTCTTTGCTGCCGCCACTGCTCACTACACTAATTAAAAGCGGCGAGATGGGAGAAAGGGAGAGAGTGTCATCAAGGACACACTGGGAGACGTTCACCTGAGACAGCACAGTCACTGATGCTCCGGGCACATCAGTATGACCTGAACGCCGGCACTGTTTGAAGTTGTGACAGAGGGAGAGAGAGAGAGAGACAAAAGCGTCTGGATCTGAGACTGTTGCCCTTGGGGGAATAAAGAGACGGGAAGAAATAGAGAGGAGTGAACACGGCGTGTAGAGATGCAAGCAGGGGTAAAGAAAAATTCAGTAGATGTGCAGAGGTAAAGAGGACAGAGGAGAAAATAAAAGAAAAGGGAGAGCGTCTTCCCACTTGAAAGTTTAGGCCTCCTCTTTAGGATACTTATTATTTAGTCTCACTTTCTGTTAGTCTACCCTGAATCGTTTCTACCTCTTTACCTCTCTCAAGTCATCATGTTTACACAAGCTGTTACTGCCATTTCCCTGTTGTCTAACCCTCTGCTGTTTTTTTCCCTCCGTCTTTCCCCTCTTTCTTTGTCTTTTTCCTGCTGGTTGGAAATCTGCAAGGCTTGCTCATCGGCGCCAGCCTCTGTTAATCCCCTCCCAAAGCACCTTAGCAACGCTAGGAATTTAGAGATGCTAAAAAAAAACACACAACGACAACGACAACAACTGTTCTTAACACTGGGCTCATATTGGCAAGAGTGGCCACATCTTGAGACGTGTGTGTGTTTTCCATAAGTAGTTCAGAACAATCTGGAAGGGTGTGATAACCAAGGATCTCTCAGGAGTGTGTGTGTGTGTGTGTGTGTGTGTGTGTGTGTGTGTGTGTGTGTGTGTGTGTGTGTGTGTGTGTGTGTGTGTGTGTGTGTGTGTGTGTGTGTGTGTGTGTGTGTGTGTATACAGTACGTGTGCGTCTGAACGCGTGTGCAGCGAGTGGGAGTGTATGTTTATGTGATATAGGTCCTATATAACACCAGCAACCTGGTAATCACTGCATGTAGTCACCTGAGATGCTCATTATCTAGTCTCTGTACATGTTCTGTCTTTGTCTGCTCACAGAGTCCGCACCTCGGCACACACCGCTGGACGAGTCTCAAGTGTTTGTCATTGTGTGGCAGGTGGCACACACCTGAACGAGAGGCTAAAGTGAGAGAAAGAAATATATAAATTATTCCAGAAAGCAGTGAAACAATTTATGTTATTACGGGCTCAACTTTGATGTTAACCAAATGCCTTGATGAAAAAAAAAAAAAAAAATCAATAAAGCAAGGTTACAAAACTCAATTACGCAATTACAACGTCAGTTATTTTTCATTTATTGGCTTTGTGATTTTCACACATCAACACACATCACCCCTGCACCTCTCGCTTTTTCTCTACACAAAATCAATTACTTAGGGGCAATGGTAAAATAATTGAGGGCGCGTTTAGGCCTTGAAATTAATACATTGTTTAAATGTTAAAACTTTTCTGTAACTTCTCACTTTAAAATAATAATTTACCTTTATAATTGAATGTGAAAATAAATGACAATATTTTATTCTTAGGCAGTAAGATGCAAGAGTTTATTTAATGTGCCTTTTTTTTTTTTCAGCGAAAGCTGTAAAACAAAACAACAAACTTTAAGATGTGAGTGCATAACAAAGACCTGTCTCACAAAATGACATTTAATCCATCAAAAAACTCTAAAGACAGTTGTTTCTTGTTTTTTTTTTTTTTTTTTTTTTTTTTTTGAAAAGAAATTAAATAGAAATTTACATGACATGTACACTCATGCACAGGAAAGATGTTAATTAGAACCTAGAAGCATATCCAAACAAGAAATGTTTATATCCTCTCTGCTTCTCTTGATAAGAGACAGTCTGCCAGAGGTTTGTGTTCAAATGGAAATTTCACACTGTTACCACACTGATGGAGAGCTGTGGCCGAACAGGGACAGACAATAAAGCTCCGACTGATTTCTCTGGACCTAGCGCCAGATCTTTACACGTTTTCTGTTGGGCCGGTCAAACAGCACATTAAACACACTCAAGGCTGTAGAAATATTCATTACAGGCATTTCAACGGATTTTACAAATCTGAAAATGCAGCGGGTTCTTGGAAAACATGCCAACTGAGGGACTAAGAGTATTAAGACAGTTAAGCTGGCTCCAATGAAAGAGACCGGGGAAGGAGAGCTGATGCAGGCACTGCAGTTTTTTTTCTTTTTTTGTGGGTGAAATATGGGGCTGTGGTTGTTATTTTTTGTTATGTCCAATCTTCAGGTAAGCCACATAAAAATAAAAAACAAAATCCACATGCGCTGAAATCACTAGATACAAAACACTGGGCTAGAGGAGAAAGGGTTTGTGTAATTAAGGGGTTTAGAGAAGGTAGCATCACAGGGGAAAGAGTTAATGGAGGAAATTTAGGGCTCTGACTGTCACTGACATTTTCTAAAAGGTCTTTTTGCCCACAGCACCCATCTCCCAGTGCTCCACATAATGATGCCCTGCCAGTAGAACAGACGAGGTGCTATCCGTTAATCACAGTCCCTCCACAGCGATCCACGTCCACTGGTGATAGCCACGATGATCACTTTGCTGGAAGAGAAAGACAGAGAGAGAGAGAGGGAGATGGACAAACAAGAGGATATTGATTTGTGGGGATATCAAATGTCAAAAGTCAATAAATAAAGAATAGTGAAGCAGAATGTATGGAACTCTGTGGTTTTAAAGATATGGTTGTCATGAAACAAATACAGTCTTCGGGGAAAACATGCACAAATTAATAAATACAAACATATGCATGCACATGTAAAGAATCCAATCAGCTAAATGTTTAATCGCAATGCATTGACAAGTGAATTAAATGTATCCCACACATTAAACAGTCTGATAACTGACAACCATCTAATGGCTCTGAAAACAAATTGAGGAGGGTTATAATCATTAAGAACAATTTATTTGGGCCTCCGCGACATCTTGCCGTGACATACACATCCCTCACATGTTCCAATCTGACCTATCTAAACGACTCGGTTTGTTGATCACTTGACCCAGCAGGGTTCAAAGGTCAGCCACTTCAAACAGCTATCAGTGCGCTGCAGGTTGCGGTGGGCACCGTAAAACTGCTGTTTCTTATCTGAACTCTTTGACCCCTCATTAACCCCTCTCTGCTGCTTGGAGAATTATCATCTGCCACAGAGGAGCAGAAATCCTCTACAGCATCTGGTGGGTTGGTGTGTGTGTGCGGGCAGGTGATAGAGAAACACGGCAGGTGAGGTGTAGAGCACACTTTATGGAGTGAACTGTCGAGTAACTGACGGTCAGTGAGAGTTTGACAGCGAGACAAACAGGGACGTAGTCGGAACGTTTACAGGAACAAGAGTCTTCAACTTGAAAATGGTTCTGGGTTGAGGGAGGATTAAAATACAATGCAATGACAATACTAAACCTTGTTTATGAAAACAGTCTTTGACTGATGTGAAACATTTTCAGGCACTTTCATATTAGTAAGTGGGAACTCGGGTATAATTGAGTTTTCACAAAAATCTGTTTCCCAGTCATAACTAAAACTTGGATATTTACATTCAAGTTTGAAACATGTAATTTGTGATATGCCGTGAGTGTAGCATAATGTTAAGCAGGTATAATATTTACCGTGTTCACCATCTTTAGTGTGGCTGATGGAAATGTCATAAGTTGTTGTTTTAAAAAGTCCTTTTTCCAATGACATACGTTATCTTTTTTTTTTTTAATGCTCTTGCTAATGGAAATGAAAAACTCTAATAAGCAATACAGTTATGACTCAGGGTAATTGCATATATTAAGTGAAGAACAGGATGCCACTTACCACACTGAAATTACCATTTTTATTCTAAAGTCCCCCTTTTTTGCTCTTGAGCACCTGTAATAGTCCGACTCAAGCAGCCAAACAACCAAAAGTTTGTCTCCAAGACTCCATGAAAGAAACTTCAGGAGAAAAAAGAAAAACACTCGGGGTAAATTCTGGGCTAAAGATTCTTCCCTCAAGAGCACAAACAGGAAGATTGTAGAGCTTAAAACTCCTCGTTGCTGTTTGGGACACAAGTACTGAAGTGTTTGTCCGTTCTGAACGAGGCACATGGAGACGCTGAAAAAAATGGGGTTGATGAAGCTCCAGTGATTCTTCTTTTGATCAAAATATTGAGCTTGTTTATTTTGAACAATAAATAAATCATTTTACTCAGGATTGATCATTTTTAAGTTCCATTTCTTCATTTCAGAGTCTTACAAACTCGATGCTGGATTGCACGTCCACACATCAACTGAGGGAACATGGATTTATCTCGGCCCAGCAAGGCAGTCTCCATGTGAGTGTTTGTTTTCTCTTCAATACATCTGCGTTTCACAAGTCCGCCTCATTTTCAGGTTATCAATTACACTTTCTTTGTAATTCTCTGGTGGGAAATAAGATGTATGTTTAATGCGGGCACACTGATTACTTGCATTTTGAGGCCCAATTTTAAAGAAAAATTTGGTTTTTTGGGGGGGGGTCCCCCTGTGATGTAATCCATTGGTTTGTGAACTGCCGTTTTGAAGCCTGGAGTTTTGCATTTCTGATGTGGTGTCTCGGAGCCAGACGTTGCCATATTTGGACGAATGGGGGAGGAGTGAGGGGCGGATCTAACTGAGAAGCCAGCGACGGTATGATAACAAACGTTATTAGCTTTGTATTTCAAGAAAAAGGTGTAATGGGAGTTTATTGAAGCCGGAGGCTTTTTGGACTCAGCCCCCACTGGCCCTCAGTGGTACTGCACATTAAGGCGCTTCTGTACTGGCTTCTCTTTTCAGACCAGGAAGCTACATCCGCTTTACATTTTATATATTTGCATTTTATTGTGACAGCAGCCTCTAGTGGCCATAGTAAATATAACAGGAGCAAAGGAGGTAGCATAAGTCCACACAGGGAAGAGGTCGACAAAACATTGGACTTGGCTACAGCTGTTAGTTTTTCTGTTTTAAACTGAGAGTCAACATGTCTTAACTATAACCGTTCTATAACGTTTTTTTTATCTGGCTGCTTGTGTTTTTTTGGCCTTGTTGGACGTATTGTTAGCGATGTTGCCACATTCTGAGATCTCAGCACAACACTTTGGAGGATGCAAAGCAGCTACGAATGCACCAGGGGTGGTAAATTGCAATATGAATTGAAGGACATGGTGATTAGCCATTCACCTCTTAGCCAGTCACATTACTGGTCTCATACTGGGGACTGACTAGGGACTGCAGATGGAAATTAGCTAGTAGCTAACTTTGGTACAGCGCATCTCCTCTCTTTTTGAGATGAATGTTTTTTGTACATGGCAGCTACGATAAATAAACTTAAACGTATACCACTAGAACAGTTTTGCCAGTCACAGTGGCTGACCCAATAGGAAGGCCTCTTTTCGAGAAAGCATTGTTGTGTGGACGGTGCAGAGCTTCAAGGCCTGAGTGCACGCTGGAACATATCTGCAGCCAAAGATGGAGTTTGTGGAGAAAAATTTAATAATGTCATATATATAAATCACATAAATTCAAATGAATTTTAAGAAAAAAACAAGAAACCTACTTTTGCCAGAAAGGTTGAAAATAAGGCCGTGAACACACAGGATTAATGAGTTTGGCATCTCCTACACAAACTGGCAGAATACTGAGTCATAAACCCAACAGTTTGTGAAGAGGTGCAGCCCGATGTCATTTCCATCAAGGTAAACACAGTCGATCATCGTGAGTGATGACACTTCTCAAACTGGAGGCTGTGTTTATCGT
This sequence comes from Brachyistius frenatus, assembly GCF_029030835.1. Taxonomy (NCBI): domain Eukaryota; kingdom Metazoa; phylum Chordata; class Actinopteri; family Embiotocidae; genus Brachyistius; species Brachyistius frenatus. The sequence goes on along the minus strand of NW_027210669.1, from coordinate 673,581 downwards.
ATATGATGAATCCCTGCTGCCATCTCAGGGCAGTAGGACAGATCATTTCTCACGTAATTTAAGGAACTAAAGAAGGTTTTCACAGATCACAGCTGACATCCTGTATGATACACATTTAAATGTGATGCTAAATGTATCTACTGGATTCAGAGTGTTTATTCAAAATTGCCTTTTTAAATATTTGTTCCTTGTTTAGATGTATTTTTGGGCTCTTTTCGGTACCTTGTGGTGCTTTCCCTCTCAGTGTTTTGCTCGCCCTTTTTGACAGGATCCCCAAATTTCCAGCAGAGACTCAGTTTCCTCCAAAACACCAGCAACTTGCTTTGCTTGATTTGAATAAATCGCCCACTTGTTCGCACCACCTCCCACCTGTGTGCTCTGTGCCATCTCTGCACTGAACACCAACATACCAAACAGGTGGGAGAGACAGCTAGCACTAGCTGTAGCACTGCTATTAAAATGAAGCCCACTTCAATACCTGTGCAACGTCAGTAAAACATAACTGCCACCTGTGTCCTTGGCTCCAACCCTGTCTCCGACACAGTAACTCTGTATAGGCCGCTATAATTTACTTTGCTAAATATATTTAGCTGCTGAATGTCACTGACTTGCGTTTTCGGGTTTTTAAAAAAAAAAAAAAAAATTTAAATCTAAGTTTCATCTTGCAGAGAAGTCACAGGTACACTGGGGTGGATGCTTTGGCATACAGTACAAACAACTTTGACACTAAATCCCATACAAAGCGTGTGACTGATATGAGAGACGGCTCCTCAGAACGCGTCTCCAACTGTCAGCACGGGTTTCTTTTACCGAAGAACACAACCTTTATCTTAGCCAAAATGTTTCGGTTTCCTATATGTAAATCAGCATGAATATGTTTCCGGCCACTTGGAAGTGATGGAACAAGCTGAAAACATGAACATAATTTCAACATATATTATTGGTAGACCATACAAATACTGTTCCCTATCGCCTGAGGAGAACATTTAGCTCTTTAGCTGCTACTCTCAATAATAAATTCCCTGATTTCTAATTTTGTCTGCTGCCAGGTGCTGGGATTTTAGACTGATAAAAATCGTATTTAGTTGTATATAAATATATATAAACATATTATCATATAAGTTTCAAAGCAAAGCCATACAATATTTCAAGCAGATTTGTCCACCAGTGCATCTTCCTGCACCAAACTGGACTTTGGACTGAGATCATTTCTTGTGGAACAGTTTATAGGAATATGGAGGGTTTACAGTTCACAATCAGACATATATTTAACATGTTTAGTTTAGGGGACTCTAACTCCTTCTGGACCGAATGTAAAAAAAAAAAGAAAGAAGAGATGTTTAGACTATGAAAGTTACTGTGACTGTCAGTGAACAGTTAAATTAAAATAAAATTAATTTTTGAATGAGCAAGTCCAATTTCTGAGGTGGACAGGTTCGTTCTGGAGGATTTTGGACACATGACCTTAGTGAAATCCTGACTACAGCCCGGACTGCAGTCCTCTGGCACTTTCATTCAGTGATGGACAGTGAGGCCACTCAGTATGCTGCACCCCATCCCATCCCACCCCACCCCCACAAACTTGCATCTTCTACAGGCTTATTCTTCCCTTTCTCCTCCTTCCTCCAAAAAAAATCCCCGGTTCCTGTGGAGTGTCTGGTTTTGTGTGGTCCCAGCACTGTCCCGTTTTTATCACTCCTCTGACGGGTTACCCCGGTCCCCCTCGCACCTGCGCCGCTCCCAGGTCCCTACAGGAATGCGCTGGGGCTTGTAATCGCCTTTGTGGGGGCCATTGAGTTGTACGGCTGACTGAAACTTCCCAACCTCACAGCGCGCTGGCCGCTGAATGGGGCTCAGCGTGGGGCGGCTCTCCAAACCACGGACGCTGCCAAATTCCTACAGTGGCGCTCCACAATCACTCCCACACAGGCCCCGATATACCGCCAGGCAGGAGGGACAGGGAGGAGGGGGAGGGGGAATGTGGCGGTGGTGGTGAGCGTGAATGTTGGGCAGAGATGGAAAAGTCTACATTTAACTCCAAACAATGTCACATCGACACTCTGGATGGACAATAGCGAAAACATATATTTATTTCTTTTTGTCACTTTTTAATTAGCTGTTAAAGTCAAACAGTGATTTAGGTCAACAATAAACCATTTTAAGATGTATTTTAAAATCTCACCTCTTTTCAAAAAAGTTCCAGTGCAGATGCTATTCCAGCAACGGAGAAATCTGAAAAAAAAAAAAAAAAAATAGGAAATAAAAAAGTAGTTTGGAGGATGCTGGACAAAGTTTGGAAATAAAGCAATTTCTCATAACTTTCAGTACATTTGTGCTGCGTTTCGGTGCATTAGGTCTGTGTGCCGGCATATAGCGTGGTAGCTGTGGGTAGATAGAGCAGCACTGCAGGATTAAGAGGCAGCAAGATTGTTAAACATGTCAACGTGTAATTGCACGATAAGGCCCTTCCGAGGAATTCATTGGCCCAGTTGCTTTCTCTATTCCGCGCTAATCTCGCCCGGCACATTCGCTCTGTGCAATCTGTCTCCATAATCTTCTGTGACAGAGCGGGCGACGAGAGCAGGCTGCTTGGTAATTTTTTTAGGAAAGGGGGGGAGACGCGGAGAAAATATGCAGAGGCGTGATAAAGTGACGCTAATTATCCCCATTTAGGACAGGGAGTGCAAGGGATCGGGGCTTTACGAACAACCGAGTGTGCGCTAGAGCTGATGGCCTCCTAGCACGGAATATATCGGTGGCTACAAGATAAGAGTATCGCACGGTGGAGAGATTTATTGGCCGGTCAGCTAAACACACGTGCGCGCACACACACACGGACTCTCTTCCTCTCACACACACACACACACACACACGCGCCGCAGCGACCGTCGCTGCCACTGTATACGTTGCACCCCGCACTTACCCCTCTTCCACCTTAAGGTGTAATTTATTCGGGTTAAATTTGCCAGAACGCTCCTCTTTTAGCCTGGCGATGCGCCGTGACGCGCTCCGCCTCCCCGGGCTTTCAGTGTTAATCCGCATCTCTTCACATCAACAGATAAGATAGAAGCAGATGCAAAACACACGAGGAGGCCATCCCATGCCATACGGTGCGCGCCGGAGTGCGGAGATGTCTCCATAGATGCGGTTTCTTTGGGGTTTTGAAATTTCCACTACTTTCCAGACATTGTTCCTCTTATTTATTTCAACAGATTAACGCGCAGCCAGACGTTACACGCTTTACTATAAGGCCTAAAAGGTTTAATTGACATGCCATGCAAGTCTTCATCAGTGTGAAATAGGCCCTTTAACTACGTATTTGAGATTAATTGATTTTTCAAAATGCCTAAGTAGACATAAATTCCCCTCATTTGCATGTGTATGGCTATTAGTCTGTATCTTCATATGAGGCCTACAGGCTATAGAAACTGTTCACGTCGAAACCAGCTGCGGCCTGTCAAAAAATGAAGTCATCTTCAGATTGATTTCAATTGTTTTGAAAGGATTAATAATTTCAAAATGACGCCGGTATCTTTTTATTTTTCCTAAACTGATCCACAATGCAGTTTTTTTGTTTCTGCCCAAAAAGTACTAAAACTCCCACTTCTCTAAAATCAATATATGAAAATTGGGATGAGTCATCACTAACGCCACACGCTACTTGTCACAGTGTGATGGTCACTGGGAAGTCCAGTGTGTGCAACACTTAGTCTGTATGTGGTGGTGGTGGTTTTGTTCAGTGAATTTAACTTTTGTTTTCTATCTGAACAAAGGGGCCTTCAGATTTTCTGGTTGATTCGGACTGATTATTCACTCAGACAGGTTTCTTGCAGAGCTCGTGTATTTATTGTTTAAATCCCAGTTTGTGCCTCAGGCAGTTTTGTTACCTTTCTTTACGACTCTATCAAGTGTCAAGAGCAAGACACAAGAACTGATTGTCACAGTATGAGACCATGCAGTAAGGTTAAAAGCAGAATGAAAGTTATTATAATGATTTGTTAGGCCTTGAATTGTCATCTTTGTACACATTTTATTTAATTAGCAAAACGTAGAGAAATTAAAGTTTGTGTGATTTGGAGAAGGCTGTTCTTCTGAGGTCTGTATGTGGCTCACCAAGCAGCAATCGATATATAAATTATGCTACAGCCAATTATCGAATGTTAAAATATATTTCTCTCAATTACAAACAATTAAACAGTAATACGGAGATCAAGAGGATGATTTTTTTTTAAAATTTTAATCCATGTCTCCATTGGATGTGTAACAAACTAGTCCTCCAGTTCAGGTAGAGAAAAATAATCTTTCACTTATTTTGCAAAAATGAACCATTTTATCTCTGAACTGTTATTTATGTATTACTGTTCTAAAATATTTCCGTCTGAGTTTTGTGTAAAATGTTTAAAACAGAAGCAATGAAATCACATCAAAACTTCACACTGCAGTTCACGAAATCTACACAGTTCCCAATAAGGTATCAATCTAATTTAATGATGTATAATTTAACTGATACCCATTTTAATTTACAAAATAGTCTCGTATAAAATTATTTTTAAAAATGCCATGAGTTAAAAATCGTATGTGATCTGATCAAGAAAGGAAAGTCTGGCACAACTTTGCAATTCATCAGTAAAATAGAATATAATTGATTATTAACATAAAGCTAAAAATATACTATGATTTGATTTAAATAAGAAGGAAATCTAAAAAAAAAAAGAATTTTTAAGTCGAAATTGACAATGATAACAGTCACATCTCATCACCTTTTAAAGGGATAAATGAAAATTGTTTTAAACATAATTCAATAAAAATGGGAATGTGTCATTAATACCACTAACAGGTGGTTGTCATGTGAGGCCTTCTTGTAGATTATATCATTTTTAGAACATGTTCAAAAACAAACGTATCAGGGGATTATATTAAATACGAAAGGAGAACGTGGGCCATCATCTGGGCCTGCATCGAATATTAGAAAATTATTACATTTTGGCCTTTATGCTACTGAGATACAGAAGAAAATATTTTTACAATTTCTGAATACACGTGTTACCCACGTAAAACTTCAGCTCATGAAACAACGTCCACCCACTAAAATGGTTCCCTCATAGCCTTGCACACTGTAGCTTTTACGCATAATTGCGCGCAAACAATTAGGCTATTTAAATGCTCGTGGGATTTGTGTCCAGCAGCGACGTCAAAAATTGCTTAAGAGGAGGCTATATTTTCTCGAGAAGATGTCTTGATGATAGACTTGTGTCCTAAAACGTAAAAAAAAAAAAAAAAAAAAAACTTCTGCAAGAACATTGTGAGAAATAATCAATCTAAGACCGTTCTCTTAAGAATCAAAGCAACATCTTGGGAAATTTATTCAATTATTCTTCATTGCAATATCAGGGCTTTTCACTGGCAGAAAAGCACTTAAATTACAACAGCAGTTGCCCGTCATCCTTTGAAATATTAAAATTATTCACAATTTACAATAATTAGAGTGTTACAATAAAAAGAGATGATTTCCAAGAATTAAGACATAGGCTTCTGCAAATGAACACAAATGTTTAAAGAATGTGATTTTCCCATATCTTTTTAAAGCACTTACTTATGATTATGACACGTTATCTCATTTTCAAATAACTTACAAGAACCCCCAAAATTATGAGACAATTGAAGCAAATATGTGAACCTGGCGCAACCCTCAACTAAGACTGTGAAGTAATGGACAAAAAGATGATAGCACAATAACCAATATTTCAGCATCATATTCGTTATATAATTCCACTGGTGGCTATTCAAAAAAAGCCGAGATGAATATGCTATTTACCCTTCATTTACAATATCATAAACATTCTGTACAAAATGCAGGTAGTTCTCGGGACCGGGGTTATTTAGAAAAGAGGTAAATATTTGGTTATGTGTTCGTTTGCAGTTTTCAATTATTCTGTGAGTTCTAAATGTGTGTTAGAGGGACCGTCCCGTTCACTCCAGCCGTGGCGCTCTGGTAATGCTGCGGCAAGGCATGGAGTCTACTTTGCATTGACGGGTCCCCCGGCTCTCCGGTCGGTAAATACATGCTTATCATCTCTCTCAAGTCTCCGGGGCAAGGACCCCGTGAGTGTGTGCTGCTGACGGGAGGGCTTACACTCGGCTCCGACTTCACCAGCGACCCTAACGTCCCCATGGCAGCTGAGGAGGAGACGCCGGAGCCCTGGTGCTGTGTGTAGGTGATCCCGCCGTAGCCGGATGGAGAAGCGTTCATGTAGCTCTGAGAGTTCGAGATGGGGCTGTACTGCAGGGCTGTCATGTCATAGCGGTGCATGGGCTGGGGGTTGTGTGAGTGATGGTGGTGTGAGTGGTGGTGGTGGTGCGCTCCGCTCCCCGGGTGCTGGCTGTAGGCTAGCTGAGCCTCCTGCATCATCGCTGCGGCAGCCGCGGCTGCAGCCACCTGCCCCGAGTACGCACCGTTCGCCCAGCCGTTCATGTGCGCGTAGCCGGAGCCGGCGGAGCCTCCGTGACCCCCGGGGCTCTCTAACCTCTGCCCGACCCCGGATGAACTCATGCCGACCCCTAAACCAACTCCACCGCCACCACTGGGCCCAGAAAGCAGTCCACCGGCAAGAGAGTATTTGTCCTTTTTCAGCAACGTCTTGGTCTTCCGTCTTGGCCGATACTTGTAATCCGGATGCTCCTTCATGTGCATGGCTCGCAACCGTTTCGCCTCGTCGATGAAAGGGCGCTTTTCAGCCTCGGACATCACCTTCCACTCGGCGCCCAGCCGCTTGCTGATCTCAGAGTTGTGCATTTTGGGGTTCTCCTGTGCCATCTTTCTCCGCTGCCCTCGGGACCACACCATGAATGCGTTCATCGGTCTCTTCACCCGTTCCTGATTCGCTTTGGACCCGCTATTCGGCCCCGTTTGCCCCGTGGTCGTGTTCGTTTGGGGGCCGGGGGAATGAAGGTCAGTTTCCATCATCATGCTATACATTCACCTGGTTTTAAACTTCGCCACCAACAGAGAAAAAAGTCTATTTCAAGATAGGTCAGGTGCGCACGAGTACGGGTGCGCTCGGGACGACTGGCTTACAAAATTTATATTCTAACCCCAAATGAAACAAATACGAGATCAAAATTAATCCGAAAAGGCATATGAAATGTTCTCCAACCAGTTTTTCACCACTTCGCCTGGACTGGTTCACATCCACTGTGACAGAATGCGCCTTTGAGCCACTTTCGCTGTCGGAGTTGAGAAGTTGGTTAAAGCGGCGGCCATATGATGCGCACTGACAGCGGTTAAATGAGCCACAAGCGGCCAATGAGGCTCTAGCAGCAGAGTGATTTGCATGGCGTTTGGTCAGGTGACTAGAGGACCATAGAGGAAGAACACACCGGAGGAGGAGGAGAAGGAGGAGGAGGAGGAGGCAGAAAGGAGGGTCAATCCCACAAATAGCACGATTGAAATTTCCAAACACGCTCTCAGAGACTTCAACCACAAAAATAACTAAGATTTGTTCGCAGTGATGTAGCGGCCAAACGGTGGGTGCAGTCTGTGATTACGATGAGTCAAACATCTCAGCATAATTACAAAAAAATTGAAATGGCTGCTGAATGTTATTAATCACCTTAACACACAGCTTCCATATCGGGCATCTTATAAATTCAGAGGTTTTAATAAAACTGTGGGTGAAATTATTTTTAACAGCTACTTTCTTTCTCTTAATATTTGAGCTTTAAAGACAGTTCCTGCAAACAAGTTACTCTCACAATCACTGCGCGTCCGAGAAGCTCTGGCCCAATTTTTATGCACTACAATTACACTTCAGTCCACCCAAACCAAACCAATCTCAAACGACTTGATGCTGAGCCCGCGCCTTAAAATCAATTCTCAGACCATCTCTCTCTCTCTCTCTCTCTCTCTCTCTCTCTCTCTCTCTCTCTCTCTCTCTCTCTCTCTCTCTCTCTCTCTTCCTCTGTCTCTGTCCCCCTCTCTCCTTCCAGGTATGTAATTAAGGTATGTAGTAATAGTAGGTGTCGGAGAGAGAAATTACGCACACTCAACGTTGAAAATGATGTAAAAGAGATTTGGTAAAAAAAAAACTAAAAAAAAAACTGTTGGTCTGAGGAGAAGCCCGTAAGGATGGATAGGAGGCATATAATGACGTGAAACTGTCGGGGCAAAGCGCCGTTACCGCCGTCTGCTGGTGATGGTGGAAGAGTCCTGGCCATCCCTCATGTGTGCAGCTCCACATGAAAAGAAACATGTGAACTGTTCCACTGCTGTCGTTTTTTTTTTGTGGACTTTTTTTTTTTTTTTTTTTTTTTTTTTTTGTATGTGGTTGTTACGTTTTATGTCTATTATTTAATATCCAGTCAAGTAGCCCGTTTAGAAACCAGGAGAGGGAAGCGGTGTATGTGTCTTCAAGTCCGCGCATATATAATCCAGATTTCACAGTTGACCCCCCATGAAAAGCCCAATCAACCTCTAATTGAAAGGGAAAACGAAATACCCCTTCCTGCGGCGAGACTAACGATTTAATCATTCTATCGTTCTTTTGCTGGTTTTTATTTTAATTAGAGCTTAGCTTGATATGGCTCTCTGTTTAGGGCCTGAGGGAGCGGGATCACTCGGACGGATCCACGCGTCTTTGGTAATGGGGTTAACGGGATGTCACAGTGGTCAATAAACGTTTCCAGTGGTCCAGGGCCATGTGGCTGACAAGGGCCGGGGAAGTTGACAATATAATGATGACATGGCGCAGCGCTCCAAGGAGGTGAGTGCCAGGACAGCGATCACACAACAAACAAACAGAGAAATTAAGAAAAACAATACCGCTGATGCACAGTTTTCTAGTGATCAAGACTTGGAATTAACAATATACTCAGGGCAGTCACATTTATTTGCCTATATTTCCCAAATATAAAGACAATTATTTTTTTCATCAAAATACGCAGACATAACTCCAATAACAGACTATAAATAAACAGGATTTTGTCAGATTTGTTATTTCATATTTTAACGACATTTTCAGTTTTCTTAAAGCATGAATTCATTCGTAATAGTATCAAACAATTGTATAATTCAAAATGTGAAAACGACCTGTTCATTGTGAATTTCTAAGAATCGACCGGGAATAATCATAAAACTATATTAGTATTACTGTAATCATCATTATTATTGCTCGTTCTTCTCTCTGTTGAGTGGATTTAGGGTTGTACGTTGCGGATTAGCCCTTACAGTGACCCTGGGACCCCGGTGCCCCCTGTTTACTTTTCTCTGTCATCCCCCATCAGTCACTCCTCTTTTAACCAACCTCTTTTCAAACCCCGTCGCTGCTTTGTGCGCGCGGCCTCACTAACAGGATGTGCGTTCACTGTGATGATGGTGCACGACTGGGGCCAAGGGTCAAAGCAGTTATCCAACGCCGCCCCCCGTCCCCCTCCTTACACGCCACACCTTTGCAGCATATACATGTAGTATAAATAAGTGAAAGGCTCTAAATACATACAAGTACAAGACTCACGCGCAGCGGCCAGTGGGTGTCATTGTGCCAATTAGGTTTGTCAACTCGCAGAGCAACCCTCAAAACCTCCACACTGTATCAGTGTTACCCCCTTTAATCTTTTTTTTTTTTTTTTAATCTACCCCTAAACCTGTAAACTTGAGCGGGGATATTTTTTGGGTGGTGTTAATTTTGAAGTAGAAAAAAAAAACCCGAGTTCTGATCACCTGCCCATGAACCGGGGTTAATTATTTAACTGAGCGGGAGAAACAAAGCGCGTGCTTCTGAAGCTTCATTTTACACACCCGAACATCTTAAATGTTCAGCCCCCACCTGCTTTCGGCCCGCCTCTTGAAAAGTAGAAAACACTAAAACAATCACGCAATGTAAAATCTGACAGGTTATTATTTCATAATAAATGCTTGCATATTTTTTTTTTTTTTACAGCATGCAACATTTTATTCCTTAAATAAAGGTGGCACCGCTGATAACCCCCTCAGTCCGGAGCAGATCAGCAGCCGATAATGTCACTCCGGAAAATCTACAGAGCCGCTTGGAAAGCAACTGGTAGCATCATGAGCCACAGAGCTGCGCGCTCTGTGCAGCCAAAAAGCTCTTGTGGAGCTCACTTGTCCCAAAATAAAAAACGACAGCCTGCAGCTGGAGACACATTATCTGGACTGAACTGAGCACAGCAGAGCGCAGACGCTCCGAAATAAAGGTTGTCAACAAAGACATTTACTTCAATACACCGAGATCAGAAAGCGTTCAAATCCGCTTTATCCTGCTATTTTTTTTTTTTTTTTTTTTAACATTACTTCCACCTCGCGTTTAGACAAAAAAATAAAAAATAAATAAATAACGATTTCAATCACAGCAGACAGGTTCAATATTTATATAAATAGCTTTTTTTTTTTTTACGAACGGAATTGTCATATGCAAACTTACGCATGTTCCCCTCGTTCCCTCTACTCCAGACAAAGTGGGCAGATTTCTCCCTCCATACTCCTAAAGCCGTCCTAAACCCCTCCAAAGCTTCATGTAAGACCGCTACTCCCACTACAATCTGGCCGCTCGAGTGCCAAGGCCATCCATGCCCGGTGCCCAAACCCACCACTCAACACACACTGAGGGGCAGAGACAAGAAGAAATGACATTTATTATACACTCTAAAAAAGACAATTCCAAGTTATTGTTTCTCTCTGCGAAAGGGGCTTGCTTCTAACATAATGGAGCGTCTTTTGTGCGCCACAGAACAATACAAAACAAGTATTCTAATAAATAGCCACTTTTTTTTTTTTTTTGGGCTCTCCAGGATGAATGGGCTAGAGCGGCGGGGTTCTGAAAGGCAGCTGTGCCGCATTCGGGGAGGAGGGGCGAGGACTTGGCGAGGAGCCCCGCACCCCCTTTCGCCTCCTCCTGGATACTGACTCCCATTACTGATCCTGGAACAGAAAAGGATGCAAAGGGAGGGGAAGGGGAGGAGGAAGAGTGGTGGGGAGGTGGGTGGGGGCTGGTGGTGGTGGTGGTGGTGGTGGGGGGGGGGGGAGTAGTATTGACTTTGGGAGGCTGTTTTTTTTTTTTACCCAGGACATATGCAGTTTCCAACAATATGATCCCGGAGTCATCAAATATTGCCTCACACTGTGAAGTCCGCAGTAACCAATTAGATTCAGTTTATATGAACCTGCACAGCTTGTAAGCATGTGGCTCTGACAGCTTCTAGGCGGGGACACGTACACACTTCATACAACACACGAGACAGCTGGGCTGATTAAAGGTTTCTTACAGACAGACAGGTTTATAGTTTTGCATGAGCGTCCGTTTCTCTCTCTCTCACACACACACACACACACACACACACACACACACACACACACACACACACACACACACACACACACACACACACACACACACACACACACACACACACACACACACACTGTTCAGTCTCTCCTCACTCCTCTCAACAGTGTTGATTACCTCACAGATTAATTTCTGCTCAGTCCAACCCTCACACGTCCCCCGTTTGTTGTGCAAACACAGGAGCAGAGCCTGGTTGAGCAGCTCCTTCATTGTTAATGAATCCGGCACGCTGCTGCCGACTCCCTCCTCTGCCTGTTGCTGCATCCGCGGCTTCAGGTCTGCCAGAGCTGACACACTCCCTGACTTGTAGCTGCTGCGGCTGGCAGGTATCTTCACCTGCTTCACACATGCATCTGCTTACAGGGAGAGCCAAGGTGAGAAATTTGTGGCTCCTATAAAAGTCATTTCATGGCTTTCTATTGTTAAGCAACAACGGGTGGCAACAAAACAGACTCTTGAAGATGATTTATGCTAAAAGTGATCCATTCCTTTTTGAATGATACATTTACGAGCTAAACAACATGCGAGCACCTATTTTTCCCTCTTTATTTCACAAGAAATTCAGAGAATACGTTTCAGATATGGCCACAAATATTAGTTGGTGTACAATCTGAAGATGAACTCATGGGCTTAGACTCTGTAAGCTAATGTATAACCAAGCTTTTCATTTACCTTCTTTCAGCCTCGCTGCACATTAAAGCAGCTTCTCCATGCTTTCATTTGTACTGATTCACCTTTCAAGACGTACAGCATCAAATACGGACTGCACATAAACCGCACGAGCAGGAGATTGACACAAAGTGGTGAGCTAAGTAAAATTGGGTGAGAGAGGGCAAGAAAGACGGCGAGAGAGGGAGATCAGATCAAGTTCAGGCCTAAAAGCATAGAGGGGAGAGTGAGCCAATTGGCTAAAAAGCAGAGGTCTTAGTTCAGTCCACTTGGGCTCTCTACGACACACACAGATCTCCAAAACACAACACTCAGAACCACAAAGACCTCTCAAACTGTAAGAGGCAACAACACAAGCATCAGAGAAAAGACAGGAGTCGTCTGTTACACGGCTGCAGATCCAGACCCAAAGTAGTACAACTGGTTTATATGTAGAACTTCAAAGCATATTTTAGGAGAGAGCATAACGCATCGTGTCCTATTGAGTTTAGAGCAGGATGGTAACCCCAAACTGCCAAAACTGAAAGTGCAATTTTTTTTTGACAAAGAGAGCATAACATGTCATTCAAATCTGGGGCACTCTTGTCTACGAGCAATTTGTTCTTTTGTTGCTCCATGTGCTCTATTTTCATCTTCTTCTCTTGTTAGAACCGCAAGAGCATATAAGGGCTTGATGGAGTGGTGAGTCAGACACAGGATGACATGAAGTGAGAAAAGTGAGAAAAAGAGTGACGAGGAAAAAAAAACAGAGTGAGGAAAAGGGAGGGAGGGGGAGAGACAGAGAGAGAGAGCGAGAGAGAGAGAGAGAGAGAGACCAGGGAGGCCAATGTCAATCCCACGGCAAACAGCAGCGGATAATCATGGGCTTTAGGAAAACACTGTGTCCATAATGCTATTACCCAGGATTACCTACTCCAGCAGAGAAGGCGAGACTCTCTTCACAATGTGCCACAGACCTTTCAGATAATCATCTTATCACAGATGACAAACCCAGAAGAAACATCCCATTATTCAAGAAGGGGGGGGAAAAAAACTCTACAGCATGTTTGGATGAAGACATATTGTAAACCTAAATTATTCGAGTGGAAAAATATCAGATTTTGAAATTAGCACGGCGGTCGCTTCCCCACTCTCTCCCTTTCATTCTCTCACTGTCTCTTTCTCCCAGGGTGCTTTCTCCTTTTCCCGCAGGGCAATTAGAGACAAGATTTTATGCATTGTTCAGCTTATCAATTAGCCATAACACCTTCCCCTCTGATTGGACTGTAATGAACATAATGGTTTTAACAGTCAGGAGTTGCAACTCTTAGAGGTGCTGTGCTAATGGTGTCGCCACGGCGATGGAGTCACAGTAACAGCTTTGCGGAAAAGCAGAAGGAGGAGGAAGAGGAGGAGGGGGTGGAGGAGTAAGTCAGCTCTCCCTAACACATCTCTAATTAGAGCTCACAGTCAGTCATTACTGATGTAATAGGGTGTAACACTAATGGCTATCAGTCAAGCCCCCACAAACAACCGAGGGGGGCTCTTGTAAGGTGAGAGGAGCAGAACATTTATGGGAGAGGGGGGGGGGGATATTATAGCGAGGAGACGAGGTGAAATGGAAAGTTAGTGTGTGTGTGTGTGTGTGTGTGTGTGTGTGTGTGTGTGTGTGTGTGTGTGTGTGTGTGTGTGTGTGTGTGTGTGTGTGTGTGTGTGTGTGTGTGTGTGTGTGTGTGTGTGTGTGTGTGTGTGTGTGTGGGGGGTGTGGGGTCGTGGTCAAGGAGTGAGGGGAGCAATTCAGGGAAAGTGCAGCAGAGAGGCTTTTTAAGTACAGCAGTCAGACAAGGTCAGGGCCCATTAATGGAAAATCTTTCTTAGGTGATAGTGAAATCTGTCATATTAGACAGTGGCCAGATATAGAGATTGACAAGACCAAAAAAAATGGGTAAAAATTGTGAGATGTATGAGCGGCCGGCTGGTGGATTGGAGGCAGAGGGCGAGCAGAAAGCGAGCCTGAATGAGTGTGAGGGAGGAAGCCAGTAAGACAGACACATACTGCAGTTAACCACTTTGTCACTTAGACCTTGTTAGCACTGATGCACTCTGCAGCCCCATTCAGCTATTGATGCATGTTTTTACACTTTTCAGCACTGAATTGCAGTGGCTGAAGCCAAACAGAATGACAGCGGTAAAGATAAGGAAGATGGATGACAGGAAGCCAACGTTGGGAGAAGTAAAAAAAAAGAGAGAAAAAAAAAGTGCAAGTCCTGTGAAGAGAGCTGCGAGTTCTCCTCTCTGCCCACGTGTGAGGGGAGGAAATAGAGTCTGGCTGGCAATTTTAGAAGTGAGATCAGTGGGTAACCATTATTTTAGCAACTAGTGTGTTGAATTACATAATTTTATTAATTATAATCTTTTTTTCTTAACATGTCATATTTTTGTAGATCAGGAACTACATGACATAATGACTTTGCCTTTGGTGTTGTTGAAGTAATGTCATGAGTTTATTGTAAGAGTTATGTTTTCCAACTTTCTTGGAGATCATTAAAGGGGAAGTTTTTTTTGAAGCAGGGTTGTGTGAGATGCTTATTCATAGTTATTGTGTGTTTACCTGCGGTAGATGAGGGTCGACACAGTCCAGGTTTGGAGAAGCAGGCAGCTCTTCTTAGCACAGAGGCTGAGCAATGTACTGCTGTGGACGGGTCAGCAAGAAAACGTATTTCAGCCACCTTAAAAAATAAAAATAAAAAAAACTGTCAGTTTAACTGTTTACTCAGAACAATCACAACAAAGCATGTAACACATCAGTACATCAGGATACTACCAGGGTGGCGTTTTGCCTCGGCGTGAAAAGAACACGTTGGTATGACTAGGGTTGAAGAAGGGGGTCGTATGACGGAGGTGATGAAGCTTGGACTTTCACTCAGCAGATCACAGTTTGAGTCGGTGAGAAAGCAAAGTCCATTTTTTTGTAGAAATCTTTTTCTAAATCTTAAACACAAGTTTGGTTTTCCAAAACCTGACCATGTGGTAGTGAACCGGTGAGTGTATTTCATGCTTTGGCATGATACTGGGTTGGCACATTATATTTAGTATTCTTACTGGTGCACGGCACGTGCACTTATGTGTAGGAATACAGAAGAGCTACGTCTGAGACAATTTATTGCCAAAGAAAAGGTCAGTGTGACCCTTGCAGGGGTAGCTGACACTTAACGTTTGAACACGCTGTTTTCAGGTGGGTTTTTGATGTAGATGTCGTGTAAGGTAAAATTGTCATTAAAGACTTTTTTTTCCTGTTTGAGAAGGGACCAACAAAATCAATACATTTTAATTAGTGTATTCGTTTTGGCACCATTCCAATCCTTTTCATGACAGCCATGACAGTTGCATTTCATTCACCGTTAATAACTTGTTTGAGAAAACAACAAATAGGAATTTGATTGTATGATTAGAATAGAAGGAAGGAGTTTGCCCAGTCTCACTGGAATTGAGTGAACTTAAACACACTAAGACAAACATCTCATATTCAGAATATCCTGTGATAGTTAAGAAGAACCGAGTATCTAAGTTGCCACTCTTACACTGAGAATATGAAGTTGGACCTTGGAGGAAAATTGTATGTGTAACCTATTGTGTAGGTTTACTGACGACAGGGCAGCGGCTTGGCCTTTGAGGGAACTGCAGGACTTCAGGGGGGGGGGGCTCTCTATTCCTGAACTCAGTCTTTAAAGTGTGTTTGATTGTGTGTGCGTGTGTGTCTATGACTTAGGGGCGGGAGGGGGCTCCTCACTTGCCTAACTATAGTACCTCACCCAGAATTTGAAATAAGGTCACCGTCCCCGGGAGGCCCCAAGTCAAAGCCTCCCTTCTTCACCTGCCCTTTAACTCTCCTCATCGCCTTCTTCTCTTGATTTAACTCTTCATCTGAGTCCCACGTTTCCTTCTTCCCCCGTCCTTCCTCCTTCTTCTCCTTTGTTAGAACAGTAATGACCCGTTCCTCCGCTATGACTCGCAGATAAAATTCCCAAAGAAAATTTAAAAAACTCCACACGAAAGAACGTCACAATGACTCAGGCTCTTGAGTAGTGTTTGTATTAAATATTGTCCTTCACCTCAAAAGTTAGAGCTTTGTTTGTTTTTGTCTTGGCTTTTGCAAAAAAAAAAAAAAAAAAGCTTCCAATAATGTCATTGGGCCTTAAAACTAATTTGATTGGAGAAAATGAATTTTATGGATTAGCAAAACAATAAAAACAGAAATGGCATCTTTGGTAGATACGACAGGTAATAATATGTGTATTAATGCTTGTGGTCTGTGTGTATGTGTCTGCAGCAGCACAGATGCATATCCAATAGGAGGCAGAGTGAGCAGGACAATAACACGCCATTCTTATGCTAATCAAGGAGGCCATTAATGTTTACATTCAAAATCAGGCCTAGCAAAGCAATACATTCACTCCCTGCTAAACTGGGGATAATTAGTTCCCTCTTAAACCCATATTCCATTAACTCAGGTGAATCCATCCGAGTTTCATCAAATTTCTGCTTCATTTTGCATAATAATACAATTTAAAAGATAATGACATATTCAGACTACTCTGGGAAGAGGAGCACCTATAAGAAAATAATATATGTATAACAGGCTTTTTGTTCTACTTTACATCCATCTGAAAATATTTAAAAGTGCGTCCTATAAGTCAGTGCTTCTGATTTATGCATAAATTAAATCTTTAACTGTAAACAGCTTATTGGAGATTAGTGACTGATGTATTAAACGTGCCCTGCTGATTTTCTGTACACTTTGTACATATGACACCTCATATTACACTGTTAACCTGATGCTGTGAGGTGTGACACTGTGTGGATTTTACATTTGAGGGCACTTACGTCTGCAGAGAACCTCTGTGAACATCAGTTTATTTTCCCATGTCTCTGTTTTGTTTATTTTTCACTAAAAGAGGGAGGGAATTTGGATATAAAGGTCTATTGATTCACACAAATGCAGGCACAGTCACATGCATGCACACGTAACGCTGAGCAATAGATGTCAAGACATTTTTTCCTGAATAATATTTCAGCAGCACAACTTTGTAGCACCAAAAACCTGAAGACAAAAATTCGCTTACACAAGTCACTGAATGTGAGTGTGTGTGTGTGTGTGTGTGTGTGTGTGTGTGTGTGTGTGTGTGTGTGTGTGTGTGTGTGTGTGTGTGTGTGTGTGTGTGTGTACGAGTGCAAGAGAAAGAGTGTGCAGTGTGTGTATGTGTGGAAGCGAGTGTAATTGAAAATGATCAGCATACACCTCATTTTCCCTCTCGTATTTTACCCTTTATCCAATATCTGTGTTTTCATATGTTTCTTTGTAACACATGCATTTACTTTGCAGAAAACACTTATGGTTTATATAGGTAAGTAGCTCCACGTCTCTCTCTCTCTCACACACACACACACACACACACACACACACACACACACACACACACACACACACACACACACACACACACACACACACACACACACACACACACACACACACACACACTGTAATGGATAGGAGCTGGCTGAGGGCGTCTGTCAGGGGCGACTGTTCTAATCAGAGCAGTGGGGAGAGAGATAAAGGAGAAAATAATGAGTGTGGCATCAGGCCTTTCATAGCTCAACAAAAGGCCACGGGATCAGATAGACACACACAATGTGGAGAGGAGAGGAAGGGAGGAGAGGAAGAGAGGAAGAGAGGGAGAGAGGGAGGGAGGGATGGGAGGAGGCAGCGCGGCGACAGAGAACGAGGGATGGACGGGGAATGGGTTTGCAAATATGCCTCCTTGCACTGCAGGTGATGTAGGCAACATTATGAAATGCAAGCTTATGTCTGGCTTCACTCGACTGATGCCATCGAATGGAGTGGATGGATGTTTCTATGACAACATCAATCATTTTAGCACAGAGTCGTCTTTTCAGCCGGGAGCTGATTATAAATGCATTTGCCCGTGCACATCCTTCCATTTTCTGTCTCAAAATACTTTGTTGGCCTTGTGCCCTCTTTCTTACTGCTGATTAGTGATGCTTCATTTACCGAGTGTGATCATTTCCACTCATCCTTTGATTATTAATGCTTAATTTACCCAGATTACACTCCTTTGATTATTAATGCCTAATTTAGCCTGGTGACACCAATCATTAGACAGTGCCCAAACCGAAAGCAAACAACCTTAGTGGTCTTCCAATGTACCGATACAGCCTCTTCTACAGATAATGATACTGTTCAGAGGAGCCAGCAGGGCTGTGAGTGTTAAGTCAATGCCTGCGTTTTTTAACTAAACTCCCATCAAACTTTAAAGAGAAAAGAAATACTAATTAGAAACTGCAAGCTAGGAGAAATGAGCAGGCAGAGTCAGAACAGAAAATCCTATTCAGAGACTTAATGAGCTTGTCGAAGCTGAATAATTGATTTCTAATTCTAGCCTGCAGCTGTTGACCCAACCAAGGAGGGTTTTGAATGGAACTGAAATATGTTGCGCTCTGACTTGGCACTGTTGGCTTTCTGGTAAGAAAACCATTACCAAATTCTCTCACGTCTACCTCACACTTTTCAGGTTGTATTTAAAAACTCAGACACAAAGTTTTCACGTTTAATTACTCGATTTCGGTGTACAAACAAGCATACTGCGGCTCGACCTTTGAAATCCATCACAAATAATTCCCTTGACAGCTTAATCCTCCCACAGATCTCGTTTAATATTTTAGACTGGAGACGATTTAATAAAAAAAAAAAAAGGCTATTTGATTTTCAGATGTAAAAAACCCGGTGAGGTAAACTCTCCCAGCGTATAAAGCGTTGGGAACCACAGTCCATATCAGATTGTGGGTGTTTTATGTTTCGCTCATTTGCTGCGGAGTGATTCTTTGTTGCCCTGTGTGGACGATCATATCCTGGGGGCTCTGGGGCAGGAGCAGCATAGAGCACCCTGTGTGTGAACCACAGCCGCCCGGCGTCCCTGTAAGATGACCTCACGGAAAATAGGCCTAATTATGACCGTGACAGCCCATGCTATCATATTCTGCCAGATCAGTCACTACATAGGAGAGAGGGGGAGGGCGGGGTTGGAGGGGAGAAGAAAAATTAACAGAAATTTATACCACCGCACCACCAACTCCCCCGCCACCACCTAAACTGAGCCCATTTATTTTTAATACTCTAATCAGCAGGTCCCAAAGGTGGCTTGGCTCTCCCTCACCTGCACAGACAGACATAGGTGAGTACAGGTAAGGCAGCGGGGACAGAGGAGGAGGTGGATGGCGGAGCAGAGGCAGGACAAGGCAGGACGAGGCAGGTTTCTGATCGAAAAGTGAAAATTGGTCACACTGAATCTTCTCATCTTCTAGCAAAATAATTGGCAAAGTTGCCAACACACAAAGTCAGTTTCAGGGAAATAGATTTTTTGAAAAGCAACTTTCTTGCTCTACAGCAGATAGAAAGATGAAGTGGTGGTGGAACAGAGAAGAAACAGTGGGGAGGGGGGGATCCAGGAGGACACGGTAATTACAAGATACAGAGTTTAAGGTAGACAGCAGTGATTAACTCGAGGACTGTCCTATTCCTGAAGCCATAGTCATTAGGGCCGGATCATTATATGATAGATTTCAGGGTTATTTGCCTGGTTTTGTTCCCAGAGACAGTACTCTGAGAGACACCCTGGGAATGGGACATACTACACCAATAGCTACCTCCGTGAGAAAAACACGGCAAATATCAATGCTCTGTGCCGAAGTGTGGTTGAAGATAATGTTTTTCACGTTCTTGCTTTCATACCAGGAGGTAACAACACAGGATTATGCAGCGAAAAAAGTTTACAGTAGTGTGTGTGGAATTACGCTGTTGTTTATTTTTTATCTATCAGTTTTGAGTTTACATGCACTTTTTAAAAATAAATTCAAGTCTTTTAGCACTTGGGTTTGTATCTGTTGGTTGGGTTTTGTTTTAGTTGTGATAACTTTGTGATAACTCTGAGCAGGTTCACGCCACAATCTGAAAACACAATGACGTTACTACAACAATGTTCAATCAACAAGAGCAATCAGACAAGGTCAGCCAAAGAATATAAGCTCTTTTTTGGAGGTATAACTACGACAAGTGAGTGCACAAAAATATCTGTAATTATTTTCTGGGCTTCAGAAAACTGCGTGAACAACTACCTCAGGTACAGAGGGTCAAAGCGGAGCCAGAAAGCTGGAAATTTGTTTTCTCTTACAAATCAGTTCAGCTAACCTGGGGATCTTTTAAAATCCTGTATGATGATCTGCCTGATCGTGTTTCTTTCAACAAGTCCTTGAAATTGTATGACTAAAAATGTTGTTAGTCCATGTTCTCTTAAGTCTCCGTCTCCATTTCAGACTTTGTTGCTCCCAACTTACTTCCTACTTTTCCTGTTACAATTACTTCTTAAAAAAAAAAAAAATCACAATCTTGTTTCTTTCACTGTCTGAACTCTTTCTAGTGCTGCTGCCACATTCCCAGATGTTACCCTAATAAAAAAAGAAATTAATAATCAACTTTTACATCAGGTATAAAAAAAATAAAAACTTTACAAGTGCAAACACAAACAAGTGAGCAGGAAGTGAGTTTCATCTGAAAATCTTACATCGGAGGGAGAGCAGCAAAACTCTACTGCAGAGACACAAACAAATGTGCAAGGCAGAGGACTGTAAACGAGCGGTCGGCAAAGAAAAATGGGAGCAGCAGACCAAAAGACACATGAAGCTGACTCCCCTTTGAAATGGGAAGATGTCCAGCAGTGCCATCAGCTTGAAACTGTCAGAAACCAGTAGGACCCTGGTACACCCGACTCGTCTGGTCCGAGGCAGTTTTTAATAGAAGACTTGCTGCCAAAAAGAAAATCCTCTGATGTGGAAACAAAACCACGTGGATCGTTTATGCACAAAAGCACAAGAGCTGTGGTTTAAAGAAATGGCAGCATGTGGTCTCTCATAGAAGGCAGTTTGTCTGCCAAAGGACTGGAGAGTGCTACAAGGAGTGAACCACAGTGGAGGATCTTTGCAGGTTTAAGGCTGCATTACT
>NW_027210669.1:610000-650000 GCF_029030835.1 Brachyistius frenatus | reverse complement strand
ATGACACATTACAGCAGCTTTCATAAGCAATTAATTTATATGCATACAGATGGTACAAAGTGCATTGATGCAGACTAAGTTTGAGAAATTCTTTATATACACGTGTTAGAGTATTTAAATGTGATAACTCTTTCCAGAAGCATTGCTCAAGGCTGCAAACGAGTTGTAAACAAGCTCCTGAATATGTTGATACCAAAAAATTACTCGGTAGTGTGGACAAAGGTTTTTAGCATTGACCTGTAGAGCTAAAGAGCAGAAGAGATAAAAACCCAAAGGAATATATACCTTAGATAAATAACTGCAAAACAACACATCGGGATCTGAGTCAGTTCAGGTGGCACTACCTGATTGATCATATTGTATGTTTTCTGTGCCGTAAGTGATCAGACCAGCCGATCACTGTCAGGTGGGGATGGAAGCAATCAATTAGTTTATTAATGGTTTGGTCAACTGATAGAAAATCAACTGGAAATCTAGTTTAATCTTGATAATGATTAATCATTGAAAGCAGTTCCACTGCATCCACTCATTCAAATTTGCTGCTATTCTTTGTTTTACATTACAATAAACATTAAAAAACCTCACAAAACAAGCAATTTAAAGATTTAAAACAGGGGTTTAAAATGACATCCTGTGAAATTATCAGGTAATTTCCACTGTTTTCTGATGATTTATTGTTTGAAAATTGATTAAGAAAATGTAAATAGATTATTTGATGGTAAAAAAAATAAAAAGAATTAAAAATCTGTATATTTAACCCTGTCAACCCGGACAGCAAACATGCATTATGTTCTTTCACAGCATAGCAGAGCCTGATCATAACAGTTTATAATTTTATGTGGGAAAACAGTAAATAAGCACAGAGGACATCAAAACATAAAAGTAATACGAATGTTTTCCAAAACATGCACTAGGCTTTTAGATTAAAACGTGTTTTTCCAACCTGATGAGTCAAGACACAGCAATAAGACTGTCAACTGCATTCACGTGAAACGATTAAATACTGTAACGTTGACAAAAATACGTCACACACTGCTGTTCATTGTAAAGGCAACTTATCTTTTTCTGAGTTCTTTATATTGTGCTGAAATGAACAGAGGCTGGAACAACACATCCACGGCTCAGCTGCTGCACAGCCACCGAACTGCTCATAATGTTTCCACTGCGAGTTGTTCTGCACGTTACGATGGAGGGGAATTCAAAACTAGTGTTTTGATTTGACAAAGAACTTACAAACGGACAAATGATTTAAATCACTGATCCCAGCAGTCGCAATAGCGTACACGTACAAAAATGATAGCTCATGCAGACCGTTTAAACAGTGTGGCTGGTCACATTCCAGCCAGGGACCTTTTCTTACAGGTTTTACCCTTTTATTATTAACTTGTCTGAATTTGCACCTTCAGAACTATCAATAAATTCCCAAATGTCAAAAATAATCCTCAACAGATCAAATAAATGACAAAAACAATGGCAATGGAAAGCAACAGGTACACAGGGAATATAGTTTACTAGGTTGCATGAGCTGTTATGTAGAGAAAAAAAAAAAAGAAAAAAAAAGGAAAACTTTGGCACCATGTTTTTGTCATAAACAGACGTTAACTCTGTGAGGGTCAAATCATACACAAGAAACTGCAATGTTTTGTTGCTCCACAAGTTTTTAGATTTCTGAATTTAAGGATGACTTATTCTGTCAAAACGAATTCTGTTCATGAGCTGCTGAAGAATATTTTCCCACATCCTGAGTTGACGTCTTAAAATGTCTAATTTTATGCAACCAAGTGTCCAAATCCTGTAGTCAGAAAGGGTCTGGGTATTTCTTTAATAAAAAAAAAAAAAATAAATAAAAAAAATCAAACCATCAAAATAGTTGTCAATTACCTACTTTGCTGATCAACAGATGAAGTTACTTTTATCATTTCACATTTTTCAAAAGCTAGTTACCCACTTAAACACAGGTCAAAGTGTGACATACTGTAGAGGCTGGTTTCTCACAAATTCAGTTATGCAGGTATGTCTGTTCTTACAACTGCATATTTTCAGGCAAACGAGTTCATGTTAAAAATGACAGAAAATAAATTGCTGTTAGTTATGTTTTAATTGCCATAGATGAACTATTAAATTCAAATTTCTCTGTTTGCTTCAACATCCCAAAGTAGAAAATTGTGCACAGAAATGGAGCGCACGGGAAAGACAAAGTGAGAGAGGCGGAGGACGGATGGAGACGGAGGACAGAGGGAGATGGAGGAGAAGCAGATGACTGCGAGGACTCTGCATCATTTTGAAGTCGTCTCTAACCCAGTTCTCCGTCTCAAGGAGGCAGGAAGAAATCAAATTCCCAGATACTTTGGTGAGCAAGGAGACACTGACTGACTCTCATTAGTTAAATGCTAATTGAAGGCAGCAGAGGTTTGGATGCAAGTTGTGAGAGCCCCGCCTGAATGGCACGCAGCCTTGGACTGACAACGCCACAATAGATGGAGCTAAAAGCGGTGTGTATACTCTTTTCACTAGTGAGCATGGGTATATGGACTCTCTTTTTTTTTTTTTTTTTTTAGCTGATAGAGAAAACAGATGGACTCCACGTATGTATAAACACATTGTCAACGCACACATAAACACTGGCAATATCAATTAACCAATAAGTGCTCTGATAATAATATAAATATAGGCAAATAAATAAATAATGTATGACTTGGTTTGGGTGTGCGGAGGTTGCAGCAGGATTGCAACAAACAAAAACATGACTTGAGAAGTCTTACTCTGTTGTCTTTTATTTTGAAATGTTGTGATTCTTTCTCAGAGTAAAGGCCAAAAAATAAAGATGGCTTTTTTTTCTAACTTTGTCCGCTGTCCCACAAAGACCACAATCTTTCTCTCCAGGACAATCCTAATAGTAAAAAAAATATCTCTAACTGTGCAGTGTGTTTATAAAAGAGGACTAAGAGGTGCTAAAATTCTATATTGTCCAAACATCAGCAAGTGACATTTGTTGAAATATTATTATAATATTAACATTCTTTGGTGCCACTTTATACCTTTGCTGCATCATAAAAACTTAATTCCCTCTATAAACTGTGATGCGGCCAACATGATTAAAAGCTATATTACAATCCTGCATGATTATGTATGTTGGATTTGCCACGATGCTCCTTTAAAATGGCCAGTGTTCAGATTTTTTGCAATGCCTGCCATTAACGTTTCTTTTCATACTAAGGGCTCGATGGAATTTTCTGCACTCTAAAAAAAACAACATTTAAAAATGTTTCATATATAGTTTATTCACAAATCAATTAATATTGTTGTATATTTTAACCTGCGACGCTCAACTCGTACCACAGCAAGCAGTGCTGTCAATCTATGATACAATCAATGTACGGTGGGCCTACTGTGGCCTGTAGATCAACATATGAGGGTGGATCAAAAAGTTACATAACTACACATGTCGCACACGAATGGAGTGCAGCACCGTGACATGTACAGAGTAAAGGGAATTCCAAGTTACGTTGCTCGATCACATCAGCACCTGAGATGCACACGATGTTGTAACCAAAGGGACTTCGTGCCACAGTAATGATCATTTGCACTGAATGTTTTCCCTCAGACACCTCAGAACATCACAGTAGAACTCGGTGATTGACAGTCTGACCTTGGTGGACTAATTCACGTCCACCAAAGTCAAAGAAAACGCACCTGGTTGCATGCCCTTTTTTTTTTCGGTCTTGGACAGTGATGCTCTGCTGCTCTAGAAACATGAATGCAATTCAAACGGCTCATTTCTTCATTGCCGCAGATTCTCCGGGTCTCTGTTTGCCAATTTTCAGAGTCAGACATAAAATTTGATGTGCACTCAAGGTTAATGAGTTAAACACAAAAACGTGTTTAACTCGGGTGCTGATTTGATCAAGTGATGAAACTTGGAATATTTATAAAAGGCCAAAGCTTCGTCATGGCCCATGTACATCACGATGCTGCACTCGTGTGCAACAGAAGTCTCTGAACAGAACTTTTTGATCCACCCTCCTACGTTACAAAGTTTGCCTTTTGTCAACAGGCGATTTATTTTATTCTGCACTGGAGGCAACACTTCCCTTGTATGTATTTCTAATGCTTTTGTTCCAGAGAAAGTAAAGTATTGTTCATAGTTATGTGGCTTTTGCAATGTAAAGAACCATTTTATTTCAATGGGAGCACGGTAACATGTTTAATACCAGGTGTAAATGTAATCACATGCTGACACATGGTCCTGTCAGTTGTTAATGGGAAGTGCTTTTCTTCAAGCATAGTTTCAGTGTTCCTACTTTTTACAAAGGTACACTGAAGTGCTGTATGAAGTGTTTCCCCGAACAAAAACTAAAAGCTGGTTGAGGACTGGCTAGAAATAACAATGTGAAAATTTCAACCACAGAAACTACCACGCCATTACTCAATAACTGATTCTTATTCCTAAGATTTTCTGATCCTTGGATTCACTTAACTTTCACTTGCCCTTTGCAAGAACCCGATCCTATCTGAAGCTGGTCCCTTCTTCTGTCCTGGACTGATATTTTTCACTTTCTAGCCGGCACATTTCCATGGGATCTCAGGGGCAGTGAATGTCAGCTCAAGATAAAACGTGTCTTTACTGTATCCATACCGAATGTGGGCCGTCAAAGGCCAATCAGGTGAAATGTGACACTAGAGGTCTACAGAGGAGCCAACATTAGGGTTGCACCATTCTTGTGCAATAAAATGTGAACTTTTCTGATTCAATCTTAGTTTGTGCAAATGTTGTATATTCATTGGCTGTCAAAGGTACTGTTTACTTTACATTACATTACATTTCATTTAGCTGACGCTTTTATCCAAAGCGACTTACAATAAGTGCATTTCAACCATGAAGGTACAAAACCCAGAACAACAGGAATCAAGAAAATACAATTTCTTCAAGAAAGCCAAACTACAAAGTGCTATCAGTAAGTGTCATTTTAAGTGCTACTAAATTTCTACTGTTCAAGGTAACAGGAGCTGTGAAATGCAGAAAGCGGCTCAGTATTTCCTTGTTTACATGTTTATGCGTATCTGTCCGTCATGCACAATAACTTGGCCACTGTTTGACATTGAGGTGATGCATCTCATTTTGTTCCGATCTTTTCAGTGTCAAATTCTGACTTTGTGAGCAAAATCTAACAGGCGATAAAGACATCTGTTTAGTCAGGCTAATGATAATGATCAAAAAAATATCTCGGTGTTGCCATGTAGAATCCAGTAATGCAGTGACAGCCCACCTTGAGCGCTACACAGTGCAGAGGCTGTGTGTGGAGAGAAGGCACGGGTCAAGTACTGCGAGGCTAATTAGTTTCCCAGAGGAACACAAATGAAACCATTTTACAGCACAATGTTTCTGGCTGCAGGTTCAGGGTGATGGCCTGATGTTAAGAGACAAAAGTCTTTTCTTCCACCTTGCACTTCTCTATCTTTTACATTGTTACAAATTTTAATCGACTTTTCTTCTCGTTCCTCCATCTGCTGTTTGGTCCAAAAACAAAATCTGACACAGGACATTAAAAATAAATACTGCTGTATATACACTAAGCCATAATCACGTATCAGCCTTGACAAGGACACAGGATAACTGAAACCAGTATCCCTTTAGTTTAGGTACAAACGCAAGCGTTCAGTGGCGCGCGCACGCACACGCACGCACACGCACGCACGTACGCACGCACGCACGCACGCACACACACACACACACACACACACAGGAGACAGGTTGCATGTGGGAATAAAACTCTACACGGGTTCTGAGTGGAGCTGGAATTACCTTGATTTAAAAACCAGTGGAAAATGTTTACTTCTACCTCTTTAAATTGCAAAACTTGTCTCAGGGCCATTCACCCCTCACCACTGTGCTAATTAGAACCTCATTAGCCAGAAAGGACTCAGGTGCTGCAGAATCCTTCAGTGAGGGACATCTGCGGCTGACAGTGCCAGGAAGGCTGTGTCATCCAGTCTTAATAGCTAATGAACAAACATAAGGATTTTCTCTCAGATTCATTATCGTCACAATGAATGAATTCAAGGTCCTTTCGGTTGTCGTTCTCAGCATATTATCTTCCCATCAGCCCGTCATTCACCTCGGCCCGCAAACAAACCCCTATCTGCCGAGGCAAACATGGATGCACACTGCGAAGCACACACAGCCGGAGATACACCCAAACACGCACAGCAGGCACACACCCACACAGAAAATCAGATCAGCTAATTAAGATGTGGTGGCTGAGTGGGAAGTAAACTCAAACAGGGCCGGACAGATGTCTCACTCGAGCGACTTCAAAAGAGAACTAAAGAACACCGGGCCATGTAATGTGATTTAGATATAATGCTTCCAGGTCAGGGGTGATGGCTAGACCGCTGGGCAGTGGGAGAGCAGCTGACAAGCGTGTAACTAACCATGACGGATGAGAATTCAATGGACTGCCTATTCTACACGCTTAGAGCTAGACGGGAACAAATTACATAGTTGACCACCTTGTCAGCTTGAGCTGGAGAGAAAATTCATTTGTTCCCGGAATATTTTTTGACACGTGCATGGACTATAATCAAGTCAGACAAGACAGTATTGTGAGGGAAATCCCCCTCTCTGACCCTGCAGGAATAATGTCCAGCCACCACAGAATGATATGATGATTAATAAGGACAAAAAAAAGAAAAAAAGCTTTACTTTTCCTCCAACATTCAAAACATGTGACAATAAAATGATGTTTTCACCAGATGTTTCAGTAAATAGATACATCTGGTGATTTTATACAGTTTTCCTACTGTCAACCAATCCTATGCAAATAGAACCAATCGATCCTGCTGACAAGTATTGGCTGTGTATCCAAATCCTGACTTCGCTTATTCGTCTATGCTGTACAGCTCACTTGTTGTCTAAAAAAACTATTAACAATGCAGTGAGTCACAGTACATGTCTTCATTATAAACATGGGCACTGTAGTCTTATTAGGGGCAGCTCCACAGACTAATAACAGCAATCACTTTCACGGTCTCAGGGGAGTCATTCCTGTGAGCCATGCAGAGGTCCATGGCTCAGTATCATAGTTTGTATTGTAATTAGTTGGCGGTTTTTTATATATATATATATATATATATATATATATATATATATGAAGTAGGCAAAGGCAAATGAAGTGCTCTGTATTACCTGGTACTGGGATTGTCCAGACTACATAATTACCCATTTTTCTCCTTTGAATCCTGTGTTGTCAGTACATTTTGTCTGGGCATCAGATGTGATGACAAGTCGGGATGAGGGGGTGTAAAGTTTTTCATCAGCACCAGAATATCCAGCATCAACACTCGGTTGGCATTGTGTCAGTGCTGACTGCAGCTGTGCCACCAGGCTGTCTGATCTGTTAGGAGTGCTTAATGTCTCGTGATTAGTCAGTGGGGTAATGTCAGTGTCCGCTGCTGCCCACAGTCTCATCGGGCCTCTCAGCACGTCTATGTTGTATTTCCTCTGAACCATCCAACGGTTGTTCCCCTAATTTGGTTGATGCAATATCTGTATGGGCAGGCATTAAAAAATGGTTCTAATCTCACCAAGCACTGGTTATTTATACGATTATTCAATCAGCCAATCATGTGGCAGCTCTAAAATGCCGAAAATCATGCAGATACAGGTCATAACTTTCCGTTGTTGCTTACATCAAACATCAGACCAGGGGGGTCTTTGTGTATTTGACCATCATGCCATGATTGTTGGTGCCAGACCAGCTGGTTTAAGTATTTCTGAAACTACTGATCTGCTGGTGTCTTTATTTGGAGGCTGAAATAATGTAGCGTGCTCGGATGATCACAATCGCAATGAGGCCTCTCAAACGTAAAATGTTTTTGTTCATGATGCAGAACCAGTTCTATATGAGCTTGATTTAACAAAAAAAAAAAAAAAAAAAAAAAGGGAAAATGCGTATTAATTGTGTGAATTGGCTACAAGGCTATGATGCACTGCAATCAGTAGCGCACCGTAGTAATTGACGCCACATTTCCTAGAGGCCCACAGATATCACTTAACTGCCGTCATGGGAACAACCCCGAAATATGTTTCTAAATATATATATATATATAAAAAAGTGGTATCATTTTAAAAAATGAAAAAATTATGGGTTTCATTTCATCATTATTTTACTAAATATAATTAAGAATTAAAATCCATTGGTAATACTTATACTGTTATTGATGAACAAAAAGCCTGTTATACTCTGATCTAAATAAACTATTATCCGTGTTGCACTTACCATTTCTAACAAACTATCAGTATGACAAAAACATTTGGGAATCGTTGGGGGGGGGGGGGACAAAAGGCAAATAACAAAGCCATTTTTGATGCTCAGGAGAAATCAGTTGAATGAATAAGGGGTGGGAAGCTGAGATGAGTTATTATGCAGACATCAGTGCAGCGTAGGTGAGGGAAGGAACTAAGACACTAAAGGGTTAAAACATTTCCCTTATTATGCTCCCACTCTTTCGTACACCCTGAGAAATGAACACGAAAAAATTTGCAAAGCAATTACCACTTTTAATTGGACTAATTCTTTTGGCCCTGTCACAGTTGCATCCAGACGTACACCTTTAAACCTCCTCGTACATGTCTTTTTCGCCCTTTCACAAACGCTATTATTAATTTCTGTGGCCCTCTTTTAGCCTTTGACATGTGAACCCTTGAGGGTGCTGCTGTCAGCTTCCCCTTGATTATTATCTTCCGTTAGTATCTCTCTCTCTCTGTCTCACTCTTAGATGCACTACGCTCTCTATCCCTCTGCACACCGTCTCTTTTCACATTTTTAAGGAAAGAGACGGTGGTACAATCTTTAATTATCTCCACCAGGGAGGTGATGTTTCCAGTGTGGTTTGTTTTTCAGAAGAATTACAGAAGCACTAGTGGCCTGATTGTAATGAAACTTGGTGGAAAGGTGTAGCATGGATCAAGGAAGAACCCTTTAAATTTTGTAGTGGAACCCAATTATTGGGGGGAAAATCCACCCATCGATTTTTTTTTTTTTTTTTGGAGGATTTGGCCTATTTAATGCCATACATGCTAATCCTGGATCCTGTCTGTCTTGTCTGATGTTGCGGTATGCTTTTGTGTCACGCACACTTTAAAACTTTAAACCAAGATTTATATTACTTGGTAGCAATGGCAGCTATGCCCTTGCTGATCGGTCTGCCCATCAGAGTGGTTGAGCAAACCTTAATGTGAACAGGGTTTCCAGACTGTAACCACAGCAAAGGCCGAAGCTGTGAGCTTTAGACGGCTGGCTAGTAGACGTCCTCAAAGTTATTGCTTAACATCGAGGACACACATGGGGACCGCACAGAACTGTGACTGACCTTCACGGGCAGCTGCTTGTGTTTTGTCTTTCCAGTTTCTAAAGCTCTATAGATTGGTAAGAGTGAATATAGCATCATGAAAAGTAAAATAAGGCTTGTTTATATTTTTCAGTGGCACATATCTAGAATTTCCAATGCAAAAGTTTTGCCACCCTCCATCAACACTGAAAGAAATAACGTTAATATGGCGACTGCATTGGAAAGACAATATTCTGTCATTAAGTTATATGGAAAACTATAAACACAGTTAGCACAAACAGGAGAGACTTGGATAAGGAAACGACAAATTGTCAATCACATCACTGCTTTAATTTGACAAAAAAAAAACTGACCGTAGGCCAGGCAGGAAGCACCACAGTGTCAGGAGAGATTCACTTACTGTTGCTCAACAACACTACTGTCTAAGTAATCCATTGATTAGATTGATCCCTATGTGTTTCAGTTGAGATGGAGTCTAAAAACTATATTTTTCACACAGGCGGGCGCGACGGAAGCATCTGTTGCCCCTGATAGCTTTGACTTATTTGACTTTTACTGACACAGAACGGTGGGCGCCTGCTTTGAAGCCTCTCCGATACGTTAGCCACAATACGTTAACCCCGTCCCACTGGGGCCACTCACAGAATGTCCTGCCCTGATGGGCTGATGGGAATCAGAGGAAATCAATAAGCAATGATAGACTTCTGCTGTCCACTCAGCTAATCCTGTTAGTGATAGCTGTGGATTTAATCGAATGGTTGCACACGCTACAGACACTCAGACACAGAAACAAGTGTGCGTACGCACACATTCACTCACACACACACACACACACACACACACACACACACACACACACACACACACACACACACACACACACACACACACACACACACACACACACTTCCAAGTACACTTAACCCCATAACATTCTTATGGATAAGATCTGTAGATCTTCCACACACTGTCTCCGCTGTCATTTTGTTGAGACAAGCAGCAATTTGAGAGACAATTCATTCAGCGCGTAGAGGAGAATCAGTCAATTTAATAAATCCTTTGCTCACAGTCCAAGTTGGACCAGATTGCAGGAACATTTTCATTTGAGCTGAAGACGCGGAATAAAGACACATTTTGTCCTTATGATCACTCGATAAAGGATCTCTTTTTGATATGGAGATCAGCACAATGCATGGCCGTGTATGGGAAGCCGAGCAGAAATGGACTTCCTTTGACAAAAGCCGATCTCTCCACATGCTGTATACATATCAAAGTGACATAAACCCTGATAACTACTCTCAATACACGAGCCACACATCTGTTGCAAAGTATTTCTGGGTTAATACTTCAACCCCTCCCCCTCCCATGTGTGAATAGACATTATAAAAGCAGGCCCCAGTGGCACATGTTTAAAGGTACATTAAGAGAGCACATCAATTGTAGATGACATAATCCCCAGCCCTCTTTTCAGTCGCTCTCTCACTTCCTTAATCTCTCCGTTCTTTAACCCTCATCTTCTAAGAGGCTGAAAGCTCCCTTCATCTTCTCCTCAAGCTAGCAGAGCAACCACAATCTGCCCGGGGAGAGAAGAGAAGAAGAGGTATGACTGAAGTCTGATTAAATTAACACCGTGATGCAGATTTCTTGCCTTTTCCTCTCTCTTTTCGTCTTATCCGACTGCATGGTGTGTCTTTGAAAATTAGATGAACTTGTTCCATGAGGGTTTGTACATGTATAATGTGTGTGCTTGTGTGTATACAGTGCCTCTGCTTCTAAATTAATGAATCTGGTCTTGTGTCATTAGCAGGATCCACAACTTGGTAACCTGATTTGTGTAGGGGTCCATAAACAACAAACAAGTATAAGATAAAGTAAGCTAATAAAAGAGTGGAGGGTTCTTCTGTGCACCTCAGACACCCGCTCTAACCCTTTGTCACCTTGAGCCTTGCCCAGCTCTCCTCGACGCAGAAAGCACAACCATCCCCTGTAGAAGTACTTTAATTACAAGCTTCCTACATCCAAATAACAAGAGGTTTACATAACTCCCACATGAGCCGCTCATTATTCAGAAACTATTCTTGCTATCCCTGTTTCCCCCCTCTAATATGAATGGTATTGAACAATGTGTGACCTCCCACAATGTACGATCTGGAAGTTAAGGTGAAAATTAATAAAAAGTTCACTTTGTCTAACCTTACGTCCAATTTGCCTCCTTACATGTGAACTGAATTCTTGCTCAGGCACTGATTTAATTCCATCTATTTGAAGCTAATTAATCATTTCCATTGTGTCTAATATTGTCATAAGAAAGGTGCTTAGTTGACACTCTAATTCATGCAATGTGCCACCTCTCGTCTCGTGTGATCGGTAAAATATGCCAACAGTAGCGAGAAATACAATCTATCTCTATGAAGAGTATTAATTATATTCAATATAGATATTGACCGAGACAATATGTATAGGCGGAATTAGCCAGAAATATGGTCACTTTATATTAAAGATCACAGTCACGTGTCAAAAACATACCAAACTAAGACATGTTTCAACAATGTTTCAAGTCCATGATAATAAAGCACAAGTTCGCATTTTAGGAACATATCAACAATCACAAATTTGGTCTTCTCAGTACCCATATGTACTGAATTCCCACCTCAACATCCAACCTTTCTGCCCCTCACAGATTTTTGCATCTCCTTATAACAGATTTGATCCTAATTGTTCCAAAAAAA
This sequence comes from Brachyistius frenatus, assembly GCF_029030835.1. NCBI lineage: Eukaryota > Metazoa > Chordata > Actinopteri > Embiotocidae > Brachyistius > Brachyistius frenatus. The sequence goes on along the minus strand of NW_027210669.1, from coordinate 637,920 downwards.
AGACACCATATGGAAATTGTGCAATTTTATTACTTCTGCCCATTCCGTGTCTGAACCAATGCCATTGTCCTGCTTCTTCTTCATTGACCCCATCCTGCCTCTGCCCATCTGCTCCAACAAGGTGATGTTTATCTCCAGCAGGAGGAAATTAAAGCCTTGCTTCATGAGCACCAGATATGCAAATCTTATACAGTGCAAATAGATTGCAGAGCTCACGCAATGGACGGTGTGTGTTGGGCCGCCCATTGAGCCCCAATGATTTGAAACCCAAATCATTGGAATTACAAGACACACATGTGGCTTCCAAAAAAAAAGAAAATCTGCACTTCAGATATTAAGGGAAATAAATAAAAGGGGAGAGGATGGAGAATTAATAGTGGGCTTAAAAAAAAAAAGGCTAGATTATTTATTCAGCTGGCCCATCTGCATAGATATGGTTTAATAACTTTTGTCCAACCACAGGTGAACGCTTATCTGAGGTTCTGACACACATATGCACACATACACAGCGCATGGAAATAAGTTCCTCTGATATCACTATTACATGAGATATGTATTTTCTTGAACTCACAAAATTGGAAAGTAATAGTGGCCATGCAAAATGCCTTGCAGTAGTGGAGTATGTCATTTTGATATGCATTAGTGTTATTGTCAGGCGGGGTGTATGGGCTGTTTCCCTGTGTGATTGCAGGTCTGCCTTGTATTGTGGGAGAGAAGCAGACAGGAGAAGATAGTATTAAACCTGTCCTTGCCATTCCAATCTGTCTGCATGTTTCTCTTTATCATTCTGCAGTTTCTATCCACTTACGCTATAATTAAGTTTCCTGACCCCTGCCTTGCAGCCTTAACTAGGCATTGGGAAATATACAGCCACTGCAGATCTCTTAGCCTGATGTGCTCTCTCTCTCCCCTCCCACCTCCGTCTCTCGTCTCTGTCCCCGTTTCACAAAATCTCTCTCTCCCGCCGTCTCTCTCTTTCTTTCTCTGAGTCTCCATGGCACTGTAATGGAATAAGAATTATTAATCGAGTAATTGTGTGGAACACATTAGTTTGCAGTGAATTTCTCTCTCATTTTCGATGCTTGATTATCAGGCTATTGGGCAGCGTCGGCCCCCCTCCCGTCTCTACCCACTACACTCAAAACACATAACACATGCTCACACACACACACACACACACACACACACACACACACACACACACACACACACACACACACACACACACACACACACACACACACACACACACACACACACACACACACACACACACACAACACAACAGGCTAGATCACACTTTACAAAATGGCATTATCTCTCTCACACACACACACACACACACACACACACACACACACACACACACACACACACACACACACACACACACACACACACACACACACACACACAATGGACTGAAGCATGCGTTTGCATCACACCTGATGCTTGCTGTGTGTGTGTGTGTGTGTGTGTGTGTGTGTGTGTGTGTGTGTGTGTGTGTGTGTGTGTGTGTGTGTGTGTGTGTGTGTGTGTGTGTGTGTGTGTGTGTGTGTGTGTGTGTGTGTGTGTGTGTGTGTGTGTGTGTGTGTGTGAGGTAGTGGAAGAAAACTCTCCCGGTGATGGGAGATTTGTTTTTGTAATGTCCCTTTAACCTCCAACCTGTCTGATAGAAAAGCCAGAAGCACAGAAAATAACCTCCAGCATGTGTACAAACCTGGATTAGAAAAACACGCATAAACACACACAAAAAAGCCTGAAACCCTAACATCAGACACAGACGTGCTGGCACTGACATTCATGATATATATATATATAAAATTTAAAAAAAAAACCCTCTTCAATCATAATTAGTCTAATTAATTTAAATCAGTGTTGGATGCCTATCTAAATACAGTGACAAGACAAAATGAACATCCACCCTGCAGCACATAGCCTCAGCCTATACGTTCCCATAGTGAAACACACCCTCGTAGGATTAGAGCAGAAGAATAGGGGGATTATTATTTCATGACCTTTCAATCCGCTGCCTGTCAGGTTGAACTAAAGCCATATATGCTGCTGGAGGACTAATCTCCTTCTCCCTTTGTGTCCGCAAGGGATGTGTCATTTCTTTATCCCTTCTATCCAGATTTACTCCATAAAATAAACTTCCTAGCCTGATCTGATAAGAAGCCATCTCCTTACCAGGATAAGGCTGTGGTGCCTCGTCTCCCTGCTTCCCCCGTAGCCGTATTTTTGGGTGTCAGATAACTCAGACGGGGATGGGAACAGTCAGGAAATGCCACTTTGTCTGTCTGGGAGCAGGTGACAACAAAACGACAGTGACTCTGATTAGAAAACACCCTCCGCCCCACCTCCACCCTAACCCCAGTCTAACCACCACTCTCTATTTCTTTCTCTTCCCCCCCCCCAAAAAAAAATCACATATTATCAACACTTGCCAGGTAGTGCGCTAAAAACACAAATAAATTTATATTTGCAGGCACGGATACAGACATGACCGAACTCGCTGCATCACAGACACACTCATGACGATTTTGTTATCACTCCATCTTAATTACTGGTAAGTCATCACTGCTCCAGCTGTCAGTTTGAGCCGAGATCTGCTGATCTGACCGCTGCCGTCTGCCTCTTTCCTCTTCATATGTTATTTCTCTTAATTATTTAATGGACATGACTCATATTCTAGCTGCATCCTTAAAGCCGCCACCACAAAAGCCATCTCTGACTATTTGGCTGGATATTCTATCTGATGCACACGGATATTTCAGGAATTTCTATGATAGGGGCGTACACTCCCCTAAAGGTCACAGCCTACAGGTGGCACAAATGAGCATAGGGGCTGGAGAAGCAGAGGTTTGCAGCATCATGTACAGTTAGCAATAAAGCACTTCTGTGAAATTATTTATGTAGAAAATATCATGGCCCTGAACATTTTTTTTTTTTTTTTTTTAAATGCTGTAAGAGGGTTTGGTGCTGCAATAACTGCGGCATCAGGAGATATTAATACAATTTGGTCATTTAAAAAATAAATCTATGTTTAATTTTAAATTGCACACAGAAGGTGACCATACCAAATCACAGACTGCACAGCGCCATTATTAGTCCACCCCACAGCCACAACAGAACACAATACATTTTTTTGCAGAAAAATAACCATGATGTCATGCTGTGCAACAATCAGCAGCAGAGTCGATTTTCAGCAATTAAATATCAGGAAAAAATAGGCAAAGGTTTGGTGCTGAAGAGAAAAGTATTTTACTGTAAAGTGAAACTGTAAAAAGAAGACACACAGGACGACTAGGCCCAATTACAACAAATCAGCACTATTTTCGTTTGATATTCCAGTGCTTGTAATTTATTTATACAGTCTCCATATTGCTGTTTGCTGATTATGATGTTCAATAATATATTTTTCGCTGTGACGTTGCATTTGCGCTCATTGAGTTCGTTCCTCCTCGTATAGAGACTATGACAGCCACTCAAATTGACCAATTCATCCAGAGTGTAAGTGTTGCAATTCATTGAGAGCCATGCGGGCTCTGAATTGTCCCTCTGCTGCGGACCTCTCGCCGCGGCCGGACCTTAAAGCACCAATTTGTCGGCTCCTGTTGATTTCAGGCCACTGTTCCTCCTTCGCTGCGGTCCCTCCACCTCCCAACTACACTCGCGGAATTATTGCTGTGACTGGCACGGCGCAACGTTTCTGCTTGTCTGCAAAACCAGGAGCTCCAACACAGGCAACAACGTCGTGGTTTTATTTTTCTCCCCTCCCAACTCCACTGAAAAGGCAGGTGCATTTTCGGAAAGCAGTGCGTATTTACTCGTGTACTGCACCACCAAATTGCTTAAAATAAACGGAGTTGGAAGGCGGGGGAGGGGTGGAGGGGCTCCAGGCTATCATAAAAGAGACAAAAATGTCTCTTTTAAAATGTCAGAGTTATGCTGATAAGAATCTGAGGATGCAGGGAGGACTTTGGTGAGAAGTGACTAATTACCCTGTGGACCGTCCTGATAGTGGAGAATAATTAGATCCACACAAAAGACCCTAAACCAGCATCTGAATAACAAGAGCAACATTTTCAATAGAAAATTTAATTTGATTTTGTTGCGAGTTCCCTCCGTGCACTCGAAAGGGAAACCGAGAGAAAGCATAAGGACAGGAAAAAAAAAAAAAAAAAAGAAAGAAAGAAAGAGCGTCTTCCCGGGACGGTTTCATGCCTGATTTGGTAGAAAAAAGCTGACAAAACCCACGGAAATCAAAAGAGGAGTGTACGGCCTACACGGTAGCTTATATATTCACAATTAGAGCGATTAGATAGCAGAACATACCGACTAAACATGGATTAAATTAAATAACCTGGTTTATTAGGAAAGCAATGATTACAACTTGTATTATTCGGCCTCATTTGATAAGAAAAAACACAAAATATGTAAATAAAAATATTGTCAATTAGAGAAAGTAATTAGTGTTTTATATTTCCTTTGAATGGATCCAATATTTCGAATTTAAGTCAGTTATTTAAAAAAGACAAAATTTGACTGGAATTTTTTTTTTTTTTTTTTTTTGGTGAAATATTAATAATAATAAAAAGCACAAATATACATTTTTGACATTTTAATGATCTGAAGGCCAAACACACAAGCACAGCATATGTAAAGGCTTAGTTTGTTAATTGACAAGAAGCTGCATTGAAAAATTCAAAGCATCGTTCAGAGGACACTTTGTAATCTAGATGAAGTAGAAATAAAACCGAAACGAGTGAAAGTGATGACGAGATCGCACAAGAAAACTATTCTCCCGTCGTTGTGTGAAATGATGCTCATATCATGGCCTATATAGATGGCCATGTGCTAACTATGTAGGCCATACTACATGCAAATGATGTAAGAGTGCTTTAGAAGATTAGAAGATAGACACCCGGCCCACAGTGGGCTGAGAGGAGTGGGCTCTCCTCCAAGACTGTGTCCTATCTCCTCAGGACTGAAAAAAGCATCCTAATCCTTTACCTTTCATAGTGATCTAAAGCCGATTTAAAACTGTCACTACCCTAGTTTGTGTTTATTTCATGTTCATCTGCAGCTCAAGGCGATACTCTGCACACCCACTTATGACATGAGCAAAAAGATGTGTGTGTGTGTGTGTGTGTGTGTGTGTGTGTGTGTGTGTGTGTGTGTGTGTGTGTGTGTGTGTGTGTGTGTGTCGGAGGGAGACGGAGAGCAAGAGAGTACAGAATAATGAGAGAGAGAGAGAGAGAGAGAGAGAGAGAGAGAGAGAGAGAGAGAGAGAGAGAGAGAGGAAGGGTGCATGCAGCTGACTGACCGGGTCATGAAGAAACATCCATTGTGTGTGTGTGTGTGTGTGTGTGTGTGTGTGTGTGTGTGTGTGTGTGTGTGTGTGTGTGTGTGTGTGTGTGTGTGTGTGTGTGTGTGTGATCAGACTGTACTAATTAGTATATTTTCTTTTTGTGTGTTCAGATTTTGTTCGTTGAGTCTCAGACATCCACCTCTTATTTCATGCGTCGTCTAACAAAACCAAACAACTCGGCCTAAATTCACACTCCTACACAAACAGATAGTCCAGAAGACAGATGCGTAAACGCAGTCTCTCCCTGTCTCTCTCCCACATGCACACACACATAACCACAGGTACACACACAATAACACAAACCATTGACCGCTGAGCCGGCAGGCCTACAGGCATACCGCCTTCCTCTTCTCTCCCTCCTGCTCCTCAAGGCCTTACTGTATTATTCTGTAAGCAGCAAGAGCCCAGCATTGACAGAGCTAATCACTGGAGGCAAGAGCTCTCTCTCTCTCTCTCTCTCTCTCTTTCTCACACACACAGACACAGAATGATTGACACACAATGGCAGCGAATCTATGCAGTGCCCCCCCTGTCTTGCTTTTTGCTTTCTCTCTCAGCTGAAAAGACAAGGGGGGAGGTTAGTGTGAGCATGCATGATGTGTGTGTGAGCGTGCATGATGTGTGTGTGTGTGTGTGTGTGTGTGTGTGTGTGTGTGTGTGTGTGTGTGTGTGTGTGTGTGTGTGTGTGTGTGTGTGTGTGTGTGTGTGTGTGTGTGTGTGTGTGTGTGTGTGTGTGTTGGTGGTGGGACGGGTTTACAAGTAGTGATGCCCAACAAACTGAAGCGGAGCCAGAGGAGAAGTGAAGACGGCTGAAGATGAGCTCGTCATGGGTAATGCCGCCGCTATCCTTCCTGCTAATCCGCCCCACTGTGTTAGGTGCAGTCTGGAGAGAGTCTCAACCCCTCTCGTATGAATATGATCCCTGTGCTGGCTGAAGCCCAGTGAATCGCTGATCCTGTTATCATCTCACCGGTGAGAAAGAGAGGGGGGAAAAAGGAGCGGCAGAGGGAAAGAGAAATGAAAGAAGGCAGGAGAGTTGTCTAATATCTACTCCGGCCTCCCATTTCCCCCTATATCTCCCCAGGTCCTATATCTCGCTATAATTTTAAACCTCAAGGAACCTCTACCAATGATATGTTATTTACATCAGTGAGTGCAGCTCAGGTGAAAGAGCTGGGCTGCCCAGTAATTGTTAGGTTGGTGGTTCAACGCCCCTGGCTTCCACTGTATACATGTAAAAAGGGTCTTTAACATGACAGGAAGGAACTGAACGCTCGACAAGATCTGTGTTTCATGTCGGCAGAAAGTTGAATAGATTGGTGCATTTTTACAGATCCATTATCGAATCAGTCCTGAACTTCTCACGGTTGTAAAGCAGGAATCCACCGCTGACGAGGAACGAGAGAAATGATTGGTGAGCAGCAGCTCTCTTTGTCAAGACATTCTTCACCGGACAAATGTCTTGGAGGACTTTTTCTAATGCTTCTTTGTATAGGGACAAGTACATAGCATAAACCAATGCCAGACACCACAGAATTTACTGCCTAAGCTAATTTTCAACACCCATCTTTAGATGGGTCATCAAAATACATTAAAACTCCGGAACTCACATTACATACACAAGAGACGTCACAAACTCAACCACAAGTATGTGCATTCAAAACACAGAACTCAACAAGAAAATACTGACAGAACAATACCAGACAAATTAATGCAAAAACACACCATAAAACAAGAGCAGCAGTTCATCCATGACCACACAACTGATCCCTCTTCAAAAGCTGTTTCAGTTTGAGTTTACAATGATCTAAAATCCAGATGGAGCTCTTCTGAGGAATTAAACATGTTGATCCCCCAAACAGAAAAAGATGTTTGTCCAATTGAGGATTTACGTGAGGGCGCCTTACAATTCCCGTTGGATGCTTGATGTGTTACTGAGCCCGAAGCTCTGAGTGGAACCACAAGGCCACTGAGCACCTGACATCCGATCAGAGAATTACAAATCAGATCCAAATCATTTCGGTTTTTCCTTTATCCCAAACCAAGAGGTTTTTTTGTATTTGATCACGAGGATTTTATTCTATATTTAATGTTTGGGACATCACTGTCTTCTTTATCTGTCTTATAAATCATTTATTTTAATTTTTATTGTGTATATAGTGATGTTTCCTTGTTGCAAAACAGTCCCTTCTTGTGGGATAAAAAAATCTAAACTGTACTCAAAACTGAAATTGCTGCCCTTATGATTGTACAGGGAGGGATGAAATTTTCAACTAAAGTCTCTGCAAGGAATGTGTGATAATTCAGTACGAAGCAATTTCAGCCATCAAAATTAATAATTAAGACGGCTGTACTTAAAACAAAACTTGTTGAGATACTGTGTTACATGTGTTTGTAATTTATGCTCAACAGTGGAGCAGCTTAAATCATCCTGAGTGCACTATATATGATTTTGTATTTGTTACACAGTGATGTATATCAATATTAAATAATATTATCATTAATAAAGCAATAATGATATTTTGCCCAGCCCTAGCATCTGCCACAATTACCGTGATGTAATCCTGATTTATCTTATATTGTTTTGACATTGTGAGGCCAGTCGTTTTCTGGTTGACATGTGCTGGTTACCCGAGGTTACCGGAAGCGGTATGGTTAATTAAAGAGTGGACGGCACTCCAGACTCCACTCGCACACTCCCTGGTATTGTCATAAGCACCACTCCTACAACACACTCCCTCAAGAGTCATTTCCCTCTGTTTCTTAGGACATGGAGGGTCGTGCCATGCCCTCCACGGTGCTGAAGCACACTCTGCTTAGTCTCTCATGGACATGCGGAAACACGGATGCGGTGGAGTCCACGGCCGCCATCTCTGCATAGACTCATCCAGATAGCCAGCTGATAACACTTTCAATTCAGCTTGATATTATCGTTTTCCTTTTCTTGGAGAAATATGAACCTGTCACACGGGGCGCCTTACAGATTTGTTACATAGTTCCACGGTAGATAAATCCAACAATAGGGGCCAAGGCCTCGCACCCTCTGCAGGCACAGTTAGCAAGGCTGCAGTGCTAATCAGTGGGAGAGGATCACATCTGGCCTGACAGCAGCTGCATCACTGTTTAGAGGAGCTGCCAGAATGAGAAACACACAGGTCGATTCCCTTTTCTCCCTGGACAGAGTGGGTGTTCTTCTCATTCATTTCTTCTTTCTCAGTCCTTTTCTTTGAGCTAGCCAATTAACCTGGGAGCAGTGCACTAATGAGTTCCCTCTGGTGGCTCTGCACCGCTCAATGGAGGAGAGGGAAGAGCAGGGTGAGCAGAGAGAGGATAGACGAGAGGGGTCAGGGAGGAAAAGCTTGGGGCTGCGTAGGGTGTGTGTGTGTGTGGGGGGGGGGGGGCTGCATACATGGCAAAGGCGAAGGGGGGTAAGAGTTTTGAGAAAAGGGTGAAGAAGGGCTGATAAAGGGGTGAGGGGAGGGGAGGGGCGAGAACCGCGGGGTCCAGGGCAAGGAAATATGGGATGGGTTGATGCAGGAGGAGAAGGGACAGAGCACCATCCAGTTGGCCACTACGGGCCTATCACCAAGACATTGTCAACCAGACAATGGGCTTATCAGCCTCCTTTTCACACCAGTCTGATTAACTGGGAGGAATGGGAGGAAGAGGAGGGGAAGGGAAAGGGTACGTCCTTGTACCAGCCCAGTAAATGTCAGAGAATGGGCCAGGCACCCGGACTAGCCTCGTGGATCGAGTACACGTCGCTGAGAAAATGGGGCCAGTTTAAAACCCACTGCACAACCCACACATCTCCCCCATGTGTGTGTTAGCTGTGTTAGCAGTGGAGGGAGGTTCGTGCCTAATAAATCTGCAACCTGTGTAAGTACATCTCACTAACCAGATTAGTAAGGAAGTGATAAACACCTTTGAGCACCCATTAGCTAAATCTGTGTGTGTCATCAGTCACAGAAACACCCTGAAGCATGGCAAGCTGCCGTACATCACCAGATGAGCAAGGTGAGTTTGGAGAGCGGGGAAATGAGAAAGGTAAAAATGAATGCTTCTCACAAAATGTCTCTGAAAAGAATCAGCAATGCACAACCCTAGTCTCACATCCTAATGTGTAAAAGATACGTTGGTCCACATTAGTATCTCAATATCAGTTTACAAACTGTGAGATACCGACATTTTTCTTAGATTATTCTTTTCTGTTGGGTCACGTGACCCGAAGGCGTCTGAGATCTTCGGTTTTGGCTCCAAAACCACATTGATTTACACAATTGACATGAAATAATTACATTTGTAAGTAACTTTACGTACCTTAGTTGAGTTATATTACGTTGAGTTATATTACGTGAAAGCCCTGTATTGAATTCACTCAACCAATCCGGCCTGCTCCCTATACGTAGACTTTATCACACTTTACACTCCATCACGTCAAACGTCGACATCTCACAAGTTTGGAGCCGTTATAATGAAACTAATATGGTTTCCGCTGTGGACCAACAGAGATATTAAACATTTTGATATGAGACTGGGCTGCTCTTTGACTCACTTGTTATTGTTGCAGTAAATAATGAAGAAAGCAGTAGAAGCACACATTCTTTTGAAAATAATAATTTTATCCCCAAAATCTTTCAATTAATACTTATCAAATCAAATCGCTTGTGTAAATAGAAAAAAATGTAAACCTGTATCTTTGTGAATATATTTCTCTGTTGGTGGTTATTATTATCATTAATGTTGAGTAACATGAGTTTGTAACTACTAACACACATTTGATTAAAATGGCCTTGCCTGCCAACCGTACTTTTCAAGCTTGGCGAGAGCTGTATAGAACGACAAATGACTGAGAGCAGGCCTCAACAAAATTGTTTGTGGCACTGTTCAATTAGTCTCCAGGGATATTGATCCCAGCTTGTTTGTTTACTTGCTTACTGCTTCCCATTTGTATGGCCTTAAGGAGCCATCTGTCACATAGAGGGAGAGAGTGAGAGAAGACAAGCAGAAGGTGACAGAGTGGGAAGGAGAGCCATTTACAGCACGGGAGCGGAGATAGGAAGGTGGATGGATGACCAAACTTCTGAGACGACTTAGTTTTATATAGGCAGGGAAAACAATGAGACTCTCTGTGACACAGAGCTGAAAATGTTCTTCAAAGTAAAGCTTTTACAGAAATAAAATCAAATGGATCCATAAAACGCACGTGTTCTTGTGACTAAATGATACCATTCCGGTGTGGAGCGTTATAAAACCAATGCTTGCAGCAACAAGTGGTTTTAGTGTTCTTGTTCCTCATTTGCTTCTTTTTTCTCCATTTTTTTTATTTTTCTTTTCTCCAAAAGAAAGGATGCAGTAATTAGAGGGTAGACCAGGTGGAAGTACACAACTCAAGAGCCCAGCGCTTGCTCGCCCTCTCCTCCACAGGAAGATGGGAAGAGGGTAGAAGAGGGTGAGACGTAACTGGAGAGGGGAAAGTACGCAGAAGAATACATCTAGGTAAAAACGGGGAGAGGGGGAGCGGCAGCCGGGCTTGGGAGCATATTGGGTCAAAGAAAATAAAACGTGTCATTTAGCCAAAGAAAGAAGATGAGAGCAGTGTGCGTGGTGAGAGGGGTGGGGGCTCGGGCTGGGACGGCTGGGCGAGGTGAAGGGGAGGTAGAGACGAGGTTAGCTGTTAAATAAGGTGGGGGTCACAAGAGAGGGGGGTGGATGCCCACCGTGATACAAATGAGGGTCTGCGGGCAGGGGGGCCACCCACAGTACAACTTGGCCAACAAAGGTGCTTCTGTCTTGGCCTCCCTCCTCCACAGACCTCCTTGAGTGGACAGGATTCCATTAGCAAGCTGCAGAACCTGGGGTCTATTCAACCGCCCGGCCGGGCCTGCGAGCACAAACACACACACACACACACACACACACACACACACACACACACACACACACACACACAATGACCCACACACGTGTTCACTGAGCACACATGCATGCACTCATTCACAGTCACTCACTAACGCACATACACAACAACACTAATTAATCCTCAGATTACCCAGCCAATTATTACCACACTTGTACTAATTAGAAATTATTTAAAGCATTTCCCAATTAGGGTTTACATGCTCAGTTGGGCAGGAGTCTGCCTCAATAAACCAACTGGTTTTATAGCAGTGGGGAGGAAGGGGGGGACGGTAACACACATTGCATGTGTGCCCACACAAATACACGCATCTCTGGATCTGACTGTGGTAATCAGGCCGTCTCAACGAGTCCCAATGTTCGGACGAGGGGGATGAGGACAGACAAGAGGAAGAAAGAGAAAGAAATAAAACGACAAAAGACATGCTCCTTCAGTGCAGCAGCAATACTGTAGGTCGCTCTTGTTAGGGCTGGGGACAGTGATTAGGAGAGGCCACAATAAGACCCGCCAGGAAACACATGCCAATTAGGTTACCAGGAGAACCACGGGCCCTCATCACTATGGGAAACCCACTAGTCTCCACACCACACGGCCCCTCCACCCCCCCCCCCCACACAGGCACCCATGGCTCATCGGCTACCTTTTTCTACCCTTTGATTACATTATGACATGGATAAGGGGAGGGCAGGGGAAAAAAGAAGGTGGAAACGAGGAGATGACATTGCAGAGCAATGGACGACATGATTGTGATGCGCCATGAGCGAAACAAGTCGAGGCAAAAGCAGCAGTTCAAAGGTTGCTTGCAAAGATGGATAAACTTTTACAGTCCTAGTGATGTTTAAAAGTGTCTCTTCTACTCAGCACTCACTGAGGCACTGATGAAGGCAGAGAAAACACTAGAGGGAGGAATGGGAAAGCGACACCCCGGCTGTAGTGGGATAACAGGAGTGGGACTTCAGGGAGAATTATTAGTGGAATTATAGGCTCATCCATGAGTGACATGTAAGCCTCAGCTCCTCAAATGTTTACAGCACTGATATTTGTTCAACCACGATGTTATCAGGCCGCGCTGTAATACTCAGAGCTTTTGTTCTGACTTACACGGCAACGTTCACCGTGTCTGCAGATGCAATAACCAAGAAGAAGATAGCAGCGGCACAATGTTTGCCAGCAATGTTGTCCTGAGAAGCTGTGACATGACCCGGGCAGAACAGAGGAACAAATAAATAAATAAAAGTCACTCTGGAATATTTGCGCTGATGTGATGATGGCTGAGATGTTGATTAATGTGCACGGTCCCTGTTATTAAATAAACAGGGTGAATACACAAAATATATTGAATAAATTAGAGCGTGAACTGATCTCCACTGCAACATCCAGCTCATTAGAATGCATGAGGAAACGATGTTCTGATTGCGACAAGAGTCACTTATTAAGCCATGTTTGTCCCCCGCCAGAGCACCAGTCCCTGCACGTTCCCCCCCACTCTCCCCCCCCACCCCTCCGCCCCTTCTGCCCCAAAACACTTACCCCTGCTGCCTGCCACACACTCCACACCAAATACCTCCCGCTAAAAGCTCCCGGACTTAACTTTACCCTTTCCCAATGGACATCACTAACAAACCACTAACCCTCTTTTCACCTCGCAACCCCCCCTCCCCGTCCCCCACCTCCCCATCCGTCCCTCCCTTCTCCCTCCTTGTGCATATCCCTCATTTTCCTCCACCTCCTCCCCCTTTCTCCCTCTCCTCTGCTGGGATCTGTGTCATCATTTTAATTAATTTCTAATCAGGCGAGAGTAAACTAATCAGGGGAGGCGTTAAACAATGACAGCTCTGGCTGCTCAGCCTCACACTGGGGGCTGCCACGACTGCTCTGCATGCTGAGAAGAACTGCACGTTGATAAACAACCTGGTGTAAGACCGGGTTATCTGGGCTCATCTCCTCTCCTATACATGTTAATACGGAGCGCGGCGATGCATATGGCCCCCGTTTTACAGACTGGACATGCAGTGAGCAGTTATTTGGTACAAGATTAAATTACCAATCATTTTACATTTTATGATCACTTTTGTGTGATGTTAAACCACATAGATTTGTGACTGAATAAACATATCAGTTCACGGACATGTGATGGAAATGCATGTAAATGATCAGAATGTACAAATAAATAACCTAAAACCCGTCTGAATGGAACAGTATGTATCTGCATAGAATGGGTTGCACAAAGACTGCAGTTATCTGTAGGCGGCCAGATCCCACCAAGGCTGAGCCATTCGGAAAAACAGACAGACGGAGACAGCGAGAGAGAGCACTTTTGGGTAATACATTAACTGAGACAATGTAACAAGAGAGCGTTGATTAACCTCTTCCACGCTCACCTTGTGCCTAAAATACCTTAAACCAACATCAGCCAATCATAATTGGCAAATTCTAACGATATGATTGCATGACAATGAAGCTGATGACAGACGATGGTGACAAATTAGTTAATGACCACCATCACATCGTTTGTCGAAGTGAAATTTTTATAGGTGCATTTCAAATCTGGCCTAAGTGTATGATTGGCACCTGAGTGAGAGTGGAGACACGCTTTAGCCTGAGCTACGTGTCTGCAAACGGAGGCCGGCTTCACTGCAGGCTCTGACAGATGCAGCTGAGCTACAACTCGTGTGCTTCGTCTAGGTGTTATGAAGAAAGAGGCTTTTATGTCTCTCTCATCAAAGCTTTGTAACTGGACCTGATTTCTCCGCCTGCAAAGCGCCATGGCAACCGATGATCATCGACCTAAGGACCAAAGACCACTGGCGTAGTTACATGACACACAAGCAAACAGACGCACGCGTGCACTCAGGGAAATCCACACGCCTAACATCGATGCAGTCTTCTCTTGTAAACTTTGTGTGAAGTCGCACAACATCATGACATGAGACTACAGCGGAATCAAAGTTTAAATCAGATGCATTGCTGGAAATGAAGAGGATATTTCAGCAAAGAAAAACTACACAGAGATGGAGTGCATTTAAAAAGATGTTGTTTTTTTTGTTTTTTTTTAAGACACCCAAAAACCCCACCGCACCTCCCCTCCATCACCACCTCCTTCCATGCCCTCTCTGCCAAGTATTAGATTCCTATGCCAACCGCTTCCCTGGGATAGAATAAGGATTGCGGAGGTGGGAAGCTGAAACCCTTCCATAACATGTCAAACAACGCTGGAATCCAAAACGCAAGAAGGAGAGAAAAAGGGTTAGAGGCAGATTTTCTATGGGGAGAAAGAAACTGTCACATCATCAGATTGGTTATTCTAAGTGGAGGGATGTGGGTATGGGGGCGGGGAGGGAGGGGCGGGGTGGCAGAGGCTTGGGCTGGCAGAATTTGGCAGCGATACATGATGGCGGTATTTCCACTAAAATAATCAGCCCCCAGGCAACGGAAGGGGGTGGGGAGTGTTGAGGGGAAGAGAGACACAGAGAGGTTAGGGATTGTAGGGGTAGGAGAAGGAGACGGGGTGGGTGAGGGAGAGGGAGGATACAAGGGAGGGAAATAGCAAGATGGAGAGAAAGAAAATCTGGGAAGCTAACCAAGGAAATCCTGCTTCTCAGATATGCAGCTGTGGAATTAAAATTGGTATAAAAACACGAGAACAAAAATATACTTCACACTTCACAAGCCTATTGAAGGGTATGGGTAAGGGGGGTGGGAGGGTGGATGGCGGGTGGGAGGGGGAAGATGTGCCACTCTATGCTGGCACTGATACCTCAGGCACAAGGGGTAAACAGCTATTCTCCTCACTTCACTTTGTCTGCTGCGCTGGTTCCAGGGTGCGAGTGAGTAAGTGCGGCGCCTGCAGGGGTCTCATCAGGCTACAGGGCGAGCTCAAGAGAGAAGACAAGAGCCCCTCAAAGACCCAGAAAGGCAAAAAAAATAATAAAAAAAAAAGCCCCATAAAACAATTTCTACACTCCTGCGTCCCCCCGAGCACATCACAACGAAACAGCGAGGCATTGATTCATGATCAAACGACCGTGATCGTCACTCAAATTCAATAATAACAACCTTCACAATCAGAAGCGCTCTAAATATACGGTAGCTCGACTTCAGGCCAGGATTAGGCCTTTCTGCGCGCACATTCGTGTTGATGTGCTGCATTACAGAACAAAGAACTATCAGAATCGGAAACAACCATGCAAACACACAGATAAACGACAAATCAATTAATTTTAAACGCGAAGAAATGAAACTGTACAAACAACGCTGTGTTTGATTGCTAAAATGTGAATGGTTTATCATAAAGAAAAATTCAACACAGGGCATGCGGGACACAAAAGGCACAAAAACCAGGAGGTGCAGCGCCTGCATCAACTGCAACTTCAAAAATGTTAAAAGTTGCATTTCACTCAGCAAAAACTGAGCAGCTCCTTTCTTGATATAAAGACAAAAAAACAAATTAATGATTGTGAGCTTTGAGGGTTGTGTTATCAAACCCAGCCTACTGGAGTATGACGCCACTAAAATAATACAATAATCAAGCATAATGAGTGAGTCAAGAAGTTTCTCTTATTGCATGTATCCGAGTAAATGGTTGCAGCTGAGCATTGTGTTATTTCATCACTGTAGAGGCTTGATCTTAATACAAATCTCTATGTAATACAGGCCTATTCAAGCAGCCTCTGCTTCAATTATCATGTGCTCTTCTGGAGAGATATTCAATTAAAATGGCTCCTCCTTTACTTTTATCTGAAAAGAATTTGGCAAAATATAAATAATAATTTGTTTAACTTGACCAAGTAGGAAAAGAAAGTTGGCGAGGAATATTTTTGTTGTTCGAAAGGACAAAAGGATTTTTTTTTTCTTAGCAAAGCAAACATAGAAAAAACAAAACACCTCTCTTACAAAATGAGAGTAGAATATTGGAAAAGGAAGGACAATTAAGCGACCATGAAATCGCGAAAGAAAAAGCGAAAGACAGAGAGAACAGCAAAACGACTTTATTCAGTAAGCAGCCTTTTTGTTGGGAGTATTCTCTGCTGAATTTGTCGGCTTTCATTTCATTTCTCTGACATTCTCTCTGTCTGACCATCCAAGTCCTCTCCTGAGACAGATGAGTGGAAGCAGAGTTCCAGAGAGAGCCATCAGGATTAGGATAATTAATATCATCTCATTTCACTGTGATCCTCTCCGCGGCCCGCTGCACACACGAGGACAGGGATGCTGCGAATATTGTGGCAAGAGTATCCAGTCGGCTGTCAATCTAGGCCGCAGCATATTGCCCCCCCCCCCCAACCCCCTCTCCTCACCCTCCCCTTCACACACGCACAAACGCACCCTCCTCAGTGGCTAAATTGCAGTTTGAGAGACGACAGGGGAGAGGCAGCGGTGGCAGCGGTGGCGGGGGTGGTGGGGGGCTGCCGGGCCCGAGGGACGCCATACAATGGAGCGTGCGGCTGACCAGCGTTCAGGTGAAATTGAATTGGAAATCTTCCACGGCTGGTTAGCATAACAAAGGGCCTCGTGGCTTTAGACAAAGGCTGCTTCTCTAATGCACAAAATCAATCTCTCTACGGGCTTGGTGCATTGTTCCCTCCCGCCATACAGGTGTTCCTTCAATGGTCCTTAATCAAAAGTGTCAAAACAAAGTTAAGAGTTATCTCTGCTCCTCCGCATCTGCTTCTGCAGAGCAGAGGGAGGGAAAGGGAACAGACACTCGGGATAGCAAACAGCTGACTGAGTTGGTGTATGCCGTAGGATGCTGAATGCACTCGCCACATCCTATGCCACAGTCTGTTACAGTTGAGGCACCGATGAATCTCATTTCTCCCCGAGCCACGTCCACATGTGAGCAACTGGTATTCTGTGACGTGATCGCTGCACAAATGAAAAGATGGCCGTGAAAAAAAGAAGAAGAAAAAACAGGCAGAAGTTTGTGCTGCATGCTTGTTTCACAGGAGGAGAGGACGACAGCGGTGATGAAAGGAGCGAGTCGTTTCGAAACATCCCATGGTCCACAGATACAGCCTCCTCATCATTTCTCATCTCTCCCTTCAATCTGAAAGCCTGATTGGTAATATTGCTAGTAGCTGCCTATCTTCCCTGAAAGTTGTACAACAATGGGGAAGCACGAGTACAGCTCTTATGAGTATGCCCCCCCCCCCCACACACACACACACACACCAACTACCTTATGCTGCAATAACACTGATACACGACCCGCTCACTCCATTTCTCTGAAGGCCCAAGACCTTGACTTGTTCAGGACAGATTGAATGAAATAAAAATTAAAAAAAGTAAAACACTGAATTGAGACCTCTCTCCATGGCCTTCTTCTCTTTCACGAGGCTCACCGATGCATCACAAAGAGATGCCAAGTGTTATAATTTCTCCCTTGCTTACTCTGCTGTACTCCACGGCTCATAACATGATATTCATACACCTGAACTTTAAGTGGTTTATGTCACATTTCGGAAGCCATGAAACAAAATGAATAGAGGAAAACAGATCCAGTTTTTAAGGACTGTCAAACATCATTGAACTTGTATTTTCTCCATGTGACCATCCATCTCCGAGGGTCTTATGTTCATCTGTTCTGTATAGAGAAAGGATGTAAATTATGGCTGTTTGTTTTGATAAAGTGAGAATCTCAGTCGCTGCTCTGTCTGTGGATTATCACGTAAATAATAACATAAATAATCTGTAGACTAATCCCATTTCCTAATAAGTATTATCATAGACCCAACGCCTCCAATTTGACAGCCGCCAGACGACAATCCACCAGTATACATTCCCATCTGCATTATACTGTACCGTGTGGTTTAAAATGGCAGCTGAGTGGCAGGGAGATCTCTGTATAATACGCTCTAAACTGACATTTCATGATTGTGACAAGGATCAAGTCTGCCACCAAGAGCTGCGTGTTTAATTTAAATTTTACTGGAATTGAATCTGTTTTAGAGAATACCTCACAAATCAAGTCCTCTAAATTCACAGTATAACAAAAAACAGTCAACAAGTCTTTAACACCATACTGGGACAATCGATAGGAACTTTGATGAAGTGATTTCTTAGCGATTAGAGGTACAGTTACCTGATGCATTGTTGATTGTATTTTTGAGTATTTTTTTCTTGTGTAAAAGCATTGTTACTTTTGATTTTGTGAACATAAGTAGATTATATTTTTAACAAGTCAAAAATATTCACCATAACTTACTAAACTTTTGCATCCAACTGGACTTTAGAAAACAGTATTGACCTCTAAGTATCACCTGTTAGTCCGCTGCCAGCCTCCACTGCTATCCTGGTTCATCTACATCGATATCACATTTTGAAAATATGCATCTTTTTCTCTCTGTTTTGGTTCAAATTCACACTAAACTGAATTTATTTTCCCTCTGAAAAACTATTTTTCAAAAATAGTTCATAAGAAGCTAAATCTTTAAGTGTCAGTTACTTACAAAAGAGAAAAACTTAGCTTTTTGGAAAGGATAACAAAAGCCTGCCATTATACAGTTGATTTAAATTTAGTTTATATAGCGATTAAAGTTGTCAGTAAAATGTATTTATGTTGACTCAGTGCAGCAGGTTTACAAATCATGACCAAATTGCTATTACTATGCTTATTCAATGTTGTAGACGCAACAGAAAGCAAGGCAAATGTTATGAGCAGCGAAACTGCAAAAAGAGAAGGCAAAGTTGCAAGTGGGGATATTAAAGGGTCAATTAGCCTGAGTCTGCAAAAAATAGGGCAAATCCATCCGAGTTGAAAAGGGCAATGAGTTTACACGTACACTGTCACGTTATGAGTTTACTTTGCATAAATACAGTTACAGTTCCTGGTGAGTTTTGAGGCTGAGCTGAACACAAACGCTATGAAGACACTCCTAAACACAGCGGGTGTGTCTGTTGCTTCACTTCCTGTCTGAACACACCTTACCACAGTCTCACCAGCAGCTGGCTTCAGTTGAACATTATGTTGCCAGTAGCAACCACTGCTGACACGGCTCCATAGCATTTTAACTAACAGTGACTGTGTGACCAAAACACTGCAGTTTATAGCCCACAATTACGTCTCATTATTTGTATGGCTTCTCCCTCCTCTGGTTCTGTTTCTTGTTAGTTGTCTCTCGATGCAGTTTTCCTTCTGTAGTTTTTTTTGTGTGCATGTTTCTGGTCTGTGGTTACTGGCTTCACTAAAACTTTATTGTCTCTCTATGCTATTCGTTTCTCTCTCTGCTCTCCCCTCAAAACAACATGGTTGAGGCAGATGGCCGCCCACCTCCGAGTCTGGTTCTGTCGGAGCTTTTTTCCTGTTAACGGAGTTTTTTTTTTTTTTTCCCTTCCAGTTCTCACTCAATTGTTGAATGGTTTGGTTTCTCTCAAGAATGCACATTGAGAAGACTTGTTGTGATTTGGCGCTATTTAAATTTAATTGAATTCTGAATCTGTAAATGTATTAACTGGAGCTTTAAAAAATTCCAACATGCAACAAAATATTATGACCATGGCCTGTACACCCCTGTATTCTAACAA
Source organism: Brachyistius frenatus (assembly GCF_029030835.1). Classification (NCBI taxonomy): domain Eukaryota; kingdom Metazoa; phylum Chordata; class Actinopteri; family Embiotocidae; genus Brachyistius; species Brachyistius frenatus. The sequence goes on along the minus strand of NW_027210669.1, from coordinate 618,103 downwards.
AGCCACAATGTAATGTCCTGCATTTTACAGATATGAAAATGATATTTGTGTGACTCAGCAGCTGTCCGTGAGTAAGTCTCAGCTTGCTGCTCACTATTGTCTGCAAGCACCAAATGTGCTTCAAATGCCCTTGTTTGTTTTTGCATTAATGTATATACTTTTATATCTGTGATTTTTGATGTGTGATTTTGTAAAATTAAATTAAATTTAGTATCAAGTCCATGCAAAAACTGTGATGTTGGTATTGGAGATACTGGACAATAAAAAAAATGCAGGTGCAGCAGGTCCACTGTGACTTGAAAACAAAACACAAACACAAAGTCGTGTATAGAGATATTTTGAGCTGGATGATTGGGGATAAGTCAGACAACCAAAAGTCAAAATCTAAATGGGTTCCCAGAACATTTGGAACTAAAGGAGGAAACACCCCAAACTAATCTAACCCAAAGACAGACATCCAGATCTGTGCAAAGATTTCAAGGTCAGCAAGTTTCAGTTGTTTACGTCGTCAAAATGTGGGTGGCCACACCGTTCACATAACACTAGCAGCTGCTATCAGTACTTTTTAATCTTTCAAAATATAAAGCGTGTGTGTGTGTGTGTGTGTGTGTGTGTGTGTGTGTGTGTGTGTGTGTGTGTGTGTGTGTGTGTGTGTGTGTGTGTGTGTGTGTGTGTGTGTGTGTGTGTGTGTGTGTGTGTGTGTGTGTTAGCACATCATGTACGGCAGCTTTTTTTTGATAACACTATGTCTAAATACATACAGTATTTAATTGATTATAATAGATTTAATTTAATTGATTGTTAAAATCAAGTAATTTAAATGTTTATTGGTACAAACTACCAAGTTTCTGGTGTGACATCCCTAGTTGGGATAACCGTTGTGTTGAGAATGAGGAGTATATTCATATATTTAATTTTTTTTAAATTATTACTGACAGGTGTACAGTCACAGAACTGTAATTATTTTTAATTTTTTTTTTTTTTTTTTTTAAATGGTGTATGTGCCACGGACACACTGTTTTATTGTGGGATTTTTAAAGCACTGTTTATTGCATAAATTCTGAACCAAAGGATTCCACCACATAATCACCATCACGGCACGGTTTTTTGTTTCTCAGTCAGTTTCAGTGAAAACTTAACACTCCTGTTCAATCTTAATTACAAGTTTGTTTGGATTGCTTCTTTGCTCTGTAACAATAAAGAGAGGGCATGGAGAAAAGAAACTGAAAAACGTGCACGACAACAATGAAATATTGACTTTGTCTGTATTACAACACAGCGTAAGGTTTTACAGACGGAGAGAGAAATGTTGGTGCAGCTGGAGATGGAGGGTGCGTTCGTGTGTCTGCGTACTGTGGATGTAGTCTGCAGCACTTCTCACTCCCTCACACTATCTCCGGCCGGCCGGCCGTCTGTCCGTCCACCAGCGCTCAGCTCAATCTCTCACAGCCTCGGCTGCTCTGGCCCTTGGGAGGATTCATGCAGACCAGTTGATTAAAAATCACTTAGTGGAGTACACAAACAAAGCTGTCAGCCTTCGGCTTGCCCATGGGACAGGAGTGGGGTGGGGGGATGGGAGTGGGGAGGAGGGAGTACAATGAACTGGAGGAGACGAAGGGGAAGAAGACAAGACACACTTAGCAGTTTGTTAAATTTGAAAAGTCTTAAACTAGCAACAAACTAGATGCTGAAAAAGCCTGATTATTATAATCTATAATATTACTGCTACATGTCCAAATCCAAATATTCAGGAGGCTGTTAGTGTTGTGATTTACTTACATATTTCTATTAAAGTGGACCGAATACTCTAATCAGTGAGTTTTGAGTTTTAATGAAATGAAATAAATGAATGTTAGCCTTAATCTTTATTTTTTGCATGTCATTGGTTAACTTTTTAAAATTACAAATAGGTATGAGGGAAACATCCAATTTACGCTCAACATTGTCAGTCGCATCATCCAGTAGTCACAGAAAAGTTCGCACCAGGGCCACGAATAACAAACTCTGATTATCAACGAACTATTTAGTCAAGGACATGTCATCAAATAGAAAGAAAAAAAAAGGTGAAATATGTAAATGATCTTATCCAACCAGGAGTCCAACACTCCAAGTGAGCAGTTTAGAGTTATAAAAATGAGAAAAGCTGCAGATTCTCACACTGGACATAGTCTATTGGAAGAAGCAAATGCTTGTCAATTTTGCTTGAAATAATTGCTTTAATAATAAATGACCTACCGATCTATTAGTTGATTAATTCATTAATTAACTCATTTCAGCTCCAATTCTAACATTTATTGACTTCAACAAGGATCCTTCTGTCTGACTTTGTGCTCAAGCTTGAAAGTGTGATGACACAGAGAGCTGAAATGCTTCATGAACTCTTACAAATTTCTGACGGGTATTTTTCACTATTCTCCAAGAATCTTTTACACCAAATGATTAATAATGAATTGAGAGAATTATATTCATGAAAATAATTGTTAGCTGCAGCAGTACATAAATTAAAATTTTGTTTAAAACATATGTATGTAAACATTAAAAAAATTTTTTAAAAAAAAGCTGAGATGGAAAGCGACACTTACAATGGAGTACTACACACAAGTGAAATATGAAATCATTGAGTCAGTCAGAAGTTTACTCCTGCACAATCACAGGAAGCAGAAGCTGTTAATCAGCCAGTCAGAAACTAAATGTGTCAACACATGATGACCGTTGCAGGTCCGATCGTACTGTGACACCCATGACAGTAATTAGTGCGCACATGGGAACACAGGCACAGACGTGGTGTGTCAAGCGCGCGCGCACACACACACACACACACACACACACACGCACACACACACACACACACACACACACACATACACACACACACAGCTGCCACTGACAAGGGTAGGGCAGCAAGACTCCAACAGTCTATTGGCCTTCACTACCAGATGGTAGGTTCCACTGGTTTTCCTGACACACACACACACACACACACACACACACACACAGAGGACACAGAAGACACAGAAGATACAGAAGACACACAGAAGACACACAGAAGACACACAGACACTTCTGTGAAAAGATGTGATACGACAGCCCAGGAGTGCGGAAGTCCTTAATGATAGGCATTATATCCATAATATTCTGGGTTGAAGGACTTGCCACTTGTATGTCCTTTAGCGGGTACATCATAATGTTTAACAAGCTCTCCAACACACACTGATCACAACTGCAAATACCTTGACCTCCACAGTCTACACTTTGTTGACATTATTGAAGATAAAGCAAAAACCTGAAAGCATCAGAACTTTATTGATTTGTATTATACCTCAGTAAGGAGGTGTCACATGGGAATATCCAACAGTGACCTGCACAAAACATGTTCAGCATTTAGGAGCAAGGTGAGAAGCTTCCCTGAGGACAGAAGTTGAAAGAGAGAGTATGCAGTCAAAGAGAGAAGTACAGACAGACAATGAAAGAGAGATAACAGGTATACGAAGACAGGAAAAAGGAAACGATGAATATGGAGGTCTTCCAGGCTGCAGGAGCAAAGTCACCCACTCAGTATCCCCAGCGGGGCCTTTAAGGGTCAACCGAGAACTCAGAGGCACATTACTGTCCACCACTTCAGATGACTGGAGCAAGGATGAAAGACACAGAATTATACATACATTCACGCACACACAAACACACACACAGGTTAGCTGATGCCTCTCTGTTATGTCAACCCTTCTTCCCGCTGCTGTGAGTCTCCCCTCTTATTTTTGCTGACCTGTATGTGGAGGGTTTGACAGAGGTGAGCACACAATCTACTGACGCCCAAACCCAGAGAATTGGATCACCCCTGGGCTGACCTTCTCGGAGCGACGCCTTGCCTATCTGCACCTCGTGCTGTCGCGGGGACAGTACAGGGCAGACGGTGACCCCCATTTGGCCCCCGGGTCCGTGGCTCCTCTGCCTCGGCTGCCGGGCAACATGACAACCTATACAAGGCCCTGTCAAACCCGTGATTGACAGGTCCCCGCCCATCTCCCACAACACTCGCACCCGGTTTCAGCAAATTACCCCAAAACCCAGACAGAGGACCATATCTGGGCTCCCTATTTGCTCTCTTGTCGTCTTCCATATGTTGCACGCGCAACAATGTCAAATAACATAAAGCCGGCCGATACTGCGGGTAATATTTTCTTCTGACTGCATTAGGGTAGTGGGAGCTGAACCGAGGCCACGAGACTGGATCAGTTTAAATGAAGGAATGGGTTACGCAGTTACTAAATCCGAACAAATGCACTGCACGTTATTTAGTCACTTTCACTTTTTCCATCCTATTGTGATTGGTTTAGTTAGTGCTGCAGGGCAGTCTGATCACGCACTGCTCTTCATAAACCACCACGTGTCCCATATGCCTTTGCTGTACCTGCGGCGGAGGTTGGCGCACACACATAAACGCAAACAAATCACAGGCGCACGTACAGAAAGTGCTACACACAAACACAAAAAGAGGGTCCCCGCTGTGAGAAAAAGAGCTACAGTACTCCCTACATCAACAATGGCCTAGATAAACACAATACACACAAAAGAGTCACCCCATGAAAATAACCCTCCATCTAAGCATCACTGCACTTATCTACTCATAAACATAGGGATAAATCAATTCAGTGAGTAACACATATTTTTTTTCTCTCATTTGAAATTACAGCTGCGGGACCAACGCTAGCATAGGTCAAATTCACTAACCTCTTCTCTCCATGGCAACAGTCTACCTCTTACCAAAAAAAAAAAAAAAAAAAAAAAAAGGCTCTGTGGTTTGTTGAAGTCATTGAGAGATGTGTTTTTGGGACATGTGAATGTGTGTGTCACGAGAGTGTTTGTGTGTCTTTGAATGTGTGAACGTGTGTGTGTGTGTGTGTGTGTGTGTGTGTGTGTGTGTGTGTGTGTGTGTGTGTGTGTGTGTGTGTGTGTGTGTGTGTGTGTGTGTGTGTGTGTGTGTGTGTGTGTGTGTGTGTATACGTTCACATGGAGGTATATCTGTGTATCTGTACATCTGTCTATCTGCGCCGGAGAGCACAAGCGTGAGAGACGACAACCCTGTTATCATAGCGTCTGTATTAGCATTGCAACGTCTCACCGCTTTGTTTTACTCTGACCTGTATAATCAGTGTCACATTAGCAACACAACAAATCAAACGCTGTGAGCTGCTCCCCTCCCTCCCCACCCCACCCCACCCCACCACCCCCACGCAACCTTTCACACACATGCACTGACACACACTTACATGCACACCACATGTCCTCCTTCATGCTCCCAGCTGGCCACCATACTGTGTCAAACAGATGTTAATTAATATGATAACTAAATACTTATTACACAACATTCAAAGCTCCAAAACCACCAATTTAATTTCATCTTATTCAAAAGCAAAAAGATGAAATGGATCAGGAGCAGCGCTACTTTCTGGTCGTATATGTGAGCAGTTGAAGTTTAACAGTATAACAAATATGCTAAGCTGAAGTAATAAGGCAGTTTTATTTTTGATGTTTATATTTACCGTTTGAGCTACTGTAACTACGGTACTTGTGCTATTCAATAAATAAAAATAATCCACTACAACTGAAATGATAAAGTATTTTGATGATGGATTTTTGGTCTAAACTTCTAAACTGTGAAGATTTGTTGCTTCTCTTAGTCTTGTGTGATACTAAACTGAAAATCTTAAGTTTTGGACTTCTGCTTCGAACAAAACAGGCAATTGAATGAAGACATCTTTGTCTGTAGGTAATCATAAAAACATTTTCCCCAATTTTCCAATATTTAATATAGAAAAGGTTTAATTGAATAATTAAGAATATATTCTGCAGATTAATTAATAATGGAAATAATCACGACTTGAACCCCTGTTGTATACCAACACTTAATAGTTCCTGAAAACACGTGACATTTTGTTAATTACATGTAAAAAAGAAAAATATTTTTTGCTCTTGATCGTACTATTGTGACTTTGCCCAGTTTCATCAGAAGCCAAGGTCTTACATTTTACTCACTTTATTTGGGGAAGAGCACAGACAGCTTTTGTTTTTAGTAACAGCCGCATGTTTGTTTTTTTCACTGTTTTGACCTACAATTACTTAATCAAAAGCCAGGTTTCAATTAAAGAGGAGAATTGAACAATTAAACACATTGGACGTGATACTATGAGGTACTTTCTTTGTGGTTCTCTCTTCTGTTGAAGATGACTTTTATCATGAGATGTCAGAAAATGAGAGACATAAAAAGGAACCAATCCGGTATCGATGAAGAGTACAGTAAAAGCTCACTGAAATTAATAACCGCACAGAAGACAAAAAAAAAGTACATATTGTCTTCATAAATCAGCAGCTATGCAGACTCCTGTTCTCCTTTCCTGATGTACGAGCTGGAAAGTCAGCATCCGCTCTGCTCTTTCTACTGTAAACTCTCCACCATTGAAAAAAAAAAAAAAAAAAAAAAAAAAAAAAAAATTAGAAGAAAGAGGAAGAGAGGAAGGAAGAAATTGAGAAGAGGGGAGAAAAGGAGAGAAGACAGACGGAGACAGATGGGCGAAGAGACAAGTGCGGAAAGACAGACGGGAAGAGGGAGCTGAAAGGAGAAGGAGAAGAGAGAGAGAGAGAGGGATAGATTGAGGAAGGAGAAGGAGGCGTACTGTAGGAGATCCAGCTGACATTAGCGGGTGAGTTTATGAGATGTGATGATTAGCCAAATCCTGCTAATCAATGACACATTCACATGGGTTCCTGCTCTGTTGCTAAACACTAATTGGTCTATTCTGTGGCAAATAGGGAGATGCTGTTCCCCACTTCACTGTAAGCAATGCGAGCTGACACGGGGGCACATATGGGACACACACACACACACACACACACACACACACACACACACACACACACACACACACACACACACACACGTGTGAGTGTGTAAAACGTTACTTGCATGCACATACTGTACATCTGTAGCGGATTCTGGTACATAAAAGGTCAAATTGAGACTGATTCAATTTGAAAGTGGATGACGAGCAGAGGATCCTGCTCGACTCCCGCTAACAATAAGGAGAGAATGGGATCCTAGAGCGGACCGGTTCAACCAGCAGAAAGGGAGGAGGGAGGGGAGGGTTGGGGGGGAGGTGAAGGGGGGGGAGGGGGTTGGAGAAGGAGCACTAAATTCAATTTCACTTTGTTGAGTATTTAGATAATGTCTCCTAATGTAATGCCGGGCTGTGAGTGGATCCACAGTATAGCTGCAGCAGTCATTAATCACAGTGCAGCAGCAGCGCCACCAATGTCCGAGCACGGGCACTGCATCACTGGGCTGCAGGCTGAAATCATTCATCAGGGGCTACACCTGCAGCCGTGCTGCGGGCAAAAGCCCCTGAATATTATGTTTACATTTTTCCAATAAAACCATGTACTGAAGTAGTCTATATATGGAGTCAATTTCATGAGCAGTTTTTAAAGCCTGCTTATATTTTTCATTTGATAATGATTATATAAAGATATGAACTAAAAAACATAAGCAGGCCTTAAAAACTGTACATACATGCATACAACTACTGTATACCATTACTTACATTTATTCCAGCAGTTTTTCACTCTTACACACTCGACATATGTTGTTGCCTATTTGTTGTTTTTATTGAGACGCTGTGTGCATATATTCTTTTCCTTCTTTTCCATATAGTTAGATCTTCACTCAGCTTTTTGTCTGTGCATTGACCGCACGTCAGTGTTTACCTTTACTGAATGTTATAGACGTGCAGAGAGAGAAGAGCACCTAGAAACTGGAGTCAGTTTCCTTTTGTGTGTAAACATACTTTCCAGGAACGCCTTTTGGGATTTAAATGCTTATGATATATCCTGATTTCATTTTACGCACCGTAATTTAAATGATTTATGTCAGTGTATATTAGAAAAATAACCCAACAAACCACAAACCTCATTAACATCCCCAAAAAACCTACACGTATTATCTTTCTTTTTTTTTTTTTTAAACAATCAATCATTTCGACCGCATTTCAAATGCCAAATATTCAGTAGCGTCAGTGCTGTTCAATTTTCAGGGGTTTTTGAACATTTCTT